>NC_091141.1:6896221-7229346 GCF_041381155.1 Argopecten irradians
TTGTTCATTTCGGTTACTAGTAGTTTTTTTTTTTTAAAAAGATGTACCCATAAATGTTATTGGGTATACATTAAATGGTGATGTAAATATGGACAGACATAAGATTTATAAGTAAGTTTGTGCAATCTTCAGTACTTAATGCTTAGTCTAACTCCTAAATGGATAAAGCTTTAATCACTTGATGTTGTGATGTAATACTTTTGTTATTAATTATCATGCTTGTAAGACTAGAGGTATAATTTTATTTACTAATTTACGTATTGAAATAACTATTCCTTCCTCTACCATGAAACCAGTTCCTTCCCAAACATAACAGGTTGTACTGTAGTAGTTCCTTCCTAAACATAACAGGTTGTACTGTAGTAGTTTGGTTATCATATATATAGCATGTAAGGCCAAAAAAAAAAATGTCTGTTTAGGGTTACCCGACCGACCCTAATTTTTTACCCCAACCCTAATTTTTCCCCCACTTTTCTACGTAAAAAATTTATATCAAAAGTTGGGATTTCAATCTCAGACTCCGGTTCCGGCCATCACTTAAGAGTGAAAATTCCTCCCGACCTAACGAACCTACTTTTTTGGCAATGTAACCCTAAACAGACATTATTTTTTTAGCCTAATCAATGTGACAAACAAACACAAAGTTGTGGTTATGATACTGGATTTGTTTTCATCTCTCATCAGCACAACTCAGGTAGACATACATTATATCATACATAATATAGAAGTCATGTGAAAACATTGAAAAAAAAACAATTTAAAACTCCATTTATATTTCATTTTGTGGGGATTTGATTTTACGTATTAAACATGCATTCATCCCCTCCACTCCACCCCTAATTTCAAAATATAAGATTTCTAGGATAAGATATTAAACATCATGTATTGCCTGTCGTTATGCAGCCGTGTGTCATCTGTTGTGCGTAATCTTTTCACGTTTTAAATTATTTCCCAGTAAACCGCTCTATTTCCACTAGTGGGGTTTACCTAGCTGATAATATTCCGATATGGTGCCATTCAAGTGTTGCAATTATTTGGGTTGATCTGAAAACCTAAATGGCTGGCCACCATCTTGAAACACATTTTTAAGTTCTCTAGTTCCACCAGTGCAACTTTGCTCAAACTTGCCTGAAATGATCCTGACAAGGTCCAACCATGAAGTGTTGATATTATTGTTGCGGTTCAAAATCCAAGATGACAACCACTGCCACCTTTACATTATAAACTTCTTCTCAAGTTCTATCAGTGAGATTTAGCTGAAACTCCACTGACCAAGTGATCCTGACATGGTGATCTTCAAGTTCTACCAATGGGATTTAACTGAAATTACCAGCTTAGACCAGGATATGGTTCACACTAGTGTTGTCATTTTCCATGTTGATCCAAATTACAAAATTATTTCTATCTAGCAACTCCATATTGTTAAATATGTGTACATTTATTAATTTACTGTTAAAATATTCTGCTACACAATCTAATAAAGAGCCTGAGTAATCTGTTATAGTGGCTTCACCGATAGATCCACAATAACATTCTGGTGTAGATATAAGTTGTACTGACCGCGTATGAAAAATGCTCAACTTTGTCATTATCTTAGAAAAAATATGCATTTACCAAGGTAAGGGTGGTTGACCAAACTTAAAATGATTATCAGATGACCGGTAAGGCCCTTTGTGCCTCTTGTTTAGTATGACTTTCAAACCATACTGTTTGGGTTATTGTGAATTTAAAATATGCGAAGTTTGATGGTGATTCTAATGTAAAATGTATAATAACATAACATGATCATCAAATACTATTTTGTGGTAGCTCATTCACACGTCATCTGTTACTTTTCATTAAAATTGAATCATTAACTTCTGACTTTAAATACAATATTGCAATTTCAACTGCAGAACAATTTAGTGTTGTATGCATATTGTATTATCACAAAAGAATATAGATTGCGATGTGAGGATTTTTTGTGAGGAGATGATATGTTTATGTATCCACCTTGTTAACCCAGGTGTTACCTCTGTTGTATTTTTTGTATACAGATTTATTTTAATTAGACGCTGTATTTTATAATACAATTTTATAAATCATTATGGCCCACTTCCAGGGTGATATCTGTCCATTAAAGTTAACTGTTAATCATTTGTTTGTCTTTTTTGTCTTCAATGCTCTAACCAGATGCGCTTTAGAAATATATTTGACAAATTGTCTACGTAGTAGATAGGTAAATATTTATACAGTGGAACTTATGGATGGTATAAACTCAGATGATTCTGGTTTAATACTCTTAACGTACTCTGCCGGTTTGCATTGGGGCTGAGGTGGCCTAGTAGGGTAAGATATGACAGATTACCACAAGCCAAGTTCATGTTCCAAGTGAGGCAGTTGCCAGGTACTGATTGCTGGTCGGTGGTTTTTCTCCTGGTCAGCTTTCCTCCACCATCAAACCTGGCACATCCTTAAATGACCCTAGCTGTAAATTGGATATTATTGTTAATCTAAAATAAATTTCTTTCTTTCAAAAACTTTGAAAATTTGAAAACAAATGAAAAACTTGAAGAACTTGATGCAATGTTTTAATGGAACTTGTGACTTGCAGCATTATTTTGAGATCTCTTTTAAGCCAAGAGGAATTTTTAATGGACAACATGTCTGGTACACATTCCACATGACACATACCATTCCAATTCTGATGATGCTTTTGATGTGTTTGCATTAGTAACATATTTCCCTAGTGACTGCAGCCTTATAAGCATGTTTATGATATTTACTTGCATCAGGTGGGTGTTTATTTTTTAGTCAGAAAAAATTGGTTTTAACAATCTTGACTTGGTAGCTAGTCCTTAATTTCTAAAACCTTGGTAGGCCTTGTTGTATCAAGAGAAGAAAGAAGCTACTTTACATATTTATCTAATTTTTATTTTACATACAGACTACACAGTAACAACTTAATCATTTACACTTCCGGTCAAGTATTGTTATCATTGTAATACATGTCCGGTCAAGTAATATCCTGATATGTCAAGTCACTCTCCATGGAGGACATGTACACATACAATGGACCAAGACCAAACTTCTGTCCACAGACACACCGGGGAAACATGTTTTTCCTAAAACTTGTTGCCTTGCAGATAACAGTTGAATTTTTGTCACCGTAGCCATGGATTTGGTCGATTCTTTTTAAGGACAAGCTTCACTTTTCGCTCCATTTCTTCGTTGTAAAGACGCTTACATCTCTCAAAGCTCAGTCTATTTCTTTTCATAAATGGAGGTTCATAACCATTCATCCTAGATCTAATCTTCTCGGTTATTTTGTCTTCTCTCATAATTCTGCAACAAAATATATAACCACAGATTAATAACAATCAGCTAAATGGCGCATCGATCGCGACCATTGCATGGAATTAAATGATTTAAAGATACATGTACATTTGTATTTATAACCAAACTCAATAATCTATCATCAGTGAAATTGGTTGATTTTCTTGCCATTTTGCAGGTTTTGGCTTAGTTTAAGATACATAAATACAATATTGGATAAAAAAGAAATCCCAGAGGGACCTTGGCACCCAATGACGTATGTCAATGGAAAGAAGGATGTTTTCTCTTTTCCCCCTTCCTGTAAAAATATCGAATACACATAGGGAAACTTTACATAAAGCATATAGCAGCAACATAAATGAAAGGCAGAACCAAGACCATGCAAGCAGAACCTACAAGACCTCTTCAGTACTTTCTGTAATAGTTTATAAATATAAGAGGACTGCTTAACAGTCTTGTTTAAATTTTCTGATCAATCAAAAATGCATTGATGCACAACGAGGGTCGTTGAGCATGGAATTTGTGACTGATCCCTAAAGTACTTTCTGAGAAATGAAGACAACAGGGAACCTATGAATGAAATATGAGATCATTGATCAATCTGTCACAAAATGCAATATATATATATATATACACACAACAACATTGTAGGTCCTAAGGGAACCTATGAATGAAATATGAGACAAATCCTGTCAGTAATTTCTGAGAAATAGCAAAAACAAACTTCAATTTTCACAAGAGGCCCATGGGCCTTAACGGTCATCTGACTATTAGTACAATACAACATAGTCGTTTAAAGATTTTAGCCTATTTGACCTCTGTGACCTTGATTGAAGGTCAAGGTAATTCATTTGAACAAACTTGGTAGCCCTTCATCCCAGCATGCTACCAGCATGCCACATGCTCAATATCAGTACCCTGGGCCTTCTGGTTCTTGAGAAGACGTCATTTAAAGATTTTAGTCTATTTGCCGCCCGTGACCTTAAATGAAGATCAAGGTCATTCATTTGAATAAACTTGATAGCCCTTCATCCAAGCATGCTACATGCCCAATATCAGTACCCTGGGCCTTCTGGTTCTTAAGAAGAAGTCATTTAAAGATTTTAGCCTATTTGACCCCTGTGACCTTGAATGAAAATCAAGGTCATTCATTTGAACAAACTTGGTAGCCCTTTATCCCAGCATGCCACAGGCCTAATATCAGGTCTCTAGGCCTCTTCGTTATTCACAAGAATTTGTTTAAATGATTTTAGCCTATTTGACCCCTGTGACCTTGAATGAAGGTCAAGGTCATTTATTTGAACAAACTTGGTAGCCCTTCATCCCAGCATCCTACAGGCCCAATATCAGTACCCTGGGCCTTCTGGTTTTGAGAAGAAGAAGTCATTTAAATATTTTAGCCTTTTTGACCCCCGTGACCTTGAATGAAGGTTAAGGTCATTCATTTGAACAAACTTGGTAGCCCTTCATCCAAGCATGTCACAGGCCCAATATCAGTACCCTGGGCCTTCTGGTTCTTGAGAAGAAGTCGTTTAAAGATTTTAGCCTATTTGACCCTTGTGACCTTGAATGAAGGTCACGGTCATTTATTTGAACAAACTTGGTAGCCCTTCATCCCAGCATGCCACAGGCCTAATATCAGGTCTCTAGGCCTCTTAGTTATTCACAAGAAGTTGTTTAAAAGATTTTAGCCTATTTGACCCCTGTGACCTTGAATGAAGGTCAAGATCATTTATTTGAACAAACTTGGTAGCCCTTCATCCCAGCATCCTACAGGCCAAATATCAGTACCCTGGGCCTTCTGCTTCTTGAGAAGAAGTTGTTTAAAGATTTTAGCCTTTTTGACCCTCGTGACCTTGAATGAAGGTCAAGGCCATTTATTTGAACAAACTTGGTAGCCCTTCATCCCAGCATGCCACAGGCCTAATATCAGGTCTCTAGGCCTCTTAGTTATTCACAAGAAGTTGTTTAAAGGATTTTAGCCTATTTGACCCCTGTGACCTTGAATGAAGGTCAAGGTCATTTATTTGAACAAACTTGGTAGCCCTTCATCCCAGCATCCTACAGGCCAAATATCAGTACCCTGGGACTTCTGGTTCTTGAGAAGAAGTTGTTTAAAGATTTTAGCCTTTTTGACCCTCGTGACCTTGAATGAAGGTCAAGGTCATTTATTTGAACAAACTTGGTAGCCCTTCATCCCAGCATGCCACAGGCCAAATATCAGGTCTCTAGGCCTCTTAGTTATTGACAAGAAGTTGTTTAAAGGATTTTAGCCTATTTGACCCCTGTGACCTTGAATGAAGGTCAAGGTCATTTATTTGAACAAACTTGGTAGCCCTTCATCCCAGCATCCTACAGGGCAAATATCAGTACCCTGGGCCTTTTGGTTCTTGAGAAGAAGTTGTTTAAAGATTTTAGCCTTTTTGACCCCTGTGACCTTGAATGAAGGTCAAGGTCATTCATTTGAACAAACTTGGTAGCCCTCCATCCCAGCAACCTACAGGGCAAATATCAGTACCCTGGGCCTTCCGGTTATTGAGAAGAAGTAGTTTGAATAAAAAGTTTACGCACGGCGCACGGCGGACGGCGGACGGCGCACGGCGCACGACGACGGACGGTGCATGATGACAATAGGTCATCCTGACCCTTCGGGTCAGATGACCTAATAAACTTGATAGCACTTCATTCAAGCATGCTACATGCCCAATATCAGTACCCTTGGCCTTATAGTTCTTGAGAAGAAGTCATTTAAAGATTTTAGCCTATTTGACCCCCGTGACCTTGAATGAAGGTCAAGGTCATTCATTGGAACAAACTTGGTAGCCCTTCATCCCAGCATGCTACAGGCCCAATATCAGTACCATGTGCTTTCTGGGTCTTGAAAAGAAGTTGTTTAAAGATTTTAGCCTTTTTGACACCCATGACCTTGAATGAAGATCAAGGCCATTCATTTGAACAAATTTGATAGCCCTTCATCCAAGCATGTCAAAGGCCCAATATCAGGTCTCTAGGCCTCTTAGTTATTCACAAGAAGTTGTTTAAAGGATTTTAGCCTATTTGACCCCTGTGACCTTATATGAAGGTCAAGGTCCTTCATTCGAACAAACTTGGTAGCCCTTCATCCCAGCATGCTGTAGGCCCAATATGAGTATCCTGGGCCATTTAGTTCTTGAGAAGAAGTCATTTAAAGATTTTAGCCTATTTAACCCCTGTGACCTTGAATGAAGGTCAAGGTCATTCATTTGAACAAACTTGATAGCCCTTTATCCCAGCATGCTACATGCCCAATATCAGTACCCTGGGCCTTCTGGTTCTTGAGAAGAAGCCATTTAAGGATTTTAGCCTATTTGACCCCCATGACCTTGAATGAGGATCAAGGTCATTCATTGGAACAAACTTGGTAACCCTTCATCCCAGCATGCTACAGGCCTAATATCAGGTCTCTAGGCCTCTTAGTTATTCACATGAAGTTGTTTAAAGGGTTTTAGCCTATTTGACCCGTGACCTTGAATGAAGGTCAAGGTCATTTATTTGAACAAACTTGGTAGCCTTTCATCCCAGCATCCTACGGGCCCTATATCAGTACCCTAGGCCTTCTGGTTCTTGAGAAGAAGTCATTTAAAGAATTTGAACCCCGTGACCTTGAATGAATAGGTCATTCATTGAAACAAACTTGGTAGCCCTTCATCCCAGCATGCCACAGGCCTAATATCAGGTCTCTAGGCCTCTTAGTTATTCAAAATAAGTTTTTTAAATGATTTTAGCCTACTTGACCCCTGTGACCTTGAATGAAGGTCAAGATCATTCATTTGAACAAACTTGGTAGCCCTTCATCCCAGCATCCTACAGGCCAAATATCAGTACCCTGGGCCTTCTGGTTCTTGAGAAGAAGTCGTTTAAAGATTCTAGCCTTTTTGACCCCTTTGACCTTGAATGAAGGTCAAGGTCATTAATTTGAACAAACTTGGTAGCTCTTCATCCCAGCATGTCACAGGCCAAACATCAGTACCCTGGGCCTTCTGGTTCTTGAGAAGAAGTCGTTTAAAGATTTTAGCCTATTTGACCCCTGTGACCTTGAATGAAGGTCAAGGTCATTCATTTGAACAAACTTGGTAGCCCTTCATCCCAGCATGCCACAGGCCTAATATCAGGTCTCTAGGCCTCTTAGTTATTCACAAGAAGTTGTTTAAAGGGTTTTAGCCTATTTGACCCCTGTGACCTTGAATGAAGGTCAAGGTCATTTATTTGAACAAACTTGGTAGCCCTTCATCCCAGCATCCTACAGGCCAAATATCAGTACCCTGGGCCTTCTGGTTCTTGAGAAGAAGTCGTTTAAAGATTTTAGCCTTTTTGACCCCTGTGACCTTGAATGAAGGTCAAGGTCATTCATTTGAACAAACTTGGTAGCCCTCTATCCCAGCAACCTACAGGCCAAATATGAGTACCCTGGGCCTTCCGGTTATTGAGAAGAAGTCGTTTGAATGAAAAGTTTACGTACGGCGCACGACGGACGGCGCACGACGACGGACGGTGCATGATGACAATAGGTCATCCTGACCCTTCGGTTCATATCATATATTACATATATACAATATATATACAATATTTTTGAATAGTTTCCAAGAAACTTTGAATTTAGGAAATTCAAGACTTTAATTGGGAAAAGTTAAGAGGCTTTGCCATGGGGAATGGAGTATGGAGCTCTCTTAAGCTCAGTTCATATCTACTCAAGTTATTGTGTTCACAAGAAAATATTAACTAGGAGTGTCACGGTTAACCGAAATATTCAACCGTACGGTTGGTTAGGTAAGATGATTCTTAGTTTCGGTTCAGTTCATTAGAAAATTAAATGTCCTTCTACCTGTGTATAAAGTGAAGTGCTGATTATTTCATTGAAAATACAGTGAAATTGTTAGTCAGAATCCCATGAAATACACCTGTTGGCCGACATATGCATGTGTAACAGCTTTGCAAGTTCAGTCATTCAGAAGATCATTTTTTGCTGTCTGCGGACATTTTTTGCACATACCTCTGTATGTGTTTAAGGGTTTTAAGACATATACTTAAAGGGTTATAAATACAGGAGAATAGATGATTTGAGTACAATTTTGGAAAGAAAAAAATATTGTGACTTTTATACTTATAAAACAAAATCGCTTCCGGTTTTGAATGTCTAATATTCGAAAAACCAGGACATTTTCAAGCTTTCAAAAATAAAATTAAATCATATAATCATATTACTCAGGACAATTGGTCATATCAAACCATGATAAAATGTTAAAACTTTGAATAAATGCAGAATACATGTTTAAAAGAATACACATAAAAGTAGTTAGCCAAGGGAAAATGCCTTTAAATCGGAGGTCCCTCTGCTGTCTGTCAACAAAGACATAGAAGTTTCCAATCTCTATGTGTATATGTTTCTGCTGTTAGACATGACGTAATGAATGATTCAAAAGTGTGAAGTCTTGCTATATCTCTAACATTGTCGGAGTTGGAGAAGTGGTGTCCAATCGACCCCAAAAAACAATATGCATAACTTAGCTCTAAAGGAGAATGAATATAAATTTGAGAGATATCCTTTCTGTACTTCAATTACATTTTAATTATCAAATCCAAGATGGCTGCCTGGTGGCCATCTTGCAATTTCCAAGAATCTTCCCAAAATACAATATCTATAAGCTTACAGTAAGTTTTATAACCCCTGCTCGATTCGTCAAGAGCGGGCGGCCGCCGGTGACCCGGCGAGGCGGCTAAGTCACTCGATTCAAAGAAAAAATGCGCCGGTGGCGCGACCGGCGTACGCCGGATCAGCCGGTTTTGATTCACCGGCTAATACCGGCGCAAGATGGCGGAATGAGGGTTAGATATTTGTTGACGAAACTCTCTTTAAGCAAAACTCATTCCGTTCAGACATAAATTCTCCAAACATTGTGATTTCCTTGTTGTATTCATTAACGGACAGGAATTGAAACCTCTTTTGATACGCTAAGGTATGTAGATATCCATTTATGAAGCGAATACATCGAAACGAGCGGTGTGTGTATAGACTTAGATGTATGTACCCCAGGCGTTTGGCTCTATAGATATTTTTTCTCTATATAATGTAATACATACGGTGTCACAGCGTTTTATATCAAATGCCTGTGTATATTCATTCTATTAGTGTGATTATAATAAAATTTGTAAATATAATGTATATAAAAATTGAATGTTTTTATTCCAAGTATATTAAATTTCAATGACTTCTCTTGGACTGCTTATCAATAACATTAAAAACAGATTTAAGATTTACACTTTCGAAAACAAACACATTCAATGAATCGTTTTCGTCAAACACATGTAATTCAGAGTGTAACATAAGAAAATAGATTTATGTGTACAGTATTATACCTACATGTACATTGTAAATACATAATTCAGAAAGAATGCTCAAAAGTGAATATGATTGTACGGGCATTCTGTTAAATCCTATATCATGACATGAGATAAAGAATTCTACTGGTGACATGTAGTAAGAAATAAACATTGCCACACCAGGGTATCAGTTTAAACCCAGTTTGTTACTAGTAAGATAACTCATGCTTTACTAACCAGTGCTTCAGTGCTGAATTTTAGCTAGAATAAATAATGATTGGTGTGTGGCTAATTGCAACAATGCAAGGAGCGACAGTGCTTGGAGCGACAAAAAACCTTGCCGATATTACGCGACTGTGCGATAAAACAATCATGTCGCTCTGTCGCATTAGCGAGAAAATAAAATTTGTCGCACCGACACTCCGACAGTGTATTTTTGTTGCTATGTCACTCCGCGCATTATCTCACTGTTGCTTCGCGTACTGTCTTGTGATGTGAAATTAAATTCCAAGCTGTAATGCTAGAAAATTATGTCTTATTATATGTATATAATTATACAACACAAATTACAATGCATCATACATTGCATCAAATGTGGATTACTATCGGAACGCACGGAGCGATTTTGTGAGGAGCGACAATGCGACATGGCCGAAATAGGCCATCACATATGTTTTCTATTTCAACACAAGAGATTAATTCAGTTTAATGCAATTTCTTATATTTTTTCTTTTGGAATAAAACAGCATACACGTGTATATTATACAGAGTAGCACGCATGATGAATAAAAACTAAGAAGGGGGGGGGTCATTTTCCAATAGGCGAACAACAAAACAATAACATTAGCCAGTCATGGTGGCCTATTAATATTAAACTCTAATGATTTATGAATTTCTTAAAGTTCTTGGCCCGGTAATGAAAAATACGAATATTTGAATGCTAAATTTCTTATTGGCAATATCGCTTTTTTCCAAATACGCATTAATCAACTTAAATTCAGTCTTTGATTGTGTTTGATGTAAAACTTAAAATATAACTAAAGCTCTGAAAAAATGTTCGCCATGATGGAATACGCCGGTTATGCTTGTTTTGCCAGATCGCCCGGTCGTCGCCCGGTCACGTGACCGGCGTACGCCAGTAGCCGCTTTTCAGAACGAATCGAGCAGGGGTATAGTAGGCACCCTTGTGGACCTATGTAAAAAAATGGATAGATCATGCATACAGTGTTTTTTGAGAAATAGCTTACTGTACTGTAGCGATAACAAACTTTAAATTTTCAAGGTGGTTGCCTGTCGGATATCTTGTTTTTCAAACCGGTCCAAAAATGTAAGGGGATACATGTACAATGTACTTATAAAATTTGACGAGAGAAATCCCTTCAGTGCTTTCTCAGATTAAAGAAATATTTGAATCGTTCACCATCTGTCTTAGTGTCTGACTGTTGATCATGGATCATTTTAATGTACTAAATAACATATCTTGTGTTGTCACAAACTTTTCCTTGTATTTAACGTGTTGTCGTTTCTTGTCTTTTGTTGTCGTTATTAATTATATAAGTGTGACCGATGGATCATGGTCCGGTCAGCTGCCGACGGGCTCTTACAGCATGTTAAATTCAACTTGGTGTCCATCATAACACGAGTTAACGTTGTAGCGACATTGAACATGTCTTACCTATGTAAAAGAAGTAGAGCTGTATCAATGTCATTGTTTTTCACAAGCACTGTCCTTGATATAAATCGAAAATGCTTTCCAGCCGACATGTTTATTTTCATTCGGAATATTTCAGGATATTTCATCCACTGTCGCATGTTCCGAATGTACGTTTTAATTTCAAAGTTACAATAACGCTCTGCCTTTTACGTGCCCCTAAGCTTTTTGTTGATACAGATTATTTCATATATTTTGGGCTAAGGGGAATCCCGCCACTAGAGTCTACAAGGTAGGTTTAACTTCCCAGCATTTCGTGCTCTTTATAAAAATGAGATAATGAGGCACTTGCTATTTCATATAAAATATTGATGCTTCTCGTGATATATTTAATGATAAGGTTGCTGCCGTTTCAATATTTCTGCTCAAGGATCCTACACACCACATGTTTACAGTCCATTGGCATTGATGAAACTGAAAGTATGGTGAGTTAACCATTCTATATGGCCATGGTTAATTTGGTTAGACACGTTACGATGAAGATCCCTGTTGTACCATGCAAATTAAGTCACACATTGACAAATCGAGAAGATACAGCACGGAATACTGTGGTTTCAGGTTACCCTACCTACCCCTCTGACCCTAGCTATTTTATCACGCACTTTAAAAAAAAAATGTAGTCTGAAGTTTTCAGCTTAGATTTTTACACTTGCTTTAAGTATATCCAGATAAAGTCAAAATATGAATCATTCACGGCATGGGAAGAGCGAAGCTTTACTTGTTTATTTTCTTTTCTCTTCTAAGTCGAAGACAATTTAAAAATAAAAGGACATATTGTAAAGTAGACATATATGCTATATATAATAATTGTCTAGCATAATGAAACTTTTATTTTAAACAGAACTCAAAGATTCGGATATGGACATTGATTTTATGTGTCCATGCAGTGTACTTTTCCTTGCATTACATATATATACATGTTACCGGAACAGAGCTTCAAAAGAGCGCTCTTATTACTGCAATGAGAAATAAAAGACTTCTAGCCAGCCTAAAGCCTGAAAGTCAAATTACTTTGTAATGTGGTAATAAAGCAACAGACCACCATCCCCCCGCCCCCCCCCCCCCCAAAAAAAAAATATATATATATAAAATGAAATAAATAAAAAAAATCCTTACCGACCTAGCTACCCTATTTTTTTCAGTCATGTAACCTGAAACATACATATAATTGTTTTGGCCTTTTCAGAACAGGCAGCAAATTAGCAAAACTAGAAGAGACATGTACACAATACAGGTATCTGCTGTCATCCTCAATTCTCAAGGGGTACTATCACTATAGAATAAGTCATAGGAAAGCTGAAGGCAGTTCATGGTCAGGAGAGAAAAAAATGACCATGCAATCACAGCCTGAAGAGACATCCTTTTAAGACTACATAGACAGCAACACCCAACATAAAGCCACTCATTAACAGTGTACTCATTCAATCCTTTTGAATTTATATATAATTACTTCAAAGGACCAATTAAACTCAAGCTCCCTGTCTCATCTGTGGTTTCACACAGAGCCTTAAGTTTTGTTATATATCTGTGGCCCTGGTGATGAAACAGCCCAACACTATCTTTTCATATGTCCTTTATTTAATGAACAAAGATCATCACTCAGAACCAAAATACATAACTCTAATATTCCCCCATTCGCATTTTAATACAAAAACTTTGCTGCATGGCTGTGACAATTGTGATGAAGAAAAAAATACATATTTATTGCAATGCATATCAGAATATATATCTGAAACTAAAAGATTTTTTTAGATTTTTCTACTATGATAGGTTGGGGAGATACACTAATAATAATATTCGTTCATAATGTAATGTTAAATGCTATGATATTTTGTTGATAATTGTACTATATCAGATTTGTTCGAAGATGGCTAATATAGGCTTTGCCTGTTGCCAAATTCATTTGCATATTATTTGCAATAAAATTTGTTGAAATGAAATATCTGGGGTGGATTAAAACAGCAGTGATAGAAGGATGATCCGAGACTGTTAATGCAGCTACATGTATAGGCATTTGCCACTACATGTATATACCATATTTCACTGCAAGTAAACAAAACATGGCGGCCGAAAAGTAAAGCATGGTTTCTCCAACTGATCGTGAACTACAGGTACGTTACGTTCACAAATAAACATATTTGAAACTGTAAATGCCTTAAGTAGATGTTTTAGGTAATGATTGTATTGAGTTAGAATCCACGACTGCAGAAACGATCTGCATCAATGACGAATATCTTTTGCCGATTCATGTAAAAAAAATTGACAAGCTGTACGAACACTAAAACGTGTTGACCATGCCAATATGAAGTGTTCATGGAAGCATATATCGGCGTATTTTGTTGAAAATAACCTCCAATTAAATATGAGCACTGTCCACAATTCGTAGTTATTGATAATTAAATTAAATCACCCGTGAATTAACTTGAATTAAATGACAAAAATAACAAGCACACAAACAGTTGTTTACTACGTGATTTTTCTATGCGGATAAAACAAACAAAAAGAAGTTCCGATACAAAGTCATTTTGCTGATATTTTTAGCCCACCATCATCAGATGGTGGGCTATTCAAATCGCCCTGCGTCCGTGGTCCGTCGTCCGTCTGTAAACAATGCTTGTTATCACTATTTCTTAAAAACTGCTGCAGGGATTTTGTTCAAACTTCACATGGAGGGTCCCCTTGGTCCATATTTGTGCCATACAGATTTTGAGGCTGATCGGAAAAACAAGATGGCCGCCAGGCAGCCATCTTTGATTTTGGCAGTTGAAGTTTGTTATCGATATTTCTTGAGAACTACTAAAGGGATTTTGTTCAAACTTCACATGGAGGTTACCCTTGGTCCCTAGTTGTGCCATACAGATTTTGAGGCTGATCGGAAAAACAAGATGGCCGCCAGGCAGCCATCTTTGATTTTGGCAATTGAAGTTTGTTATCGATATTTCTTGAGAACTACTGAAGGGATTTTGTTCAAACTTCACATGGAGGGTCCCCTTGGTCCATATTTGTGCCATACAGATTTTGTGGCTGATCGGAAAAACAAGTTGGCCGCCAGGCAGCCATCTTTGATTTTGGCGGTTGAAGTTTGTTATCGCTATTTCTTGAGAACTAATGAAGGGATCCGATTTTGTTCAAACTTCACATGGAGGTTACCCTTGGTCCCTAGTTGTGCCATACAGATTTTGAGGCTGATCGGAAAAACAAGATGGCCGCCAGGCAGCCATCTTTGATTTTGGCAGTTGCAGTTTGTTATCGATATTTCTTGAGAACTACTGAAGGGATTTTGTTCAAACTTCACATGGAGGTTACCCTTGGTCCCTAGTTGTGCCATACAGATTTTGAGGCTGATCGGAAAAACAAGATGGCCGCCAGGCAGCCATCTTTGATTTTGGCAGTTGAAGTTTGTTATCGATATTTCTTAAGAACTAATGAAGGGATTTTGTTCAAACTTCACATGGAGGTTACCCTTGGTCCCTAGTTGTGCCATACAGATTTTGCGGCTGATCGGAAAAACAAGATGGCCGCCAGGCAGCCATCTTTGATTTTGGCAGTTGAAGTTTGTTATCGATATTTCTTGAGAACTAATGAAGGGATCCGATTTTGTTCAAACTTCACATGGAGGTTACCCTTGGTCCTTAGTTGTGCCATACAGATTTTGAGGCTGATCGGAAAAACAAGATGGCTTCCAGGCAGCCATCTTTGATTTTGGCAGTTGAAGTTTGTTATTGATATTTCTTGAGAACTACTGAAGGGATTTTGTTCAAACTTCACATGGAGGTTACCCTTGGTCCCTAGTTGTGCCATACAGATTTTGAGGCTGATCGGAAAAACAAGATGGCCGCCAGGCAGCCATCTTTGATTTTGGCAGTTGAAGTTTGTTATCGATATTTCTTAAGAACTAATGAAGGGATTTTGTTCAAACTTCACATGGAGGTTACCCTTGGTCCCTAGTTGTGCCATACAGATTTTGCGGCTGATCGGGAAAAACAAGATGGCCGCCAGGCAGCCATCTTTGATTTTGGCAGTTGAAGTTTGTTATCGATATTTCTTGAGAACTAATGAAGGGATCCGATTTTGTTCAAACTTCACATGGAGGTTACCCTTGGTCCTTAGTTGTGCCATACAGATTTTGAGGCTGATCGGAAAAACAAGATGGCTTCCAGGCAGCCATCTTTGATTTTGGCAGTTGAAGTTTGTTATTGATATTTCTTGAGAACTACTGAAGGGATTTTGTTCAAACTTCACATGGAGGTTACCCTTGGTCCTTAGTTGTACCATACAGATTTTGAGGCTGATCGGAAAAACAAGATGGCCGCCGGGCAGCCATCTTTGATTTTGGCAGTTGAAGTTTGTTATCAATATTTCTTGAGAACTGCTGAAGGGATTTTGTTCAAACTTCACATGGAGGTTACCCTTGGTCCCTAGTTGTGCCATAAAGATTTTGAGGCTGATCGGAAAAACAAGATGGCAGCCAGGCAGCCATCTTTGATTTTGGCAGTTGAAGTTTGTTATTGATATTTCTTGAGAACTACTGAAGGGATTTTGTTCAAACTTCACATGGAGGGTACCCTTGGTCCTTAGTTGTGCCATACAGATTTTGAGGCTGATCGGAAAAACAAGATGGCCGCCAGGCAGCCATCTTTGATTTTGGCAGTTGAAATTTGTTCTCGATATTTCTTGAGAACTACTGAAGGGATTTTGTTCAAACTTCACATGGAGGTTACCCTTGGTCCCTATTTGTGCCATACAGATTTCGCGGCTGATAGGAAAAACAAGATGGCCGCCAGGGGGCCATCTTGGATTTTGATAGTTAAGGTTTGATATCCCCATTTCTCAAAAAGTGCTGAAGGGATCTTTCTCAAATTTAATATGTAGTTTCCCCTAGGGCCCTTGTTGTGCATATTGCATTTTTGGACCAATCGATGAACAAGATGGCCACCAGGCCGCCATCTTGGATTTCGATAGTTAAAGTTTGTTATGGCTATTTCTCAGATAGTACTGAAGGGATCTGTCTCAAATTTCATATATAGGTTTCCCTAGGGACCTAGTTGTGTATATTGCATTTTGGGACCAATTGGTTAACAAGATGGCCGCCAGGCAGCCATCTTGGATTTTGTTATTCAAAGTTTGTTATCGCTATTTCTCAGAAAGTACTGAAGGGATCTGTCTCAAAATTCATATGTAGGTTCCCCTAGGGCCCTAGTTGTGCATATTGTGATTTGGGACCGATCGGTCAACAAAATTGCTGCCAGGCAGCCATCTTGGATTTTTATATTCAAAGGTTGTTATCGCTATTTCTCAGAAAGTATTGAATGGATTTTTCTCCAATTTCACATGTAGGTTCCCCTAGGGCCCTAGTTGTGCATATTGTGATTTGGGACAGATTGATCAACAAGATGGCGGCCAAGGAGTCATCTTGGATTTTGATAGTTGAAGATTGTTACCGCTATTTCTCAAAAGGTACTGAAGCGATCTGTCTCAAATTTCATATGTAGTATGTTTGAAAAAGTTTTAAAAAGTAGAGAAAAGATCCATCTTTCCTTTGTCAGATATAGATCATTCTTTGGTGGGCGCCAAGATCCCTCCGGGATCTCTTGTTTATTACTCCATTGCTCAATCCATCATCCAGTAAACTGAAAAATAGGTGGGGGTCTTATTTGCAGACATCCCCCTAAGTCTGAAAATGTGTCAGAATAGGTGGGGGTCTTATTTGTGGTCAAATATGGTATGAGTATTTCTTTAGATTCTTACATTCCTTAATTGGTAAAAAAATACTCGATTCATGATCAGTCTATCAATATGGTTAAATGTTGCTGATCCTTAGCTTAGGTGAGTTAACTAGGTCATCTTATTGTCAGTATGACATAAGTATTAGATATCACCTGGTATTGTAATTATAATAATGATTGTGGATCGATCGCCAGAGACTTGCAGATAGCTAAGAGAATCAGGCTAGTGGTTGGAGGGTCCTGAATTATGGCTATGCATTTTTCCACTCATACTACATAACAAGGAGACACAGTATACAACAGCCTTTAATTAATTATCCCCGCGAACGCTTTGGGGGATATGATTGGCTTTCCGTGGCGTCTCTCGAGTATCGTTTCCGCTTAACTCCTAAACTTCAATGTACATGTTAGGCTAGTGCTCTAGTTGTGCTTTTGCTAATGGAACCTTCATTTGTACTTTTTCTTTACCATGGAAACTTATTCAAAATACATATTATTAACAGGTGTGAAAAGTTGGTCAGTCTCTGTTGTGCCTTTGCTAATGGAACTCATTTTCATACTTTTTGTACATGGAAACTTATAAAATACTTTATTAAAGTTTCCTTCTATTCGGCTTACAAAAACTTCATTTGGCTCACGAACTTTCTGTACATTAGGAGTGCTCTAGTTTGGATACCATGGAAATTTATTAAAAATACAACTGGGGGGGAAATGCAAGCTTGCGGCCTTTAACATCAACACAGTGTGAAAAGGCAAATCACCTGCCTGATCACATGGGTTTTTCTCCCAGCACTCTGGTTTCCATCCACTTTAAGACACCTCTTGCACTTATACCTGGACCCTCAAAAGTGACATTTGTCTAAGTTATATAACTTGTTTTTGTTTTAGATTCCCAGTATGTTTGGCGGTGGACAGCAGCCAGGAGGAACTGGTAGTAAGTATTTTTATCCAGGTTTCTCTCTGTTCACCATTCAACTTTAATTATAGCTGGTAACTGATCAAAACAAAATAAATGATGAGATGACATACCATGTATATATCATCTTTTGGTAAAGGTTTTCATTAAGTATCTGTCACATCCTATATTATTCTGTCCAATAGTGTCCCTTCTTACTATGTCCTAGCTGTCCTGTTTTGATAATGGCAAAGGAATATATGTCTTACAAACAGTTCTAGTTATAATTTGGAAAAAAAAACAATAATTATACACAAATATCATGATCATGGGGACATTAATCCAGTCATAGGTATAGGTACTATATGTTTCTTCTTTTGACATTACACAACTCTGACTTTCCAGATTTATAGTAATATATAATATACCTTTGTTGTAGGTTTTAACTTTGGTGCGGCTACACCAGCTACTCAAGCTTCTACAGGTAGTGGGTTTAAGTTTGGAGCCCCTACTGCAGCCTCTACTCCTGCTGTGGGAGGATTTAACTTTGGTGGTCAGACCAGTGCTGCTGCTACCACTCCAGCGACAGGCTTTAACTTTGGTGGTCAGACCAGTGCTGCTGCCACTACTCCAGCGACAGGGTTTAACTTTGGTACAGCAACCACTCAGGCTAGCACTGCTGCACCCACAGCAGCCCCAGCCGGCCTTGGAACAGGATTCAACTTTAACACCCGTAAGATTTCCTTTTATTGGTAAATAGAAATTCTCAATTTCATTGACTTCAGCAAAACACAGGTCTATTGCAAATATCAGAACATGTGTTATTTAATGTAGTGGGTGAGAAGAATTTAGACCCTGTTCGTATCTCCTGTGAGATGTTACCACATCTATGGAGAATTTTGTACTATGTGGATGGATGGGAATGAGTAGACATGAGAAGACATTATAATTTCCACTTTAAAGTTTGTTTGTTATGATGGGGCATATGTTTTGATTATCTACAGCTGCCGCTTCAACACCAGCTACAGGGATAGCCCAGCCAGTGGCTGCTGCTACACCATTCAACTTCGCTAGCTCCATCAGCTCTACAACTTCTGCTACAGCAGGTATTGGATATATTCCCTCATTATGACAACAGATTTGACCATTTTCTAGTCAGGATATCCATGGTGACATATACTTCAGTAAAATTAAGGAATATATTGTTGAATAAGAAACTGACACAAAACAGTTACAATGTACCTCTGTATCAGATGATTAGGATTCTTTCCAACTCTTTAGCTGAAATCACTTAAATGGTATTAAACCACTTTCTACAGAAGTGTAGTTACATCTTTTCGGTTATATAATTATAAAATATTTATGATTTGTTCATCATGTATGTAAAACTTTAATATGGGGGTTTCGAGATCTGAAAACGATTTGTAAAGTACACTTTACCGTCGATTAGTCCCACCTTCTGGTGATAATGATGTCATGAAACTTAACGTCAAATGATGACGCCATAATCACCGGATGGTGGCACTAAACGACAGTAAATTGTGCTATAATAACATTATTTTGGGATCTCGAAGCCCTCGTATTGACAGTGTGTAACCAGAATGTCATACAATACGGTACTGGGTCCTAGGTATGAATTACACTGACTTTTATTTACAAATGCCACCTTTGCTGCAGCTCTGATAATGATTCACAAACTTGTGTACATTGATCTAGCATTTTAGTCTGATGTAACTTGAATAGAAACCAAAAATAGTATACAGCATCAACTGAAATGATGATGGCATTTATGGTATCTGTTTCAACAGTCTTTTTGACTGAACATGATTTCTACCTCAATGTTTGATGGATCCAATGGAATTTGTAGGATTTGAGTGGTGAAATATTAACACAGTAAATGCAGTCTACGTGTACCCAGGGATAAATAAATGTCTGTACACGTGGGACCGAGGATGTGACTGACCTAAGTGTTATTCAGGTTATACATTACAATCAGAGATGTGTTTATTTTCTGCATTTTTAGGCATTATTAATCAATCTGATTTGTAAGCTTTATCTAAAAATACACTTTAGATTTCTCACTCTGACATGAAAATTCTTACTTTAAGGTACACCCGGACTTCTAAGTACACCATCAACTCAGTCAACAGGACTTAAACTAGGTGGCAGTACTACAGCTCCAGGTCTGACACTAGGTGGCAGCACTGCGGCATCTGGACTGACACTAGGTAGCAGTACTCCAGCTTCAACTGGACTGTCACTTGGTGGCAGCACTCCAGCTCCTGGTCAAACACTAGGTGGCAACACTGCTGCTTCAACTGGTCTGACATTAGGTGGCAGCACTGCGGCACCTGGCCTGACACTAGGTGGCAGCACCCCAGCTTCAACTGGACTGACACTAGGCGGCAACACAGCAGCTCCAGGTTTGAACCTAGGTGGCAGCACAGCTCCTTCAACTGGTCTAACACTAGGTGGCAGCGCTCCTTCAACTAGTCTTGCACTAGGTGGCAGCACTGCTGCACCAGGACTGACACTAGGTGGCAGCTCTGCTGCATCTACAGGACTTACTTTAGGGACAGGCACACCTGCATCTACTGGCCTTACACTTGGAGCAAGTACAACAGCAAATACAGGACTGAAATTACCATCAACAGCAGCTACAACAACCACAGCTTCTACAGGCTTATCTCTGCAGGGGACTCTGGCCCCAAAGTCTACAGCAGTAGGCTTCACGGCTCCCACAGCAGCCACAGCTACTACGTAACTATCAGTACTACTCCACATATAACAGTGAACATCAATTGTAGTTTAAAATAATTGCATTTTCATTTATATTTAAAGTTGCAGATTTTATGAGCTGAAACATTCACTTTATTCGATTGAATGAAAATAGGAAACAAATTTGCAAAAGTTTAGCATCCAGTTTCATTAGATTTCATGTCTTGATTTGCTGTAAAATTACATAATGGAATGAAATAAAGTTTATATTATGTTTAATTCAGGTTTAGCGGGATCTGAAATTATCATTTCATCAGTATATGTGTCGCTGTAATGGACTGTGATAATAATTGAATCTTAAATCTGTCATTCTCTGTTGTGTTTACTGAACTGTTCATTTGTCCTTGTCTCAGAGCACCTCAGAAACAGATCACATACCAGCAGTTAGAGGACAACATCAACAAATGGATGTCAGAATTAGACAAACAGGAGAAGGACTTCCTAGAGCAAGCTACACAAGTCAACGGCTGGGACCGTCTTCTCATAGACAATGGAGAAAAGGTTGGTTCAACATCAGGACATTTCTGATAAACCAAATGTATTAGTCAACTTTATAGATAACAAACCAGAAAACAAAATGTTATCATCTCTATAGATATGCATAGAATATGGATGATGGCGAACCAGGGCAAAGGCTATCATCTTCAGTCACTCTTGATATTGGAAATAAAGCATTAGTGTCTTTAGCTACTCTAGATATGAAAAACTGGCTAAGATGAAGTTAATAATTTTAATGAAAAAAATGCAGAATTTTGATTATTTAAAGAGGTCCATAAGCAAACATTTGATTGCATGATTTAATAGCTTTTAGATCATTAAAGTGAATAGTCGGGCAAAGAAAACCAGTCTAAATGCGTTCATTGGCCTTCCAAAAGTTCTCACATATTAATACGACGGCCAAGTTCTGCTTACGTTTCCCAGTTCTGACCATTAAAGTAAAGGAAAGTTGAAAGCATTGAAAGCGAGGCTGCGTGTAAATGTAACCACGGGCATAGTCAGCCGGGAGGACGTTTTAGGATTCCTATACTTTAAATTAATTTCTTCGTACGCAGACAGATTTTGGCGAGAGATTTTATTTTTCTATTTCATAAGAAATTATACTGGATACATTCACACCATTTTTACCGACTTTAGCCATCCTTGCCCGACTGTTCACTTTAAAATCTGCCAGAGGCAAGTTTTGATGTTTTCAAACAGCTTTTAGTTTCATTTACTTTTGTAGCATTATCTTAATATATCAGTCAAAATTATTCTGTTTCAGATTTCTGCTTTGAACAGTGATATGGAGCGGGTGAAGATAGACCAACAAAAACTCGACCACGAGCTTGACTTTATCAAATCTCAACAACAAGAATTATCTGACCTTTTGACCCCTCTAGAAAAATCTCTGGAACAACAACCGAATATTAACTTTCAGCAGCATGCTGATCTGGAGCGCGAGCACACGTAAAGCATACTTTTGATCACATGTTAGCCAAAGAGTAGTTGATACGAAAATTTGATTTGCAAAATGTTGAAATATGATTGAAACATATAACCCTTGAAAGACAAATCAAGAAAATTTATTTGATTATTTTTTTTTCTTCTAATTTTCTTGCTTTTATGTAAATAGTTAAAATTTGACCTCTTTTGATATCTGGGTAAACGATTGAAGTCATATTTTTCAACAATTTAACTTTATAAAATGATAACACTCTCTTGTCACAAAACACAGAAAGAACTCCCATGTTAGACAAATTACATATCCTAGCTAAAGCTTCTTATATATAATCTGAATGTTCTTTAAATAAAATTGTCCATAGAGTTTTATATTTTATCAAAATTCAAATCTGATGACCTTTGGATATGTTCTGACTGACTACCTAAAGGGACTAATAGATGTACGACACTAAAAATGTGGATATATTTTTGTGATATTTTTAATCAGAAATCAGGTGACTCCAAGGCCCATGGGCCGCATATTTGCTTTAAAAAAACATGAATTTTACCTGAATTTGCCTGTATATGTCATGTTGTTAGGCATTTGAAGCATTTTTGTATGTTTTGAACCATCAAATTGTGCTAATTCATATCCATGCTAATAATTCGCAACTCTTCTTTTTGCTTATGTGCAAAAATCTGACTGCATGTAAATAATGTGATGACAAAATGGATTATGTGTCTCCTATCAATATTGTACACAGGTACCAGTTAGCAGAGAATGTTGATGCCCAGCTGAAGAGGATGGTCCAGGACTTAAAAGAGATTATAGATCACCTTAATATGACTAACTCCAGTCAGGACAATTCAGACCCTGTAAGTTAATATTTCACCCCTGATCTCAGGAACCTCATCACCTTAATATGACTAACTCCAGTCAGGACAATTCAGACCCTGTAAGTTGATATTTCATCCCTGATCTCAGGAACCTCATCACCTTAATATGACTAACTCCAGTCAGGACAATTCAGACCCTGTAAGTTAATATTCCCCCCCTGATCTCAGGAACCTCATCACCTTAATATGACTAACTCCAGTCAGGACAATTCAGACCCTGTAAGTTTGATATTTCCCCCCTGATCTCAGGAACCTCATCACCTTAATATGACTAACTCCAGTCAGGACAATTCAGACCCTGTAAGTTAATATTCCCCCCCCCCTGATCTCAGGAACCTCATCACCTTAATATGACTAACTCCAGTCAGGACAATTCAGACCCTGTAAGTTTGATATTTCCCCCCTGATCTCAGGAACCTCATCACCTTAATATGACTAACTCCAGTCAGGACAATTCAGACCCTGTAAGTTTGATATTTCCCCCCTGATCTCAGGAACCTCATCACCTTAATATGACTAACTCCAGTCAGGACAATTCAGACCCTGTAAGTTAATATTCCCCCCCTGATCTCAGGAACCTCATCACCTTAATATGACTAACTCCAGTCAGGACAATTCAGACCCTGTAAGTTTGATATTTCCCCCCTGATCTCAGGAACCTCATCACCTTAATATGACTAACTCCAGTCAGGACAATTCAGACCCTGTAAGTTGATATTTCCCCCTGATCTCAGGAACCTCATTACCTTAATATGACTAACTCCAGTCAGGACAATTCAGACCCTGTAAGTTGATATTTCATCCTTGATTTCAGGAACCTCATCACCTTAATATGACTAACTCCAGTCAGGACAATTCAGACCCTGTAAGTTAATATTCCCCCCCTGATCTCAGGAACCTCATCACCTTAATATGACTAACTCCAGTCAGGACAATTCAGACCCTGTAAGTTTGATATTTCCCCCCTGATCTCAGGAACCTCATCACCTTAATATGACTAACTCCAGTCAGGACAATTCAGACCCTGTAAGTTAATATTCCCCCCCCCCCCCCCCTGATCTCAGGAACCTCATCACCTTAATATGACTAACTCCAGTCAGGACAATTCAGACCCTGTAAGTTAATATTTCACCCCTGATCTCAGGAACCTCATCACCTCAATATGACTAACTCCAGTCAGGACAATTCAGACCCTGTAATTAATATTTCACCCCTGATCTCAGGAACCTCATCACCTTAATATGACTAACTCCAGTCAGGACAATTCAGACCCTGTAAGTTAATATTTCACCCCTGATCTCAGGAACCTCATCACCTTAATATGACTAACTCCAGTCAGGACAATTCAGACCCTGTAAGTTGATATTTCACCCCTGAGCTCAGGAACCTCATCACCTTAATATGACTAACTCCAGTCAGGACAATTCAGACCCTGTAAGTTAATATTTCACCCCTGATCTCAGGAACCTCATCACCTTAATATGACTAACTCCAGTCAGGACAATTCAGACCCTGTAAGTTGATATTTCCCCCCTGATCTCAGGAACCTCATCACCTTAATATGACTAACTCCAGTCAGGACAATTCAGACCCTGTAAGTTAATATTTCACCCCTGATCTCAGGAACCTCATCACCTTAATATGACTAACTCCAGTCAGGACAATTCAGACCCTGTAAGTTTATATTTCACCCTGATCTCAGGAACCTCATCACCTTAATATGACTAACTCCAGTCAGGACAATTCAGACCCTGTAAGTTAATATTTCACCCCTGATCTCAGGAACCTCATCACCTTAATATGACTTACTCCAGTCAGGACAATTCAGACCCTGTAAGTTTATATTTCACCCTGATCTCAGGAACCTCATCACCTTAATATGACTAACTCCAGTCAGGACAATTCAGACCCTGTAAGTTTATATTTCACCCTGATCTCAGGAACCTCATCATCTACCTGGTACTCTACATTACTGTTACATCTAAGGCACATGCCAATAAAGGAATGATATGTCTGGAATGATGAATTACATCATTCCTGCCTGTCAATTGTGTATCATTAAATCAAACATTTCTTATTATCTTATCTGAAGTAACAGTCCCTTTTAACAAGTTTTTAGGTATCCTACATGCTGGAAGTGAGATGTTAATTGATAAATAACTGGGTCTTGTTTCAGACACAACAGATCACAAAGATCCTAAACTCACACATGGACTCCTTACAATGGATTGATCAGAACACAGGTAGGCATATCTCTGTGAAGAATATAAACAAAAAAGTGTACACAATTCTCATCCAACTTTGAAACATGTAGATACTGGTATATGTTTACAGTTTGCACTGACATGGACTCAATAACCATTCTTTCTAGTATTAACAACACGTGCGGCGATTCTATTGTTACGGGAATAGTCGCTGGCGTAGCAACATGGGGTCATGACCTCACTTTTGGTGGGAACATATGAATGACTCTATTCCGATCAGCTGTTCAATCAAATTCTTTGATGATGACGGGGGAGAAAAATAATATGGATATTTTGATAAATAAAAACATGCAACTGTCGCAAGAATAAATAATATCAATTTGCGTGAAAAACTAAATATAAGGACTACATTTTGATTTTGTTTAAGGTTATGAGGGTATTATGATAATGGATCCCGTGGAAATTTTTGCCGGGTCATTATACCCTCATAACCTCAACAATATCAAAACATATTCCTTAAATATTGATGTAACTATTTTTTAACTTCATAGGGGTATGAAAGAAATTTTGTTTGCAAACTGTGTGAATTCGTATAGCTGATTCTCACAAAAGTTGGCAAACAAATTTTATTTCATAACCCGATGAAGTTAAGAAATAGTTACATTAATGCTTTAATTAATTTTCAGGCTACTTGATAGCCTAATATACACTTAAATGTACGATTCCATTGATTTTCCGATGGATTATTTTTTTCTCAATCAATATGCAACGTCAACGTCAGTATTGTGACGTCATGATAACGTAGGGTTTTTGCGCCATTCTCGGATTTTTTCTTAATAGTAGTATGAAGAAAAAGTATCTGCCAATCAGAAAGTCAAATTTAGTATGAAAACAAATGAAAATTAATTATTTAAAGGGACAATTCATCCTACGAGAACATTAAAATTTGTGTATATATCGGAAGTTCTAATGGATATTAAATCAGTCGGTTTTACTGTGACATGTCAGAAAATCCCATGGTGGTGAAATGCGTGTGAAATATTCAAACTCACTCGCTGTCCACCATTACACATTGTGGTCGAATATCTTGTATGCCGAACCCAGTCTCTTGCTCGTAGAATAATGCTACTTTTGTCTAAAACTGCTCAAATCGCTCTGAGAGAAGTGTGTTTAATTTATTAGGTGAATTGTCTTGCCTAAAAAATCATATATCACCTCCACACTGGTTATGTAGTTCATTTTAAATGTGCGTACTTTTGGTTCGGATATGGGTACAGCGTACATATTTTACCTGCTGAATCGTATTGATCAACGATTTATAATTACAACGGTATCAATTAAAATACAAAACAATGACATGGAATTTGTCAATATCTTATGTTATATGTTTCATAAGAAATGTAGAACAAAACATTTATGCCATATTTTGCTTCTTGGTTATGTAAAAGAATTACTCTCAGTGAATTGTCCCTTTAAGAATGATCTTCAAAATCTTAGGTATTATCAAATTCTGTCTTATAAACATAATGAAATACTACTCTTTGACAGTGAAATGGTGATAGAAATGAGTGAACACAATTATTACAAACCATATACCATGAAGCTTTTTCTCAGTTAATTGGGAAGGTGCATTTTTACCTTATTTTAGGAAAGAAATAGGCAAAGAAAATTCCAGGAGTAAACTGAGGGAATTTGGAATAATTTTGAAATAATTTCCATTGGGAATGGAGTCCATTATCAGTCCTAAAAAGCTCATAGAAAAAGCCCTGTAACAGTATGCAAGAGTTGTAGACTTCAATATAAAGGGAATTGTATAGTGCTGAAATCTGTTCTGAGGATTCATTTGAGGATATGTGAAATCTTTGATATGAAATAGCTTTGCTGCGTTCTAAGATTCATCATTCACATTTCAGCTTTATTGGGAAGAAAAGTGGACGACATTTCCAAACAGATGGAGATGCAAAGGAAAGAACAAGAACGAAATTTTAGATTGGTTTACAACTGATCTCCAATGGTAGCGCAAGAGAAAGTCATATGTGAACTAGCATGGATGATTATGCATATAGAGAGGAGTTATATACCTGTGTATTAAAGTGACTGTAGATGTACTTCACACTAAAGTAAAGGCACCTTCATAGAGGAGACTCATTATTTGTTGTGTCTCCATGATGGTAAATCTACATTGGTATTGATCACGTATCATGGTGTTTGATTTGTAATGACATTGCTGTACTTCATACATCAACTCTATTACAGTTGTAAAATCATTTACATTGATGTTATTAAAGTACTATATAATAAAAATTTTCATTGTGAGATCTTGATTTATATTGCCGATTATATGATGTAGTACCTTAGCCTAGATGCCAGTGGCATGGTCAGAAGGGCTTGCCGGCACCTTGGTCTAAACGGCTGTGGTAGGGTCAGAGATCTAGCCATCACCATTGACCTACAAAGCCCCTCAAACTTTTACAAAATAAAGAAGACAATAAAAGAAGGTACAATGTGCAAACATTTCTAGAGTGGTCAAAAGGTTATTGATAGAATTTCTCAGTTCGTTCTTGAAATGAAAATTCCCCCAAGATTCTAGAAATAACTAATGATGTCCGGGTGTCTTGATATTTGTGAGTTTGTCAGGAAAATAAAATCTTTCCCGCGGAAGTCGATATAAATGATTGCATATTAGTAATAGTACGTCGTTAGGTCAAGGACTATGCTTGTGTTACTTTCTATGACCAACCAGCTGTACTGCTCGCATTACAAATAACGCACATGCAATGATTCCTTGCTATTGTTTAACAGTTTTAGATGGCAGGGTATTTGATGGCTTTTCATCCGTGGTTCTTCTATCTTTAAATAATAATTATTATCACTATTTCTCAGAAAGTGCTGCAGGATTTCCCATCAGTAGATTTTCCTTGGTTCTTAGTTATGCACATTGCATTTTGGGATTAATCAAGTTGCGAGATTGCAGACAATCTGGGATTTTGACAATTTAAAATTAGTATTTTTCAGAAAGCACTTCAGGGATTGCTCTCAAAGGACTGTATGGTTTGGATCCTTTTTGGCCCCAAAATTCATTAATTTTTCAAAACTGTTATTCAGTATTCATGTTTTATTCGAACTATTTAGCACATCCATGATTTAATTGTAATGGAAGTTTTCTAACTTTCACTTTTCAGCTTTAGTTGCAATGGTTACCATTCAAAATATGCATAACTTAGAAAATATGGAAATTTTGACAATTTTGGTCATATTTTGCTACGTTTTTGTCTAAGAAACCATAGAGCGCATCGATGGTGTTTAGTTAGGAAAAAAAAGTCTGTTTAGGGTTACCCGACCGACCCTAATTGTTTATCCCCGACCCTAATTTTTTTCCACTTATGCTTATTGCGTTTTGGAAGACGAAATGTCCACCAGGCAGCCATCTTTGATTTTGTCAAAGCAGTTTGTTATCGCTTTTCTGGAAAGTACCGAAGCGATAATTCTGAAACTTCATCATCACTATTTCTTAGAATATACTGAGGTTTCTTTCTGTAAGTGATTTTGAAATGTGGATTCGCTAATCCCATATGATATACAGTACATGTAAATAAAAGGCCACCCGGAGGACAAGGAAAAAGTCTTTATCGCTATTTCAAATTGTTATATAAATGGCCATTAGAGATCCTAAAAGTGTTCTTACTAAGGAGATGGTCTTCATACAGAGGTAATTGCTAAGGCAGTGTTCATGGTATACATTGTTATGTATACCACAATCTATTACTGATTTGAAAAGAACATGGTGTGGATTTTGTTAATTGAAGTATTATGCTCCTATGTTCAAATCAAGATATATCGAGGGAAAGAATTGAAAAGCAGAGAGAAATATTCCTTTTTCCTTTTACCAAAGTAGATCATTCAATGGTGGACGCCGATATCTAGCTGGGATCTGATAGTTGTTTCTGTCTCAGAACACGTGTTATCATTATGCATCGTCCTTTGTCGTGCGCTATCAGTCGTCCACTGCGTAAACTTTTGATTCAAACGACTTCTCAATAATCGAAAGACTCAGGGTACTAATGTTTGGCCTGCAGTATGCTGAAGAGCTTCCAAGTTTATTCAAATAAATGACATTGACCTTCAATCAAGGTCACATGGGTCGAATAGGCTAGAATCTTTAATGACTTCATCTTTAAACGACTTCGATAGTCAGATGACCGTTAAAGCCCATGGACCTCTTGTTTGTTTTGTTCAAGCACCACCTCCACAGTCTACAGACGTTTGTTTTGTACAGTCGTTACTCTTTAGACCTCTTTGGCATTGTCCTTTGATATTGCTTCATTCTCCAAGATATCTCGGTTTTGTGCCATCCTTCCACCTCCAGAACATTCCCACGAACATTTGATCTACAGCGAGGTGAGATTCTGTTGTGTGAACGTTCCAATCTCCCAGACAGCTTCCTGGTCGACTATGACACTTCCCCAGTCTCCCAGACGGTAGATTACCTTTAGCCAGACAGATATGTGACATCGCCTCAGTCTCAAAAATTGTTGATTAATTGCATTGCCAAGTTATACAAGACAGTCGCGAAGTAGATCGATTCTCGTATACATCTTTTCTTGGAAGTTCTTTCATTCACTGGTACACGTGTTATGTGACATTGGTATTTTTTCTAAATACGTGAATAGTTTTGGTATTTTTGTGTGTGTTGTTGTTGTATTGTTTTCTGTTCACAAAGTAACATTAACATTTTAAATATCATTTTCAATTGTGCTATGTTTATTTCAATATTATTGTTCTACCGATTTTTACCGGGGTACATGTATATGCTATACCACATTTTAAGATTCTTGGTCTAAATTAATATTTTCTGTTTCAAATTATCATTGTTGATATAATAAAACAAATCTTTTTAAAACGCAAATGTTAACGAAATTAGTGTCATTTTACTGATAAATCAATTAATGTTAATCTTGCTTTTATCAAGCATTTGTATTGGCCTAAAAGTATCGTCTTATAACCCCATTACTCACAAGGCACTCCGACCTGACCTTAATCATGGATCGTATAATGATTATCTGAAAACATAACCAATGTTTATCGATCATGGTCATGATCACAAGAGGACCTAAATTGACACTCCTCCATTCGCGGGATTAAATTTTAAGGATATTTTCTTTTGTTCTAAAATGTCTTGACTAGAGATAAACTAGTTTTCATCAAGGGCATAATTTTTTGTCATTTTCAGGAGAATTTAATATGGGGTTTTTTTCAAGTTAAAAGAAGACATTTCGCTTGGGTATGCATCGGGAAGATAATCTTGGCTCGCTCAATCTGAAGGCAAATATGCACTTTTGCTTCGATGGCTATTGCATGTTCTCATTTCTAAAATGTCAGCTTCCGCTTTCACTTAGTGTTTATTTATTATAAAGGGAGCGGCTTATTTTACCTTAGCTTGAGTCTTAATGACCTTGGCACATAATTACGCGACCGTACATTACCTGAACTAGCATCTGTATCCTCCAATAACATACAAAGTGCACCTCATAGCTTATTCAGGGGACTTTCGGCGCTAACCTATCTTAGCCTACGCTTATGAGTATAATGAAATAGCGACTATCCTTCCTGACTTTTTTTGTGGTTTATCCAACCTTACCTACCTTTTTAGCTCGCTTATTCGAAGAATAGGGGGAGCTAATATTGTCACCCCGGCGTCGGCGTCAGCGTTGGCGTCCCATTTCACGTTAAAGTTTTTGAGCAAGTTTCTGTTTCGTCAATTGTTTAAGCTTAAGTCATCATAAATGTTTATGATTTTATTTTCCTAATGTGTATGGATGCTGAACGTGATAATACAACCAATTTGGGGTCCTTTAGGGGGTTTTTGAGTCTGTTAATTTGTCATATTTCCATGTTTAAGTTTTTGAGCAAGTTTCTATTTTGTCAATTGTTTAAGCATAAGTCATCATAAATGTTTATGATTTTATTTTCCTACTGTGTATGGATGCTGAACGTGATAATACAACCAATTTGGGGCTCTTAAGGTTTTTTTGAGTCTGTTAATTTGTCATATTTCCATGTTTAAATAGTAAATACTTGAACAATAACTTCTTCTGAATAGGCGAGCTTTGCTGTTCTCCAACAGCTCTTGTTCTAAGAGAAATAACTAATTAATTCTTCCATACAGCCTTTTTAATGCTTTGTCCGAGCCATCCACCTGTGGTGCATGGACCTATCGATGGTTCTGGATCATCATCCGGACATGGTCCCGCACCTAGATGGAACCAGCACCATAGCAGCTATTAGGATAGTGTGGCGGGAGTCTCCATAATATCATGGAACATTTGTAGAGGTATTGCAGAAAAGTTAGAGTCACAAGACTTTGTAAATATTATTTGTAAATATGATGTTGTTTGTTTGTACGAGTGCTGGGTAAAAGGAGATGATGTGCTGGAAGTAGAAGGTTACGATTGCCATACTTTTCCTAGACAGCATGGCAAAGATGGTGGTATTGTTATTTTAATTAAATCACCATTGTCCAAGCACTGTCGTATTATCGATAACATTAACGACAATATTGTATTAATGAAGTTATCTCGAACGCCCGCTAACGCCGACACTGATACTTACATGTTTGCTTGTTATTTTCCTCCGATAAATAGCACTTTTTATGACAAATGTGAAAATGACCTCTTTGCTTGTTTAGAAGAAATGGTAGGTATGTATAAAGACATTGGGAAAGTAATTGTTATAGGTGATTTTAATAGTAGAACGGCTTGTAATGATGATTATATTTGTGCTGATATTATAAGTGAATTGTCTTCAGATACTTTATCAAATGTTATAAATTATGTTTCTTATACCCAACCATCTAAACGGTCTAACTCTGACCAATGTGTAAACCAGTTCGGTAGACAATTACTTTCATTGTGTAAAACTACTACATTACGAATTGTTAATGGCAGACATGGTGATGATCCCGATGGAAACATTACTTTTTTTAACAGTAGAGGCACTAGCCTCATTGATTATGTAATGACATGTGATGAAAATTTTGATAATATTTTGAAATTTGAGAGTGGTGTATTTAATGTCTTTTCGGATCATTCACCTGTCTGTATTACACTGTGTTCTAGTGAAACAAGTAATGATATTCAGTATGAAAACCGTTGTCATTATGATACTAGTAAATGTATGAAGGTTAAGTGGAATGATGAATATACAAAAAGTGTTCGTCAAGTATTGGAATGTTATCGTACGGAATTATTGAATACATGTACATATTATGACACTGGTCAAGAAGGCATTGATCAATGTATTGATAAATTTACCGAAAAAATGAATGAATTACTATTGCCGTTTACAGCCGTCACGTATACATGTGCCCCCAGATTAGATAAGAAGAGCAAAACGGAAGATAAGCCATGGTTTAATGAAAATTGTAAAAAGTTATATATTGAATACAAGCAATGCTTGTCCTCTTTTAACTCTGATAAATCTAGAGAAAACCGTAATAAACTTGTTAAAAAAACCCGCATATACAAGAGGTTAGAATGTAAATTCAAACGTGAATATAAAGCACAGCAAGGCAATATGTTAAATTACACGAGAAAACATAACCCGAAGGATTTTAACAGAAAATTCAGGAAAAGAAATAAGGGTGTTAAATGTAACCTGGACGAACATGCTTTTTACGAATACTTTCTTGAATTATCTTCCACTGCACCTCAAGAGAATGAAATGGTAACTAACTTTTTACACGATTATGATACATGTAACAATATTTCTAATTCAGTTTTTAATGAATTAGATGCCGATATTACTGAGAAAGAAATACTTAAAGCTATTAATAATTTAAGCACATCTAAAGCATGTGGTCAGGATCTACTAATTAATGAGTATTTTATTAAGTGTAAATATGTTCTTTTGCCTTGCCTAGTAGTATTGTTTAATAATATTTTTAAGTCTGGTAACTATCCAACATCCTGGTCAATAGGTAACATTGTTCCTGTTTTCAAGAAGGGTAATAAGGATGACACTAATAATTATAGAGGCATTACTTTAATAAGTTGTTTGGGGAAACTTTTCACTTCAATTTTGAACAATAGACTAGTTGATTTTGATTATGAATATTCAAAAATAAGTGATGCACAGTTTGGTTTTAAAAAACATATGTCAACAGTTGATGCTATATTTGTCTTACAATCTTTAATAAGCAAAACATTAAAAAACAGAAAGAGATTGTACTGCTGTTTCATTGATTTTAGGAAAGCATTTGCTTTTGTAAATCGGCAGAATTTATGGTTTAAATTAATCAAAGAGGGCGTGGAAGGGAAAATGCTACGTATAATACGTTCATTATACAGTGATGTCAAATGTTGTGTTAAGTATAATAATAAAATGTCTGATTTCTTTGAGTGCAAGAACGGTTTATTCCAAGGCGAAATATTGTCATCTTTAATGTTCTCAATGTACGTTAATGATTGTGAGATGAGTTTTTTAACAGATGACTGTCCGTCTATTGAATTGCAAACACTTAATCTATTTCTATTGATGTACGCAGGCGACATGGTACTTTTATCCGAAACTGCAGAGGGTTTACAAAAAATGCTAGATTCACTTTCTAATTACACCAAAAAATGGAACTTAACTGTAAATACTGATAAAACTAAAGTATTTGTTTTCAGAAACGGAGGAAAACTAAGAGAGGATGATATTTGGTTTTATAATGGTTGCCAGTTAGAGATTGTAAACGATTTTAATTACCTTGGTATTCTTCTAAATTTTAACGGTAAATTCAGGAAAGCACAAGATAGAATTTCTGAACAGGGTAAGAAAGCTCTTTTTGCAGTGTCAAATGTATGTGAGAAAAACTTTTTTAACATTGAAACACAACTTCATGTATTTGATACCTATGTTGCTAGAATTTTAAATTACAGTAGTGAAGTATGGGGGTTTCACAAAGCACCAAGTATAGAAAAATTGCACTTGAGTTTTTGCAAACGATTATTAGGAGTTAAGAAAAGTACAGCAAATTGTATGGTATATCAAGAATTAGGCAATAATGGATGAAAATATTATATGAAAGTTAGAAAATAAATGTGACGAATGTAAATATATCGTAATGTGAGATATCTCTCTACACTACATACGTGTACGCTGCGAGTATGTTGTGTGTCTGTACATATTGTATTGTTTTTCCTGTCTGCACTGTATATATATATGCACTGTACTGATAAACCAATTGGTTTAAAGTAATAAAGAACTGAACTGAACTGTCAGATCTTCCTATCCTATACGTGGGGAATCATACCATTACAGGTCTTCCATTTTGTATTTTCAATAGACTATCACGACTGTTTCTCATAGCAAATAGGATGCCGACTCTTCGAAGAGTACGTCAACTGATATTTCTTGATCTGTGGAAGAATAGCTCGGGGTAATCTCACCTGGATATTGGCTTTGTTTCCATGTCGTTGCTGTAATCCTTATTATTGCCATGCCCTTATCGCAAAGATGAATTCTGACTCAGACTTCTTACAAGAGAGGGAAAACCAGACACTGAGTATTCTTTTGCTGTATTCGTTTGCCTCAACAGTTTTGTGTTTGGTGTCATATTCATCGGGCAAAGTTATGTTAGAAAAGGCGAGAAGTGGTCGCAATATCCCCTCATCACAGAAACGACAACAAGAGAACATAGCAACGGCACTCTTCTTTGTTGTGATGACGGGTATCTGCTGATGGTTTCGTAGAAGAGTCGTGGGTACGTTTCCTGATAACCAGCAAGGAACAAGTTTAACGATAATTTAAATTGACAGTATGAAAAATAGGAAATCAGTTATCTATTTATTAAATACAAAATGTTTGCATAAAAAATATTTTAAAATTTAAATCAAGTTGCCAATGACATGCTATTACATTGTACATTTCGCCGACGGAGACAGTGAGATGTAACATTTGAATACTTGTCATATGAAAATAATCTTTTAGTCGAAGTTTGATGATTGAATAATTTATTAATGGACGATATATTTGTTATCCTACAGAAATTGTATCCTGTTATAGACTCCAGATCCCGGACTACTTTTGGGTGGTGGTGATTGTAGTGCACATCATTGCCGAAATCAATTACATTGCTGTCTGGAGGAAAAGAAGAAAAAATGTGAGGTTGTGCTTAAAGTATTATTCTGCATCCATTAAAATGAGTGCATAAAATTTAAAGTCCTATTAATGATGATACATTGATTGGTGAAAAGTCTTAAGATAATACTTAGATTAATGGAATCTAATTAAATGTTATCTTCTCATCATTTACAAATCACTCTGCATAGAAATAAAGTCAAAATGAGAACAGCTGATATTTGTTTATGCTACATTGACTTCATGCCTTTTGTATCCATTAAGTGAATAAAACATAATTATTTCAGTATGTTTTGGCTGATAAAAGGACACATGTTTTATTATAATCGTCTTCGTACCTACATCTAGCCACCTTGATTCAAGATTGCCTCCCTTTATGCTGGTGTTTTAGTGGTGTCGTGTAGTATAAAATAAGCGGTCAACAAATAACTTAATGCTAAGTGTATAGGAGAGAACAACAGTAAAAAAGACTAAGGGAAAGATAAATATAAGACGCAGGACTTAACTTAGTACAAAAATGGTTTCTTCAGTAAGCGACAGGTTAAAAAAGACGAAATACCCAAATAGAACAACAAGAGTGCACAACTGAGAAGCTATTTCTGTAATCCTGAGATACAGGTCTTCACACCTTATCATTATAAGAACTTTATTGGCGTCGGAAGTCCAAAAATAACGGTCATGACGTTTCACCGAATTGCCCATGTTGTATTCTAGAGTTCAACAGTTTACATCAAGTATCTTAAATATACAAAACTATATAAATCGACTTCCAGTCACCTTTTCCTCTCATGTGGGAGGCTGGGACTTGTGATAACCAGTTGACGAACCAGATGGCTTAATATATCATATCCCAGCGTAATGGAAATGTGTTATTGATTATACCGGTATAATGTACTGATGTCTCTCTCGTGACTGAAGGACCTATTTGTTAGCATCAACAATGATACAATGTTTTTATCCCCGGGAGTGCTTTGATGTCTGTCGTCTCTACCGGTATGTTTAAAATGGTTTAAAAGTGCTTTAGAATATGCATAAATCCATTAAGAAGCATATAAATGTAATTTTGAATTACAAATATAGATAAGATTATGGATTTATTGGTTTAAAACATTTTATTCTATTTTCTCTCGACGTTATATTGAGGACCATCTGATTATTTTATGTCCCTTTTAAATAACTGCAGGACTAATGCGTTTTCTTTATAGTGTCGTCTCCATTACGTGAACTGAAATCGACTTGCCGTCTCCACCGATCACAACTGACCTTCTGCACGTACACAGACGGGAATTGTATCCGGAAAACGTATATCACTCTTCATACAGATCTCCCTTTTAACATGAAGAGTGAAAGACCCGTGTGTACGGATGATGAGTGGGGTTTCTGAAGGTATAGCCGAGAGCTCCCTAGGATACGAGTTCCTGAAAAGCTGCAATTGTACACTAAACACGATTGTCGACCCCTTGCTTTTCCGGTGATACGGTAAGTGTTTCTTGCTCGATAGAGAAGTACGGTCTGACCTGCCTCGTTCTGTGATTCTGTTAGATAGCAAACACTGAACCCATTCATAACTATTCGCGTTAATGTAGTCCAGTGATCATGAGCTATTTACCGTAAACTGTATAAAGTAATGTTAATTTTAGCATTAATGTAACAAATCTTTAACTAATTAAATGGAAGTTGTCATTCTCCGCACATAATCTTTTAACGATGAATTCTTAAAAACTCTAATAATGCTGTAAACCCGAAAAGCAACCGCAGTCTTCCCAGACGTTTAGTCTTTGGCAAGTTTCTTGAATATGAAAAAATTATGATGTTGGAGGAAAGATGATTGGTCTATGAAAGGTTTCATGTATTACAAGAACTGTATAGCTCTCCAAATGACTTCTATGGACCACTAAATACATTCTAAAATTTGATATTTGATTGAAGTATAACGATCAATGTCATCATAATCGATTTTGTTAAAAGATGACCTTAGCATATCCTTCCTTCGTATCAGTAAAGTGTTGAAATTATGAAAATAAAAGTTGATCATATTATCATATATATCAGTAATGAAAATGTTAGCGGCTGTGTGGGGAAGGGATGTAGCTTACCAGTCCTAAAAGGTGAAGTGTTGAACAGTTGGGAAGGGATGTAGCTTACCAGTCCTAAAAGGTGTAGTGTTGAACAGTTGGGAAGGAATGTAGCTTACCAGTCCTAAAAGGTGTAGTGTTGAACAGTTGGGAAGGAATGTAGCTTACCAGTCCTAAAAGGTGTAGTGTTGAACAGTTGGGAAGGGATGTAGCTTACCAGTCCTAAAAGGTGTAGTGTTGAACAGTTGGGAAGGGATGTAGCTTACCAGTCCTAAAAGGTGTAGTGTTGAACAGTTGGGAAGGATGTAGCTTACCAGTCCTAAAAGGTGTAGTGTTGAACAGTTGGGAAGGAATGTAGCTTACCAGTCCTAAAAGGTGTAGTGTTGAACAGTTGGGAAGGGATGTAGCTTACCAGTCCTAAAAGGTGTAGTGTTGAACAGTTGGGAAGGGATGTAGCTTACCAGTCCTAAAAGGTGTAGTGTTGAACAATTGGGAAGGAATGTAGCTTACCAGTCCTAAAAGGTATAGTGTTGAACAGTTGGTAAGGAATGTAGCTTACCAGTCCTAAAAGGTGTAGTGTTGAACAGTTGGGAAGGGATGTAGCTTACCAGTCCTAAAAGGTGTAGTGTTGAACAGTTGGGAAGGGATGTAGCTTACCAGTCCTAAAAGGTGTAGTGTTGAACAGTTGGGAAGGAATGTAGCTTATCAGTCCTAAAAGGTGTAGTGTTGAACAGTTGGGAAGGAAGTTAGCTTACCAGTCCTAAAAGGTGTAGTGTTGAACAGTTGGGAAGGGATGTAGCTTACCAGTCCTAAAAGGTGTAGTGTTGAACAGTTGGGAAGGAATGTAGCTTACCAGTCCTAAAAGGTGTAGTGTTGAACAGTTGGGAAGGGATGTAGCTTACCAGTCCTAAAAGGTGTAGTGTTGAACAGTTGGGAAGGGATGTAGCTTACCAGTCCTAAAAGGTGTAGTGTTGAACAGTTGGGAAGGAATGTAGCTTACCAGTCCTAAAAGGTGTAGTGTTGAACAGTTGGGAAGGAATGTAGCTTACCAGTCCTAAAAGGTGTAGTGTTGAACAGTTGGGAAGGAATGTAGCTTACCAGTCCTAAAAGGTGTAGTGTTGAACAGTTGAATAGTTGGGAAGGGATGTAGCTTACCAGTCCTAAAAGGTGTAGTGTTGAACAGTTGGGAAGGGATGTAGCTTACCAGTCCTAAAAGGTGTAGTGTTGAACAGTTGGGAAGGAATGTAGCTTACCAGTCCTAAAAGGTGTAGTGTTGAACAGTTGGGAAGGGATGTAGCTTACCAGTCCTAAAAGGTGTAGTGTTGAACAGTGGTGGGAAGGGATGTAGCTTACCAGTCCTAAAAGGTGTAGTGTTGAACAGTTGGGAAGGATGTAGCTTACCAGTCCTAAAAGGTGTAGTGTTGAACAGTTGGGAAGGAATGTAGCTTACCAGTCCTAAAAGGTGTAGTGTTGAACAGTTGGGAAGGAATGTAGCTTACCAGTCCTAAAAGGTGTAGTGTTGAACAGTTGGGAAGGATGTAGCTTACCAGTCCTAAAAGGTGTAGTGTTGAACAGTTGGGAAGGAATGTAGCTTACCAGTCCTAAAAGGTGTAGTGTTGAACAGTTGGGAAGGGATGTAGCTTACCAGTCCTAAAAGGTGTAGTGTTGAACAGTTGGGAAGGGATGTAGCTTACCAGTCCTAAAAGGTGTAGTGTTGAACAGTTGGGAAGGGATGTAGCTTACCAGTCCTAAAAGGTGTAGTGTTGAACAGTTGGGAAGGAATGTAGCTTACCAGTCCTAAAAGGTGTAGTGTTGAACAGTTGGGAAGGATGTAGCTTACCAGTCCTAAAAGGTGTAGTGTTGAACAGTTGGGAAGGAATGTAGCTTACCAGTCCTAAAAGGTGTAGTGTTGAACAGTTGGGAAGGAATGTAGCTTACCAGTCCTAAAAGGTGTAGTGTTGAACAGTTGGGAAGGATGTAGCTTACCAGTCCTAAAAGGTGTAGTGTTGAACAGTTGGGAAGGGATGTAGCTTACCAGTCCTAAAAGGTGTAGTGTTGAACAGTTGGGAAGGAATGTAGCTTACCAGTCCTAAAAGGTGTAGTGTTGAACAGTTGGGAAGGGATGTAGCTTACCAGTCCTAAAAGGTGTAGTGTTGAACAGTTGGGAAGGGATGTAGCTTACCAGTCCTAAAGGTGTAGTGTTGAACAGTTGGGAAGGGATGTAGCTTACCAGTCCTAAAAGGTGTAGTGTTGAACAGTTGGGAAGGAATGTAGCTTACCAGTCCTAAAAGGTGTAGTGTTGAACAGTTGGGAAGGGATGTAGCTTACCAGTCCTAAAAGGTGTAGTGTTGAACAGTTGGGAAGGGATGTAGCTTACCAGTCCTAAAAGGTGTAGTGTTGAACAGTTGGGAAGGGATGTAGCTTACCAGTCCTAAAAGGTGTAGTGTTGAACAGTTGGGAAGGGATGTAGCTTACCAGTCCTAAAAGGGTGTAGTGTTGAACAGTTGGGAAGGGATGTAGCTTACCAGTCCTAAAAGGTGTAGTGTAGTGTTGAACAGTTGGGAGGATGTAGCTTACCAGTCCTAAAAGGTGTAGTGTTGAACAGTTGGGAAGGGATGTAGCTTACCAGTCCTAAAAGGTGTAGTGTTGAACAGTTGGGAAGGGATGTAGCTTACCAGTCCTAAAAGGTGTAGTGTTGAACAGTTGGGAAGGGATGTAGCTTACCAGTCCTAAAAGGTGTAGTGTTGAACAGTTGGGAAGGGATGTAGCTTACCAGTCCTAAAAGGTGTAGTGTTGAACAGTTGGGAAGGGATGTAGCTTACCAGTCCTAAAAGGTGTAGTGTTGAACAGTTGGGAAGGATGTAGCTTACCAGTCCTAAAAGGTGTAGTGTTGAACAGTTGGGAAGGGATGTAGCTTACCAGTCCTAAAAGGTGTAGTGTTGAACAGTTGGGAAGGGATGTAGCTTACCAGTCCTAAAAGGTGTAGTGTTGAACAGTTGGGAAGGGATGTAGCTTACCAGTCCTAAAAGGTGTAGTGTTGAACAGTTGGGAAGGGATGTAGCTTACCAGTCCTAAAAGGTGTAGTGTTGAACAGTTGGGAAGGGATGTAGCTTACCAGTCCTAAAAGGTGTAGTGTTGAACAGTTGGGAAGGGATGTAGCTTACCAGTCCTAAAAGGTGTAGTGTTGAACAGTTGGGAAGGGATGTAGCTTACCAGTCCTAAAAGGTGTAGTGTTGAACAGTTGGGAAGGGATGTAGCTTACCAGTCCTAAAGGTGTAGTGTTGAACAGTTGGGAAGGGATGTAGCTTACCAGTCCTAAAAGGTGTAGTGTTGAACAGTTGGGAAGGGATGTAGCTTACCAGTCCTAAAAGGTGTAGTGTTGAACAGTTGGGAAGGGATGTAGCTTACCAGTCCTAAAAGGTGTAGTGTTGAACAGTTGGGAAGGAATATAGCTTACCAGTCCTAAAAGGTGTAGTGTTGAACAGTTGGGAAGGAATGTAGCTTACCAGTTCTAAACGGTGTAATTTTGAATAGTTGGGAAGGAATGTAGCTTACCAGTCCTAAAAGGTTGAACAGTGTTTGTTAAAACGTGGTAGTCTATTAAGTCCGTAAGCTGCTCCTGTTTCAGTGCAACAAAGGTCAAAGTTTGTAGAATCAGGAAATCACATGGTAATGTATACTATTACACACACCATTAAGTTTATTTCAACGTTTGCAAGATAAAATTGCTGACCTTATCGTTTTCACTTTCCTGACTTCTGAAAAGTATCATCACTGCACTGTAAACCGTAAAGTAGATAACAGCTATAATCAAATCACTGACCAGGGCCGTGTTTAGGATGACGAGCGCTCGTAAAAGAGCGCTGGCGCGACAGGAAATCGTACAAGTATTCGATTATCCATTTTAGTGATTATAGCATTGATGAATGCACGATACTGGTTTCAAAACGTAAAGAGAACAAAAGTAAGTCTTTAATTGCAGGGCGATAAATCGTAGTAAGATCCATTAGATAAACGAAGTTAAAATATAATGAAATTCTAATAATAATAATAAAGATAATGGTATTTATTTTGATAAAAAAACACATATATTTCCTACATCATCTGCAGTGGTAGAGTAGACCAAATATCAAATGGCCGAAATATTGGGTTCTATAATGACCGGAAGTGTGGCAATGTTTTTCTTGATACTGCCCCACTTTTGACCTTCAGTTGAGCGTTCATCGCTGTAAGGAAGGCTCTACATGGTTTCAGTCTCCTGATCGAGACACACATTGTCTTTGAAAGTGGTATATGCTTCTGTTCCTGCTCAGCGCTCAACGTAACATATGAGTTAGCTCTTAGTATTCGGCATGTCATTGAATGTGTCCACAATTTAACCATTAAAATTGCCATAGATATTATCACCAGATATATATATATATAATTGTATACAATAACTTCTCAAAGGCCGAAATGTAACCAGTAGGAATTAAAAAATCCTTATCCGCCATAAATGGCTATATATGAAAATCTAAAATTTACCATAGCTATCTCGATAAAACAACAGAAGTGAACAAAGTTTGTAAACAAACGTGAACATATCCTTTGGACGGCCGTAACGTATTTATGCGTAATTATGCATTTGCCCCATTTCATGCACCCTTCTGGAGCCCCACTGAGACCGTTGAAAACTAAATACTAGTTTTTTGAAAAGAAGATGTTCATCCCTATATAGCATGTCAATATCGATTCGGTCATTGCATTAGTGACGTCACAAATCACCTTTGAACATGCCCAAATAAGTCAAAAATTGAGGTCTGAAACCCGGATTTTAGTGTGTGCCCGGAAACCTGTCGTTGTGAGCTTAATTATCAAGATACAGACATGCAGATGGTCTTAAACAATAAAAGAGATATCAAAGTAAGAGAAAATAGAGAGAAAGGGGAAAGGAAGGGGAAAATAGCACCGATTTCAAAAAAAAAAAAAAAGAAAAACAAGTCCCACGCGCAGGTTTCTGCCTTCCATGACCCGTGCGTGGTGACCTTTAGGGGACTTCCGGTGACTGTTTTTACTTGTTTGTAGTGTGTGCTGTTTGTTATCATCGTGAAAATGGCATCAAACCGTAATCTAGATGCAAACTGCTTTCATAGATGGCATTTGTAATAACCTACTATCAAAATTGAGTCAAGTTCGAATCCTGTCGGCCGCCGAAAGGATATAGCGTAAATTTAGTACATGTAAAACAACCAATTGTAGTCTTAGATACATACACATTTTTTCAATATCAGAAATTAAATAATAACTGAAAAGAAATCTGCCTTAGTGACCACCGGTATTAAGACAACTTTCTTGGGATCCTAAATATTTAAACTATTATATATCTGATCCGTCTCTTGGTATACCAAAAGTAACTGCGTGGAGACACTCTCGTTCAAATCATCCTTACAATGATGGAAGAAGGTCGAATCGATCGTCAGAATCGGACAAGAATGTACAGACCAAAAGCGCCGCAAACGACTTCGCCGATGGCTGTGTGCAGGCCTACAAAACTTTGGTAGAGACTCTCCACGAAAGTAACTCGCATCTGAACGACCCAGCTTTGCAAGAGGGTACTGAACTTCGAACTGGGGAAAGCTGTGAACAAGATTTCGATGCAAATGACGACACTGAAAACGGTAAGTTAGTTTCAGAGATAAACCCCACACGCCAATAAGTAACATTAGTATACATACCCACGGCTATGAAATGATACAATAACCTGGTAACGTGCCAAAAGTCTTCGTAATTTTTATTTTTCCCTATATGTTCTATGTATTTTTTTTACATTTTTTCTTTATTTTTTTTCTGATCTCATCTATAGGCGGATTTTAATCAATTTTGGCATACTTGTAGAAAGTTATCTACTCTTTCAGCTCATAATCATAATATTTGTATAATTTTCCGATATTTTGTTTTCAAAATATGGTTTTTTTTGTGCACCATTCAAACTTTTGATGTCATTTCCTTCTTTGTTCTTACCAAAATTGCAACGAAAAAATTCTGCCTGGAAATGAATTACGGTTTTCTCTAAAAGTGCAAAAAGGAAAATTGTGTAAATAATGAGCTGACAGTGTAGATAATTTTCTACAAGAATGCCAAATTTGATTAAAATCCTCGCCTAGATGAGATCAAAATCCTCGCCTAGATGAGATCAGGAAAAAATCTAAGAAGAAATGAAAAAATACATAGAATATATAGGGAAAAATAAAAATTATGAAGTCTTTTGGCACACGACTGTATTTATACTATGGCTGGAAATGGCTTATTTCATAATATTAAATTTTTGATAGCATGTTCAGCTAAACAAGTCAAGGTATATACTACAGTATCGAGGCTTAGTTGATAAGCTATATATAATCTATCTAGAAAACCATTATTATAAAGCAGAATGTGTGAGAGAGAAAAATATAAGTTTTCTATTATAATTGCAGAACTCTATAAAAAAATCAACAAATGTGATAATAGGCCTATTAGAACGAATATACGTAACCGGCCTACAATACCTTTCGGCCCAGGGTATGAAAAGGAAAATGTGTCCTAGTGGAGCACTACCTCCGAAAATCACTCGAGCACAATTTTCTATATGTTTTGATTGGTTTCCATTTATCTATGTAAATGTATATACATGCATTTATATGTCATTTTTGTCTAAAACAAATATAATGACCCTTCTTATATCTCCCGTACCGCTCACAAGACATTTAGTCCACAATTTGTAGAATTGCTGTATAAATGTCCTCTGGAAAGATCTTTATTATGTATATATATATAAAAAAATCTGTCTTGCTGTGAATTTGATATTTTATACCAAATACATTTTAGTTTTAATTTATTGCCTTGAAGGTAGGCGATATATGACAAGTATATGTACTATAAAATGCATACAAACATTTTAATAATGATTTGTATGATCATTACTTTGCTCCATTAGCAGTAATAGTGCACTAAATTAGATTAGTATTGCACTGCATGTGGACTACAGATAATTAAAATTAGTAGTGAACTATGTTTACGTCCAGTCAGGTGTGGCAACTATAACCCCTATACTGATATAATGGGCAGTGACGTTGGACACCTGTGTTAGTTTAATACCTGAACGTAAGAGTCTCGAGTTTGAATCCCATTTGGGCAGTTGCCAGATACTGACCCCTAGTCAGTGTTTTTTCCTCCAGGTAATATATCAATACCTGTGGTTGTATTGTAATTGCCGATTACCGGACTGGATGTAGTTCACTACTAACTAGTTCAGTTATAATGCACTCTATCTAGCTAGATCTCCTAGTGTTGATATCATAATGATCTATATGACATATACATGTAATCATATTTGTTGATTCTTTTATCATGTGTTCAATAACTTCTCCAAATCATCATTCAGTGTCATGATATTTGTTGCTTGTAATGTGAGGAAAATAATTATATGAACAAACTGTTTTAGTCCAGACATGTAATTTCTGATAATACATTTTGCAAATTTGAGTTGTTCTAATAAAATGTTTTCTTTTTCACAATTTAGAAAGTCAACCCTGTCCAAGCATTGACAGTGCCACACCTATTTACAAGGATGCTCCAATATCTGTTGGTGTCAGTCTCCTGCTTATTGTTACATATGCCATGGCATATCATTGAACTGGAGAAGCAACGGCAGACCTTCTTGTCTTGATTGAACTCCACTGTATTTCACCAAACCTGTGCAGCAAGACTATGAAGATGTTCACAGATTACTTCAGATCATTAAGAGCTCCCCTGGAATATCACCATTACTGTTACGAATGCCACCATAACTTTGGATTGTCAAAAGTGTCTCCTTGTCCAGGGTGTCGAAGACATTCACACCAGAAGGACCCACCATCTTACTTCATAATGTTGCCTATAGTAGACCAGATAAAATTCCTTTTTGGGGGTAAGTTGTTCAGTGTTCCATAGTGATGTTGACTATTTTCATTGGAAACATATACAAAATATTTGTAATTATTACTACAAGACTTTATATGAGATTGTTTTTTGAAAAAGAAAAGTTAATTTTGAATCAATATTTAAAAATAATTAATTGTATCATGAAAAAAAAACCCACAGCACTATGTCCGATATCATATGGAATTAAGTAGTTATTGTGCATGCGCCAAAAGTAAAAACAAATTATTTTATATGCATTTTTGATTTAATAAGACACGGGTATGCATGATTAAACCTAAGTTATTGTTTATACCTTAATATACTATCAGTGGTAGATTGAGCATCTTAAAAAATTGAAACAAATAAGGGGGCACATTAACACCATGTGCTAAATAAGCCATGCATAAATCAATTTGCAAAAAAAAAAACACAAAAAATGCACACTTATTTTCAGTCAACAATAAAAGTGAAAAACTGCACATTTATTTTCAGTCAACAATGAAAGTGAAATTATGGAAGTGTGTGTGGGAGGGGGGTGTTGCTGCAAGGGATGAAGGTGCTTATTTAGTTGAATATAGAAATTGATAGATTGTTACTTTTATTCCTGATGCAATAAAACTAATGTACTTAACAAATACCGTATTCGACTCAATAAGCGCCCAGGGCTAATGAAAATAAGTCAAAATTATTGCAAATTTATACTGTTTTATGTGATTTTGGTCCTTATTTATGCCTTGGCAATTGAAATTGAGGCCATAAAAAGGGGAGGGGCACTTATAGGGACATGGGGCTAATTGGGTCGAATACGGTATATATTATGTATGTACATTTTGACAAATACTTGACATACATATTTTTGTTTGTTTTTCAGGTACTTCATTGATGAAAGAAATCTTTGAGTACAAGAACCAATTTCTGAATCGAAAGGATAATGATATCTGTGACATTCTTAATGGTGAGCATTATAAAGAGAGATTTTCTAATGGATTCTTCAGAGGTGAAAAAGATCACAGTACTAGTGAGGAATTGCACATCTCCATACAGATGAACACTGATGGTGTCTCCCTGTTTCATTCCTCAACATTCAGTATATGGCCAGTTTACTTCATTATCAATGAGCTGCCACCACACTTAAGGTATGTATTAAATATAATTATAGGATTAAAATTCTATACCACGGTAGTTATATTGAGTATCATCCTTGCAGCTATTTAGATATAGGGTTATATAATGTCAGATAGAATTAAACTGGGTTATACAATGTCAGATAGAATTAAACTTCTGGCCACTACGTATATATATGTACATATATATACTGCATTATACATTTCCAAAACAAAAAGCAATTAATAACAATATTACGTCAGATCATCTATGTGGATTGCCTAAGATTAAGCCAAATCACCAAACAACACAAGGTTCCCTGTTTACATCTTTGTTAAAAAAGAAGATTGATTTCGCTGTTTGACTGTGTGACATATGTATGCAAAGTGACCGTCAATTGCTGTGCAGTATATAGCTATGAAATGGGGGACGACCCTTGTTATGGAAATTAATATTTTAATTTATCTGTTTAAAGTTGTTTTTGAAGTGATATATTATGTGTAGTATTAAGAGTTATTAATAACTTTTGTGACTCTAAAAATTTTCAAAACTTGTTTTACAATGAATTTAAAAAAACAACAGTTTTGAAAACATAGTGGGCCTTTTATTTTTCAGCTAGCAGGAGGCACATCATTCTATTGTAAAATATTAGTGCATGTTTCTTATTATCACTACACTTAGTGTTCTAATTTATGCTTTAAATTTGATTGAATCTATATATAAATATGGCTCATATATACCTACCTTGGTTGATATATTGAAAAACAATGAAAATTTGTTTTCTGTTATGTTTTAAAATGTAATGCATGGAGTTAAGATTTGGTATATTTGATATTTGATAAAAAATAAATTTATGGGTTTTTTTCAGATTCAGCAGAAACAACCGAATCTTTGGAGGTTTGTGGTTTGGTTATTCTAAGCCTGACTCCAAGGTTTTTTTGAGGCCCTTCGCCGAAATGTTGCGTGACTTTTATTTCAAAGGTAACTTGCTTCGATTTTTTACGCATCTTAATTTATATAATTACTGTATGATTTGATTATAACACTCTATCTGTATTTCCTTATATTTATTATCTAAATGAAAACAAACACTGAACATTAATGAAAGTATATGATTTTCTTCCCCCACTCCCTCCCCTTTTTTGTTTTTGTAAATATTCATGTAATTTTCTGCAATCCTGAAAAGTTTATTACCAGGGTAACTTATTTCTAATTCAGCTCTGATTATAGTGATGAACTATGATGTCCGTCAGAGAGAGGATATTGTATTTCATGCCAAAAATGGTCGGTAGGTCAGGATTTTTTACCCTTTTTTAGTGTATTTCACTCTAAAGTAATGGCCGGAATCGTAGTCTGAGATCGAAATTCTGACTTATAATTTTTTTCACAGAAAAGTGGGGGGAAATAGGGTCAGAGGTAAAACATTAGGGCCAGTCGGGTAACCCTGAACAGACATTTTTTTGGATTAAGATGAAATTATTGCAAACCTATTTAGTTTGGATTGTTTTGGTTTAATTTATGCCCGGGCAATTGAAATTGATGCCTCAAAAGTGGGAGAGCGCTTATACAGTATATTGTGATTGTTGTTGTCTGTCCCTTCCATCTGTTCAGTGTAAATTTCAAAATATCTCAAATAAATTGCATTGGTAGGCTTGATGACAAGATCATTGATATTTTGTTTTCCTAAAGAACACATTATTCAACTTTACTGTAATGAGTTAGCATGAACATTGTCTTTATTTTAGTCTTGTATGTTGATTTTCATACCTTCCCTTTTTAGCAAGATGAAATATAGCATATACATACATTTGTTTTCTTGAACAGCTCTTTGATAATCATAATACAAGATTGTATAATTTGGTTGAGATTCTTTTACTGCAAAAATGATTTTGTTGGCATAGTAATCACAATTATACAACGTTTTTGGTTCATAAATATTTCTATGTTTTGTTTATCATTGAATACGTTATTTATGATATTCATGTAAAATGAGCTTGGGAAGGATTTAGATACACTTTTCTGTCCTGTGGTACTAAATTTCTAATGAAAATGATATAGGAAATGTTTTGGAAGAATTCAATAAAATAAGTGTTAATCAATAGTAATACTGTATACATATTATGGAAAGACCAATATCATAATATTTTTTTATTCTATCAACAGGTGTGATGGTTGATGACATCAAGGTACGTGGCCTCCTTTTCAACTGTGTATTTGATGCTCCAGCAAAGTGCCTTTTCCACAATATGGTTCAATTTAATGGATTCTATTGTTGTCCATATTGCATGAGCCCTGGAGAGTCTGTGAAAACCAGTGAACGAGGACACACACATGCCTACCCATATGTTCATGATTCGCAAACAGGGCATCATGAGAAACGAACCCATGAGGTCTTTATTGAGCAGGGAACGTCATCAGAACACATGAAAAGCGAAGGAAAAGTTGGCAGCACAGTAGGAGTGAAGGGCCTCACCTGGTTTTCATTTTTACCGAAGTTTGACATGGTAAGGGGAGTGGGCATAGACTATATGCACTGTGTTTGTCTCGGCGTGATGAAGATGCTAATGACATTATGGTTTGATAAATCATACAAGAATGAATCATTTTCTATTACAAACAAACTCTCAGTTGTGAATGAACGGCTCCTCAACATTAGACCACTTCGCTATATAACCAGGCTTCCACGCAGTCTTTTGGACATCGGACATTATAAAGCTGCAGAATACAAAACTTTTATGCTCTACTATAGTCTTCCATGCTTATATGGAGTTTTGCCCAGCGAACTATTTGAACATTACCTGCTTTTAGTTCAAGCAATTTTCATACTACTTAGTGACCATATTACGTCTGTGGGATTGGTACAAGCCAAAAGGATGTTGATGCATTTCTGCATCAATTTATCAGCCTTCTACAGTCCAAGATACATGACATCAAATGTACATTTACTGCTGCATTTGGTAGACAAAGTGCGAGATTTGGGACCTTTATGGGCCACTTCATGTTTTTATTTTGAGGATTTCAATGGACAACTAAGGAGCTTATTCCATGGTACTCAAAAGATAGAATCGCAAATAGTGTTTGATGTTAGTGTACATCAAAACTTGCACAGATTGGCATCATGCATAAAATTTGGATCCTATGAAGAGGATTTTTTCCAGAAAATAACTGGGAAAAAGACATTTTCCGAACGTGAGAAAATCACTGAAAATGTGTTTATTATAAGTGCTATAACACCAGGTTCTGTGACAGATATTGAAAGGCATGCCATCATACATCAAGTTGGACCAATTTTTAAACTGGGCTTTTTTAAAAGGGCTTTTGTCAATGGATCTATTGTACACAGCTGAAATTATAAATGCGTTGTTAAAAGAAACAACACTGTGGTACAATTTGGCAATGAATATGGACATGTGTTACATTTCGCCAAAGTTAAAAAAAAGTGCCCCAACTCTGAAATTTGTACCAGTTTGTGCATATGCCAAATACCATTATACTTGGTCATTTTGGACTCTGTAACAAAGCTATGTATTAATTTGTGCTCCGAAAGTGTAAGTCAAGCTTCAGTGTCAAACATTGTACCAGTGTCTCATCCAACAGGTGTTCTTAAAGCTATCCATGTGGAGGATATCAGTGCAGTATGTATCTGGATGCCAGTGTCGGAGGATCTGTGTTTTATCTCCAAACATGTCAACAAAATTGAGAAAGAGTAGAGACCAATATATGTACTATACCTATATAGTAGTTATGCAATAGACAGTATCAAAATATTTAAAGCAAGTCACAATCCAGACTCGGTTATGATGAGGGGAATTTTGTTTTATTATATTTTGTATATACATATTGTATGTTCAGTCAACAAACCTTGCTTTGGTGTACAAATTTGACATAGTTAAGGCTGTCTTATTTATGAACTTAAGGCATTTTCTTTATATTGTATACTGCTTTTATGCATATGTATTCAAACTGTGTATTTCAGTAAAATGATATATATAACAATGTATACGTACATGTATAGTTTTAATTGTGAAAACTATATGTATATTTTATTGAAAATGGAGCCCAAAGTTACGACTTCTGAGTGTTTTTTTCGCTCCTATTGTATGCAGATGATTTAGTGTTGATCTCAGTTGATGTACAGTGTCTTTTAGATAATTAAGGTCTCTTACTTACAAAGAAATAGTAAATGACCGTGAATAAAAATAAAACAAAACTTTCGGAAGGGTGCCGTCATATATAGTCAAGCATATTTCGAAACATGGGTATATGATGGAATATAAACGTCCAAGAAGTATTTAGATATTTGTCTTCACTCTGATAACAATTTAAAGTCTATAGTCTAAGCACTTAGCAGAACAAGAGTCGTTAAGCTATTTTTGCCCTTCGTTTCAAATGTAACAAATTGAATTTGAATGTAAAATTTGTTACATCTGATTGACACTTTATGTACACTGGAAGTATTCTTTGCTGTGCAAGTGAAATAGAGTACAGTTATAATTTTGTAATTTAAACTGAGTGCTAAAAAATGTCTGTGTAGTTTGTAAATAATGCTATGGTTTAAATCGATAATAACCAGTGTCAGTCAAAATGGTATTATCTTATATTTTATCTGTGTCTTGATCTCTAACTGATTATTATCAGATTTCCCCTAATATCAGTATGTCGACATGTAGTGTATTTGTATCATTCGCATCGTCTGTAAGTTAAGCTGACATTATAAAAAGATGCTCCACCACACTGGCAAATGGTATTTTGTCACTATCAAACACAAGAACAGACAAGTTAGTATTTTTCTTCAGTTACAAAAGTTACTTACTTTACACCAACACTGAAAATTTTTAACTTCTCATTTTACATCATGATAAAAATGTTAAAAGATATTAAATTTGTGTTTATTATACATATATATATATATATATATATATATATATATATATATACACACACGATTAGACACCGATTATTGTTCGAATGATGAGTATCATTTATGCTTTGTCGGCGGTGGATCATCTTGTATTAATGTATTTTGTTTTTGTAAGTAGTCGTGAAAGTAGATCAACATTTGTACCAGTTTAGTACATCGGATGATGACTCTAGGAAATTAGCTATTTTTTTGTAATTTTGTTATAATGCATCCATGTTGTACAATATCTATATCTTTTTTAGTACTGATGGGTCATTGACCCAAAGTCAATAAAGAAATTGAATTGAATTTCAATAAATGATAGTAAGGAATTTAATCTTGATTGTTTTTTTCTCTTTCATTGTAGCTATTAAATATTTATAAAGTGTAGAAATAGTAATTTTGAGATATCGCATCCAAAACCTGTGCACACTTTTCTTTGAAATATAGAAATTTCATAGAAAAGACACAGAATGTTATACATTGTACCTAAAAATTTCTATGTCCAGTAAAGGCACAAAAAAGTTATACTAATATTTTGTAGTTTCTTAAATGAGTTGTAGGAAATATCTAAGTCCAGAAAAAGCACAAAAAAGTTATACTTCAAATAATCTAAGTCCAGAAAGGCACAAAAAAGTTATACGTTAAATTTTCAAAGTCCAGAAAAGCACAAAAAAAAGTTACACTGATAATTTATAAGTTTTTTATTGAGCACTAAAAAGGTATAACTTTTCTGTGCCTTTTCTGTAAGGCATAAATAAAGCACAATACAGGCACAAAAAAGTTATACCTTTTTGTAACTTGTTTTCTTTGAAAATTGAATGAATGCTTTCGGTATATTTCCCAATAATGTTACTGTAAATTGCTTCATTTCTTGAATACATCCACGTAACACAAAAACTTTTTGAATAGTTTTAGTCAAGTTTTATATAGAAACTATATGTAAACAGATACTTAAATCTCTGATGTAAATACATACATATACAACATTTATTTGTAAGTTCACGCGTGGAATGCGTGGGTTCGTAACGTGCAGTCGATCGCGATTGAGCAACTTGACCGCTAAATTAGAGTTGTTTGAAGAATTGGTCTCGCTCTTCATCACGTTCCAACGGACCCATGTGTGCTCGCTGACACGTATTTGGCGAGTTGCGTTCGCCATGCATGATGTTGAAGTTTGTTAGGGAAATTACACTCTTTTTGTGCCTACGCATGCGTACTAGATTGATTTGGCTGTGGGGCACACTACGGATTTCCCCCCTCTCCGAAGAGGGGTTTTCTATTGTTTTTGAAAAACATGGAAATGTTGGGCATTTTTTTTATTAGCGGATATTTTCATAAGGATATATGCTCTACTATTCAGCAAAGTTTGGTACTTTATGACGATATTTTTTTCACACCAAAACGTAATGGGGCTTTAACATCACAGCTTTAAAATCTGCTTTAACCGGCCATCCCGATAAAGACTTCGTTAAATTATATAACGACATGGTTATCTGAGGGCTTCGACAAAGGTTTTCAAACTTTACCTAACAATTCTTATGAGGGTGAAAATCTAAAGTCAGCTATGATGGATCTGAGCGCGGTAACATCATTAGTTAAAAAAGAACTTAAACGTGAATATTAGTTAGGGCCGTTTGATAACATTCCATTTGATAGTTATCGTATTATAGGCCTTGCCGAGCATAAATACTCTAAAAAGAAAAGACTCATAGTTGACTCGTCAGCGCCTCACAAAGACCGCAATAATCCTAGTCTCAATAGCCTTATCGATAAGATTACATGTACGTACTCATTGAAATACACCACTATCGATGATGCTATTAAACTCATCAAGGACTTTGGTGAAAATGCTTGGCTTATGAAAACCGACATTACGAACGCTTTCAAGTTGTTACCGATCAACCAGTATTTTGGCCTTACTATGGAATTAAGTGGGAAGGAAAATATTTCTTTTCACTCGTTTAGTCTGTGGAAGTCGTTCCAGTCCTGAACTGTTCGATAATCTCTCTCGTGCTATTTTCCAGATCGCTCAAAACAAATATCACATCCCGCACATCTTACATTTGTTAGACGACTTTATGAATAGATTTTTAGACTTGTTTAGAGATTTGAATATTTCTATTGGTGCCCATAAAACCGTGGGGCCTGTGATATTAAAGGGGTTTCCCACGTCTAAAAAATGTGATACCAGCGAACCGGATATGTAGATTGACCAATCAAAAAAATCATCATGGTTACCCGCTACCGGTCCCTAGTGAGCGGAGCGCAGCCTGGCGGAGAGTAGAGAACTAAGGGAAGGGAACCAGTCTAATCGTAATGTAAAGAATAAATAATTTATTTGAACGATATATAAACAAAAGTAAAATTAGGTTTTCAGTTTTGAAATCATTTCGTGCTAACAGAGTTTAGGGTGCTCATAGGAACGACGTTAAGGACGTTATTTCTCTTAACGGAAGTAGCCGTCCCCATGATGACATATCATGCGCAGAAATGATGCGCATTCTGGAGTAGGAATTCTCACTCAAGATGGCTACTCGCTACCGGTCCTCAGTGAAGCGTACGCAAGGGAGGTAACTGAGGCGGGAACCAGTCTAGACAACACACAGACAGTATATCATTTTGACCAGTACATTTAGTGTGTAGTTATTGTCTTTGTATTATTATCTAAAACTACTTACAGTAATTTCAAAGTGTAACCTGATGGCACGTTTTGTCTATAGAGAAAATTTCAAATCTCGTCGTGCTGATAACGAGAATTAAAACATGGCTGCCTGCATGGAGGCGCGTGACTTTTCCCGCGGGACACGATTTCAAAGTCCAAGGGGTACTGGAATATATTGGATTCTATATGCTCACTCACGTGTTATGGCCATGGTTAGTAGAGCTTCGCTCTACGCGGCCTTCGGCCGCGGAGAGAGCTGCGCTCTTATCAACTTATTTATTCAGGTAATCTGCAACATTACAGAAATCATACATTGATACGGTATAGGCGTACTCACGTGTTGAATATAAGGTAATTTCTCATTGATCAATCATATAAAATGAATAATTTTAAAGGTCATCGAATCGCACCTGAATACGCCGATTCCAGGATACAAGGAACTCTTCTGGGTAGGAGGTAGAAAACGTTGGACCGCGAAAAATGTAGGGCACTTTTTTCCGTCATGGCGGTGACACTTATAAGCAGTTTTATTTCATATTTTATTGAAACAAAAGGATTGGGCACAAGTGATTTCAATTTATATCAAGCCCTCTCCAACAATATTACATATACACATAATCAACATTTGAAGATGGCAGACTTAAAATGTTATGTAGAAACGAAATCTCATGCATACTCAAAATCAATATAAACAAGAATTAACCAGTGATTTAAATAATTATATTTAAATCTCTGAATTAACGTAGTAGTTTTAAACATACAAAGTACATTTTCATTTTTTCTTACATACTCCATGACAGATAGAGAGAGAGAAATTAAAATCTTTTTGTATCAAGAATGTATTTTTGAGTTTCATTGATAATACATTCATTTTCGTTATGTTTAGTTAGAATCACCGAACAACAAGGTTTGTAGGCTGAGTGGTATATAATCGTTTAAATTTCTGTAAAGCTCTTTACGTTGCCGAGCATGTAAGTTACAATTAAAAGAATAATGATATGCGTCTTCACATTCAAAACCACATGCACAGCTTTGGTCGTCAGAAAGATTTACGCTGAACAGGTCATATTTTAGGATACTTGATTTATTTCTTAGTCTGCAGTGCAAGATATTAGTTTTCCGGTCACCAAGGAGAAATAGATAGGATGGACATGAATTATGTTTTTTTCAGAGGGTATCTCTAAGAGTGCTAAATCTGTTTGTCTGTCTAATACAAGGACGTATATATACTTATAAATCCTTGGTCTAATATTAGTATCTAAACTGTTCCAGAGCCTTATAGTTGAAGGAAAGAATGACAAATTAGTTGTTTCCAGACGGTTATTGTGTAAAATGTTATTTTTGGAGTCTCTTACTCTGAATCTAGTGTTTTCAGAATTTAAAGGAAGGGTTAGAGCAGAAAGATACGAGGGTGTTAGTCCATTATCTACTTTGAAAAATAAGTTAATTTTACGTCTAGATCTGCGGTCAGATAAGGTTTCCCAGCCCGTTTCAGAATAAAAAGATTGCCAACTAGTATATGAAGGTAGTCCTGTCACTATCATAGCAGCTTCTAGTTGAATTTTCTCTAATTTGTCAGCATCAGCAACACTACACCCATCCCATAATTCACAGCAATACTCTAAAGTTGGAAGTCTATATGTTCTATAGCTCGCGTTCAGTGTATTACGGTTTAAAATATAATTTAATTTTCTTAAGATACCGAAGCTTGTTTAGATATATGATTTATGTGGTAGCTCCATTTACAGTTTGAATCAATAAATACACCTAGGTGTTTACGTTGGTCAACAAAGTCTACACTTCGGTTATTAAAATTTATTAAAATGTCAATAACATGGTCTAATTCAATATTAGAAATCAGCAGAGCTTCTGTTTTTGATGGATTAAATTCAACTAACCATTTATTCGCCCAAGTTTGAATAGAAGAAAGATCGTTATTAATTTTATTTTCGATGACTAAAGGAGATTCATCTGAACATAGTAGTGAAGTATCATCAGCAAATAGTTTTGAAATACTATCAAGATTATCGGTTTATATCATTAATATACAAGATGAATAGTAAGGGGCCGAGGACTGAGCCTTGTGGCACTCATGCATTAGCTTTCTGTACAGAAGATCTGCTGTTTCCTACGAAAACCTGTTGTCGTCTGTCAGTAGTATAATCAACTAACCAGTATAATAACATACCAGAAATACCATAACTCATTAGTTTCACTTCCAGCCCCTTATGCCATACTCTATCAAAGGCCTTTGATAAATCACAAAAAAATCAGACATGTTGGAAGTTTTTTTTCTTTCTAGATTTTCACAAATATGGTTAAAAATTTCTATGAGTTGATGTACAGTGGAGTGGCCTGGCTGAAAACCTGATTGATATCTATAGATAAGGGAATTCCAATTAACGCAATGTACTCTCGCGTAAGTAAATAGTTTCCGTATCTCTTTTGGAGACGTTCTGTAAGAAATCGTCATGTCTATCTGTGTCCTACATTTGTTTTCTTGGCGGTGATCGAAATGAAAATACCCAAGTTACAAATAGAGCAGAAGAGAGCTTCTTCTTCTTGCATGACGAACACTAGCTTTTATTAGTAAAGCTGTGAATTTTCAGTTGAAATTTAAAAAGATTTTTTTTTTTAAGGATTTAAGCCTTTACTCAGAAATTATCAATATTTTACAGCTAAATATATCTCAGTTATTATATTTTATTTCAGGTTTGGTAGACTTGTTATCAAGGAAGGCTGCACTTAGAAATGACTTTTCATAAAAAAATTACAAACTTCAAGAGGAAATTGTCATGGGCAAATTATTGTGTGGGGATCATATGACCTTGTATACATCCCTTGTCTCTCAAGGGGGCATACTTTGTACAGGATGTTCCTTGACCAAACATATTCCATCCATATTATAGAGCACTTACCCTATGTCTGAGATGGAAGTGTACAATCTTCAATTGATGCTTGGATTTTTAAAATAGCAGCCACTTCAATAATTGTAACTAATATCAAATGAATATTTCACTCATGCTGATTCACTTGGAAAAGCATGGTCTCATGGTAATATTGATATGTCACTCTAGATTAAATAAATTGTTGATAAATAATTCTTGTTGTATTTTGATTTCCTAAACTTCTTTGATGAATTAATAAAATATACACTTGATAATAGAAAATAAACCAACTTTTTATCAGATTGTCAAATGAATTATAATGTGTAATAAAAATGAAATAGAATAGAGATGGAAATATCAGAAACTTTGGATGGCAGTGCAGTGATCTGAAAATATACAAATATAGAATAATACAATTTAAAACCATTTTTTTTATTTGATTGATTCAAAAAATGTATTTAGATGTAACATGATTTATGTACTCTGGTATTCCTCGCTGAAATTTGTTTGTTCTGCTTCAAGAATGATCTCTACCATATGTCAGAAGGCCAGGTACTTGATATTGCCATTCCAGATAATTTCTATTGGAAGTTTTTTACCATTTTTCCTGTTAATAGAGAAAAAAACCTCACCGACAGTGCTCTATATAAGAAACAAACTACCTCTTCTCATCTGCAGACAACGTTTTTTGGTAATTTGTTAACATCTTGTGTACATAAATACATTTTTTTCATAATCAATAATACAATTGATATAAATTTGAACATTTTGTATTAAAGGTACTCATTTCTGTATTTGTATCATACATTTTTTACACATTTTATGTAATAACACATTCTCATATGTATCTGTAGTTGTGTTTTGTATTTTCTTTGTTGCTAGAGAAAACAAATAATGTCACAATGTAATTGATAATTGCAACATCATAGTAAGTTAAATAAACATACAAAACTCAACAAAAAGATCACATCAATGATAGAAGGGAAATAACTCTTACACAACATTGAAAAAACCGGAAAATCACAGTACAAGTACCTGTTCGTTTAGAATGACTTTCTGACATGCGCAAAGATCATCGAGTAATAGTTCCAAGATGGCGGCATAATATGAATCGTTACTAGTGGGCATCCTAAATAAAAGGTAATGGACCCTACCCTGTTCATCGAATACCTCCCTAAATGTTTCTCTATTCTTGTTTTGGGTACATACTTTTATGTTTTGATGATATGTTGTGCAGTGTAATGGGGTTAAAACATGAGAAAATAGACCGTCGCACGGTGACATTATAGGAGATTGACTAAAATAACACCAACTTGCCGATTTCAAAGTCTTCATTAAAGCATAATAAAATCGATCATTGCTTCAAAATTTGGTATAAATATCGCGGAAATGCATTTTTATGACTTTATGCACGTTTATTTTACACGTAAAATGTGCATGTGATAAAAAGAGCAATTTGTCGTATCCGTGATCCGATTTGGGTCCTGATCCGAATGGGGTCCTCCCTCCTTATATGAAGTATATAAATGTGCAACGCTTTCAAGTGTTTGTTCCCGCAGTCAAATCAATCTCGTTACCTGTAAGTGAAGAAAAAAAAACACGTCAATTTAAAGCCACACTATATGTTACTATCAACAAAAAGTCAAGTTAGATTCTAACCCGATATTGTTAGTATTTGTAGATGTAGTTGAAATTAAGTTATATCAAAGAATACTTAAAATAATTTCTTAATAACTTCGGTACAGTAGTTGTTGAAAGTCGATACTTGTAAACATGCCTTCATTTTAAACTGGTCGCCATAGAAGTTACGATCATTGCCGAACGGATGTCGGAAAGTTCATGACCCGTTCTCGGAAGAGTTCGGACAGACGTTACGTAGTTACGGTAGTCACATGACGTTCTCGGCAACGACGTTACAATGTCGGCTTACTTCGGCTTGTTTGACTAAGTGGGACCCACATAGCGATGTTCAATATTTATTTGATTTTTATCAAAGTTTCCGAACCATTATCACTCATCTTGACTTCGATTTAGTCCTATCTCTACATGAATTATAACAGGAGATTTGTTTTTCACCATTCTTCTGAATCATGAAAAAAAATAAGACAGATACGGATAGTGGGGCTTTAAGTGAAATATTATAGATGGCTCATGCTACACCATATTGAAACGAATTTCGTCCTCGTCTCTACTTGAGGGTTCCTCACTCAAGTCTATTATACTGGGTTGTGATCACAGATCATCTGATTAGCCAATTATTGGAAAGAATAACTCAACGCCTCAATACAAGTTCATACATATAATTCTGGTTCTCCAGATACAGAGTCACATGTGTAATTACACTCTCTATCACTCTAATAACTGTAAAATTAGAGGCTGTGCCAGAATATAGAAGTTATAAATGTACAAATATACAATTATCTAAATTGGTAGTTAAACTCCCTGTTATAATATATGACTTCTCTTTTTAGAAATTAAGTTATAAAGAGGTAACTAAAATACAATAGCAACAATCACGACAACAGAATAAAGATAATAGTAATTCAGTCGATTTAGTTAGTAGTTTATTGTAATTGATCAATTCCTCATTTTCTCTATTACAAGATTCACAATTCCAAATATCTTGTAAAAACAAGAGGCCCATGGACCTTAACGGCCATCTGACTCATTGCACAAAACAGTCACAGTATAAAGTAGTGGTTAACAATTAATATAGGCAATGCAAGGAACATCTTAGTTTAATATGTAAATTTCTGAAATAGGTTAAGGTCATTTGTTGAACAAAATTGGTAGCCCTTCATCCTAGTATGCTGCAGACCAAATATCAATTCTCTAGGCCTCTTAGTTATTCGTTGTTAAGTTGTTTAAAGATTTTAGCTTATTTGACTCCTGTGAAGTTGAATGGTCGTTAAGGTTGAATAATTTGTTTCTACAGCTGTTCCACGACTATATAGCTGTAATATATCGAGGATTAAGGAGGAGACCGATTTTTCAAGCCAAATTTCCGCAAAGCTCCCATCATTTTGGACCCCTGCCGTTCTGTCCCCCTAGGTCTTGCCTTGATCCTTTATGAAATATTATTGTCATAACCTAATGATGTTTTATGACAAATATGGTTGTAATCTATTCAAGGGTTAACGAGTATTAGGATATTAAAGCAAACTTTCATCAAAGTTTTCCCTTTAGAGCCCCGCCCCTTCGTCCCTAAGAGTCAAATCTGGCTCATTTATATAAAATATGATCGTCTTCCCCATTGATATTTCACACCAATTATGATTGTTGTTCACCCATGGGTTTAGGAGAAGTATGATTTTAAAGCCAAATTTCAGTCAAAATATTTCTGAGCCCCGCCCCTCTGTCCCCAGGAGTCGGACCTAACTCGTTTATATAAAATATTATCGTCTTCCCTATTGATATTTCACACCAATTATGCTTGTTATTCACCCATGGGTTTAGGAGAAGTATGATTTTAAAGCCAAATTTCAGTCAAAATATTTCTGAGCCCCGCCCCTCTGTCCCCAGGAGTCGGACCTAACTCGTTGATATAAAATATGATTGTCCTTCCCCAATGATGTTTCACACCAAATATGAATGTAATCCACTCAAGGGTTAAGGAGGAGTAAGGTTTTAAAGCCAAATTTCATTAAAGTTACCCCTTCTGTGCCCCGCCCCTCTGTCCGCAGGCGTCGAATATGGTTCATTTATGTGCAATATGATTTTCCTTCCCCAATGATGTTTCACAACAAATATGGATGTAATCCACTAATGGATTAAAGAGGAGTAGGATTTTAAAGCTAAAAAAAAGCTTCTCCTTTTGGGACCTCACCCTCAGCCTCTAGGGGTCGGAGTAGGCTCATTTATATAAGATATGATTGCCCTTTCACAACAATGTTTCAAATAAATTTGGTTGCCATTCATGCAAAGATGAAGGAGGAGTAGGTTTTTAAAGTGTAAATCAAGAAAATTCCCCCTTTTGGGGCCCTGCCCCTCTGCCCCTTAGGGTAGGACCTTTCTTATTTATAAAAAGTTTGGTTGTCCTTCCCCACTGATGTTTCACACCAAATATGTGTAACGAAGCTGCGGTGCGCTTCGTTGCTATATTTTCCGGAAATTGTATTAACCGAGACTTTGGCGGGAATTTGCTTGGCACGAGATCTCGGGACTGCGCCGAGACTTTTCAGTTTTCTACCGGGCCTTGAGAGGAGAGGGTTGTGTTTTTGAATCCTATGTAATTTTTATATATTTGTCGCCCATCCTTTCCCTAGCTTGCTATTATCGTATAATATGGAAATGCATTAACATTTAACATGTGTAAAGTCGACAACAAGAAAATACTCGCGTGGCTCAGTGGGAAGTAATGTGCAATGGACAGTTTTGCTGCTAGTATTCTCACGTTTTCGCTATCAGAATTAACTCCTACCCATCGATGAAAGAGCGAGCACGTGGCGCTACACACCGGGCCGGATTATCGATAGTTTAACCTCCAATTTCACAAACACCGTTTTCCAGCGAAGATTCTCAAAATATCTCCTTAACGGCTTCCCCGAAACTCACTAACGGAGACTCCCACTCTTTTCCAGCCAACCAACGGCTCTCAACACAAGAGTGAAGACTTTTAATTACCATCGAAATCCGTCTAAAAGCAAGACATGCCAAGTCCAACATTGCACAATTTCACAAGTATTTCAAACTAAAAAAATAGCAAAAATATCGACTGACAGCGAAAAATACACACACAATAATGTTAATGCATTTCCATACAATACGATAACAGCAAATTAGGGAAAGGATGGGCGACAAATATATAAAAATTACATAGGATTCAAAACACAACCATCACCTCTCAAGGACGGTAGAAAACTGAAAAGTCTCGGCGCAGTCCCGAGATCTCGTGCACAGCAAAGTCCCGCCAAAGTCTCGGTTAATATAATTTCCGGAAAATATAGCAACGAAGTAGGCTTTTGTATAAATGGTCTTATGCACGACTCACGACGCACGGCGTACAACTACGGACGAAACACGGTGACATATATATGTGTTTGCAACAAAGTCATGCTTTGTTAAATTATATTTCACTTTCTTTGATATTCAACAAAACAGGTTAATTCGAGGAATATTGTTTAACCTGAGAAAGGTGATATTCCCCGAGGGAAATATCATCTTTAACCTTCAAAAAGTCAATATTTGTTTTGTTATATGTAACGATACATTGATACGAGTTTTGCTACTTTCATAGAACGATTTAGAAGCAAGCACAGCGCAATGTCTAATTAAACAAAATATCAAGAAAATCTTCATCCACGTATTCTCAATAGGTTCTTTTAGTACTTCTGCTGTACTTATTCACAATATAACTTTCGAAAATATAGCTACATTTAAAATGAGTTAAAATACCTTTCTTAATCCTGCCTCACTGTTGTCTGCCATGTTGGATTTGGCTATTGCCCAATGATCGGCAATGCTTTATTTTGATTGGTCAAAAATGTGAAAGAGACAGGGAATTCCCTGTATATTTATAGCCAGGTTACCGGATTTGCAATGCAACTTCTGAACAGTTGTTCATCGGTTTCAGGTTGACATTGGATTTTGGATTTTGTCAAGACCTGTCCGAGCTGTCTAGATCAATAAGAAAACCGCAAAACTCACAGTCATATAAAAAAGTATCTTAAAGGAGGTGTTGCATATAGGGTGAAAATCCGCCCACGATTAATTTTTGATTTTTGAATTTAAATTAGTTAATTGCATTAATACACATATGTCTATAATATTTAAAACCCGATTTGACTATTATTATGACTACAGCGCCCCCTACATTAACACTGGTAAATTTAAAGCCTATTGGGCCTTTTACCTGGCATAAGTCATAGTAAAAACAATAAAATCGCGTTTTCGTTGTGATTGAAAATACCACATAAAAATGCCTTTTTAACGACATATCACACTTGGTTGTATCCAATATCATTCTATCACAAATCGAACGTAGATATCAAATATGACAGAAAATACGACTTTTTGAAGTTTTTTATTTTTCGTTTGAGCGACAGAATAAGTAAGGCACTACTCGAGTACCCTAAAATTTTGATGTTTAAAATTATATTCAGATTATCATCGTTTCACCATAAACAGCTCAAGTTGATGAATCACTGGATATGCCACGTTTTTTTTTAGATTAATTTCCCCTACCCCCTATTTTTTCCATAATATCAAAGTACTGAGAGTACACTGTCATATATTATCGACTTTACTGTAAGAGTAGAACGTGATGATGAGGTGTGTATTTCGACCAAACCTTGAAATTATCATCATAAACTCATGTTTATAATATTTTTCGGAAATTCTACTTATCCGTTTTGAAAGAGTGGGACACATAATACTGACAGTTGTGATTTAACATATACACAATGACATGTTGCATTCCAGAAACTGTATAAGCATTAAGGTAATAAAGATCAAATACGACAGTTTGTGTCCTTTGCCCACGGATTGTAGGGAACTGCCAATGTTGCCATCGTCTCATGAAGGGCGTAGGAATTGCACCTGCTGTACCAATTGCATGATCGTAAAAGGCGACAAAATTTGGTACCTTTTTTGGTGACGTCAATCAGACATCAGACGAGGCTCTATGTCTCAGTTTACCTTTAGTAGCCTATAGGTATCGCGAAATAATACTAACAAAAAGTTTACCAGGTACTGATTACATAAGTATAAGCTTTTTTCTCATCCAACATCCTTCATGAAAGTGCATCCTTCAATGGCCATTGCTTTCTAGCAGCTTCATTTTGCTAGAGATTTTCGTCTAACTTCTTAGAACAAAGGGAGACCGTAATACGCATATCAATTAGTTTAAATAATAATATGTCGGTCAATGTTGTTATTATAACTATTTAAAAAAAATACTATTGTTACTAAATTAATTCTGGGGAAAAATTTCTTGGTTCTGTCCTTTGGTGGGGCAACACCGTAGAATATATCAAATGACATACACCGGATGCCGTCCTTAAATGACTATAGCTGTAGTAGTACGTCAGTAAAAATCAGCGAATCAACCAGTTTGCTTTCGCGGTAGACCGATTCCTGCATTCTTGACTCTATAAAATCGTTTTTAATGTTTGTTTGATTAAATCAACGTCCTATTAACAGCCAGGGTCATGTAAGGACGGCATCCATGTATGCAGTGTCTCGCTTGTATGATGTGCCTGGTATATATTATGGGAGACTGCGTTATATTCATGTTGTGTCTTCTTCTATAGTGGAACTCTTGTCCTTTTCATAGTGCTATATCACTGAAACATGCCGCCGAAGACACCAAGCAACACATCCCACCCAGTCACATTATACTGACAACAGGCGAACCAGTCGTCCTACTCGCTTAATGCTGAACGCTAAGCAGGGTGTGTCTCGGCAAGGAGACAGAGCCCAGAGCCTACCTCACAATCGAAGACATAACGTGAGGGGGTGTCAAGGGTGACGTTAGGAAGTATAAAGTAAGTTAGGAAGAAAAGATGCTAAGATACGATTCTGAATTTGGTCGCCTTATAAGATCATACAATAAGGACAGTGGGTACAATTCTAACGCCCATTAGTTCATTTTAATGTCATGAGGTCATCTAACCCGAAGGGTCAGGATGACTTATAGTCACCATGCTTCATCCATTGTCGTGCGCTGTTCGCATTTCGTCCTTCGTAAACTTGTCATCCAAACGACTTCTTCTCAATATCCGAAAGGCCCAAAGAAACTGATATTAGGCATGTAGAATGCTGGAAGCCTGGAAGGACTACCAAGTTTGTGGAAATGAATTATCTTGACCTTCATTCAAGCTCACGGAAGTCAAAAAAGCTAAATCTTTAAACGATTTCTTGTGAATAACGAAGATGCCTAGATACCTGGTAAGGCCTGTAGTATGCTGGCATGATAGGCTACCAAGTTCATTTAAAGTTACAAGGGTCAAATAGTCTAAAAACTTTAAACGACTTATTGTGAATAACTAAGAGGCATTGGAATCTGATATTGGGACTGTAGAATGCTAGCATGAAGGACTACCAAGTTTGTTCAAATGAATGACCTTGACCTACATTATGGTTACATGGGTCAAATAGACTAAAATCTTTAAACGAGTTCCTGTGAATAATTAAGAGGACTAGAGACCTGGTATTATACATGTAGTTGGGATGAAGGGCAAATGTTCTTAAATCATCTTGCCCGATAGGTCAGGGTGACATAGTGATCGTACTTGGTGCGCCGTCCGTCATGCATACACTTTTCATTCAAACGACTTATTCTCAATAACTGAAAAGGCATCGGAACATGATGTTAGACCTTACGTATTCTTGAATAAAGGGCTACAAAGCTGTTTGTCAAATGAATGACCTTAACGTTAATTCAAGGCCACAGGGTCCAAATTGGCAAACATAAACGACTTCTTGACAATAACTAAGACACCTTGCAGTATGCTGGAATAAAGAGCTTCAGACAGGTCTAATGTATGAAAATCTTAAAACAGCTTTTCAATAGGTGATATGCCTAAAGAACTCAGATAGTGGGTCTGTACTGCTCCACATAATTTGTTTACTTGACCTACTTTCATGGTAACATTTAAAAAAAAATATATCAGACACCAAGTACGTCTATTGAAGAGCTCCTAGCGTGCAATATCCAATGTGTTGCCCCCAAAAAGTTACGTAATTTCAGTCCACTGGATTCTTTTTTCATTACTGTATATAGTTTGACCATGTTTTATTGTGTGAATAATAGTCAGACATGAGGTGTTTGGCTTAAGAATGAAATCCTAGTTATCCATGACATGTTTATGACATATCAAAACAACAGTATATTCTTTTGAGAAATATCTAAGGTCAACATATAAATTACACCGGTATACGTTTTGCTTAATGATGCATTTGCTTATCAATTTGTAAATAAACCCATGACGACAAAAATAGGAAATACTTCTGACAAGTGGTGTAGGAAATATATGTGAAATTGACCTTATTTTGCTTGATTGTCTAGTCAAATATATGACCCTAAAATTAACATTTTGTGAATAGTCCTATATGATATATACGCAAAACTAGGTCAAAGGTCAATAAATGTCCGTTCGACCGAACTTTGGTACACCAACTTACATGGGATATGTTTTACTCAAGTAATATTCATGATAGAGCCGAGAGAAGGACAGTTTTCGTTTTACATTTTTAAGTTTCAGTACTCTCAGTACTTTGATATTGTGTAAGAAATAAAGGGGGTAGACGTAAAAAAGTGCTAAAAAGTCGGCATTTTCATGCTTCAATAAATGATATATGAAGATCTTTTTGATTGCTAAAATTTTAGGGTACTCGGGGTTTGTCATTGTTATCTAAGGAATTAATTAAAAACTAATGAAATGAAATTGCTCTATTTTCAAGACTAAATAAGAGCAAAACAGGAAATTGCAAGAAAACCCCAACAGATATGATGAAGCATTGTATATCGTTAAAAAGATAATACAAAATGCTATGTTATTACACCAAAATAATTTAACTTTGGCTTTTGTATGCCTTAATACATTAAAGGCGCACAAGTAGGAATCGGACGTAAAACTTATAAAAGGTGGCGCTGTATTCGCAAGATTAATCTATTCATGGAATAAGTACTGTTCCGATATGTATTATGTGCCGATTGATGTATTTGCACCAAAAAATTAAAAATCGATCGTGGGCGGCCATGCAACACCTCCTTTGTGTTCATTTCATATGAGATTTTATGAAACGATCTCATATGAAATGAACACTCATGTTAAAAGTTATTTATAGAAATTGATCCAGTAATCAATTTCACTACTACAAAATCAACTCTAAATCTCTTGTGATATATTGGATAGTCCTTGAGTCCAGGGGTGTAGAGATTGTATGTGATCGGAACAACTTCACGTATTCGCAAGTGTGAAGACCTTTCTAACATCTGAAATGGTAAATTAATTAGGACGATATTGAAATTTAATTTGCATCTGGTGCTCTAAATACGACAATGAACTTGTTAATAAAACTTAAATCATCAAGAAACATTATCATACAAGTTTACATTACATAGAGTGGTCTACATACAAACAAAGGTATCATAATGGTGGGCTATTCAAATCGCCTTTCGTCCGTCGTCCGCCATTCCGCACAGGATCTTTTTGAAATTTCATAAGTAGCGAGGCAGCTATTTCTCATAAAGTAATGAAGGGATCTGTCACCAATTTAATATGTAGGTTCTCCTAGGACCATAGTTGTGCATTTTGCATTTTGGGACAAATCGGTCAACAAGATCGCCGAGTGACCGCCATCTTGAAATTTGATAGTTAAAGTTTGTTACAGCTACAGTTGTGTATTTCTCAGAAAGTACTCAAAATTCATATATGTATAGGATCCCCTAGAGCCCTAGTTGTGCATATTGCATTTTGGGAGCAATCGGCCAACAAGATGGGCGCCAGGCAGCCATGTTGGACTTTGATAGTTAAAGTCTGTTACCACTATTTCTCAGAAAGACTGCTGAAACACTGTGATATCTCTTGTATTTCTTTTTTCATTTCATCAACATCCAGTTTTATTATTTCTATTATTATTCTCCCTCCTTTTCAAATGAACCTGTGATATGTTGTTAATTGTCATTCGTCTTCTAATATACGGTTTATTTCATCTTGGAATTCGGTGGTTGAAGGTTGTTACAGCTATTTCTCAGAAAGTACTTAAGGGATCTATTTGAAATTTTATATGTAGGTTTCCCTAGGACCCTAGTTGTGCATATTGCATTTAAGGACTAATCGGTCAACAGTATGGCCGAGCAGCCACTATCTTGAATTTTCTCCAATTTCATATGTATATGCATAGGTATTTAGCACGCTGATAAGTCAAAGACCCACTATAGATTCTCTATATATTAGTCTATAGTGGGTCTTTGACTTATCAGCGTGCTAAATACCTATGCATACATAGATCATTCTTTGGTGGGCGCCAAGATCACCCTGGGATCTCTCTTGTTATCCTTAACCCCTTACCAACTATAAATAAAATATATAATCAGCTTTCTCAGATTAAAATAAACTTAAAGATTAGACTTTCATGTTAAGAACAATTTTGCCAATTAAACCATTTTATTATAAATATTACATTGTGCTTTCTCTTTTACATCTATATTCCACCATAAAACAACAGACTAAAGCAAAATCTATCTGTTGTCCATTAGAATTTATTTAAAATCACAACAATGCAATTATAACAGAATTTTAACACTATAAACAAGAGGCCATTAGGGCCTGTATCGCTCACCTGTTTTTTTTTGTGTTTTTTGAGTAATTTTGTAATTTAGTAAATAATGATTCAAAATCACACAGACAACTTGACCCCATGATATGTTTAATTTTGAATCCCAACCATATAATGATGCTATAGATACCATACAGATATGCTATCGAATACATAGTTTCAGAGAAGAACTAATTTATATGAAAATAGTAGCCTTATTAACCTTTTTGGCCCTGCGTCTAAGACCCCAGCGGGTCGGCCCTTTCATGCTTAGTTGCAGAGAAGTTGTTAATTGACCCCTTTTGACCCCACTCCTCTGCCCCCGGGGGTCAGTCCCATCATTTGCACGGTTTTTAGGACTCCACCCTATAAGGATGCTACCATTGCATTATGAGTGCTATCCCATGCTTAGTTTCAGAGAATAAGTCGTTTATACGGAAATAGCCAAATTGACCCCTTTTGACCCCGCCCCTCAGGCCCCCGGGGGTCAGGCCCATCATTTGTACAATTTTGAATCCCCGCCCTATAAGAATGCTACCATTGCATTACGAGTGCTATCCCATGCTTTGTTTCAGAGAAGAAGTCGTTTATACGGAAATAGCCAAATTGACCCCTTTTGGCCCCGCCCCTCAGGCCCCTGGGGGTCAGTCCCATCATTTGTACAAATTTTAATTAGTTACCCATAAAGATGCTACCAGTCAAATTTTGTTAAAATTCCGACCAGTGGCTATGGAGAAGAAGTCGATTGTTGATGGACGGACGGACGCCGGACGCCACGGTATGGCATAAGCACACATTGGTCATTCGGACCAGGTGAGCTAAAAAACCAAACAAACAATTAATGTGTACTGTATAAAGTCTTTTCTAAAAATAGTAACAGTGATCATGACCTTTTGAACTGTCTCCCAGGCCATCGACTTTTACCCTCCTTAAGATTTAAACATTGGTGATAACCGATGATGAGCCATATGACAACACTGATAAACTTGATGTGGACGGACAGACAGACTGAGATGAACACTATCACCAGCCGGGCACTCCACATAATATCACAAAACTTGGTATCAGTAATAGAGTTTCTATAAGGCACTACTTCTCTTTAGCTCGATTGGTTAAGTGTCAGACTAAAGTAATCCAGAGGTCCTCGGTTCGAATCCTGGCAGAGGCAGAGATTATGTTAAATATAAAATCTAATCCAGAGTTTCTCAGTTCGAACCATGGCAGAGGCAGTAATTATTTTAAATATCAAATCATGTGCTCTGTTACACTACCATGGATAACATGTTAGGACAGATAGGGCCATGCTGTCGGAGTGCTAAAGATGTCCCGGCATACATTATCACAAGCTTTCCATTTTGGGTAACAAAATCGAAACCCACAGTTGCCTGGTACTGACCGTTGGTCAGTAGCTTTCTTAAGGTACCCTGGCTTTTCTCCACTTCCCATACCTTGCACATTCTTAAATGACCCTGACTGTTAACGAGATTTTAAGTAATCAAATCAAACTGAACCTTATAATTAATCAGTATTATAGGAATATAAGTAAACAGTGTTGCAATGATAAAACGGTATGTACTACACGGTGCGGTTCATAGTATTTTTTTCTTATATCACGGTACCCCCAACCAATTTCCAGATCAGGCGAATTTTTCAGCGGTTATGAGTGTCTTCCTACAAACATGGCAGCGCTTTAAATACCTGGAGACACTATAGAACTAAAAGAACCTAAAGCAACTTTAAATTCACACATATGGAAGCATTTTAGATTCCGTATTATTGAAAAAGAAGGGGTAAACAACTTTTTGAATGATTAATTATCTAATAAATATTGTGCTACGTGTCGTGTCATGAGACAAGTATTGTGATACGTATTGTACCGTGGGGGAAGCATATGTTGCAGCACTATAACTAACTTTATAAAGTGATATAACTTCAGATGTTTAAAGCTAGTTTTAAAAAATATATTTCAATTATATCTAAATATCTTTTCAATAACAAGTTAGCTTTAACTCCCGTGGTCAAAACTGTCGTCACAAGACAGTGGCAAACAGAAGGATGATCAATGAACACGATGTGATAAATACATTATCGCTGAATCGCTGTGATCGGATCGCTGTAAGCTAGTTCTAGCTTGTGAAGATCCATCGTGGTCATTTAATTACTGGTTACATTACATTGTAACGATGACTGATTTACTGGGTACAAATATGGAGCAATGTTAGAAGTGTAGGTGACTAATGAAATTACATGTTACAAACAAAAATGATGACCAATCAAACAGAAGTTAACAAAAGTGATTTCTGATGTTACAGGTTACAATTAAGTAGGACCAAAAATTACAGGATACAAACACAAATATCTAATGAATGCAATTTGGTTTACAGCCATACACACATAAAACAGATGTTACTCTACAAAGATAATATGGTGTCTTATTACATATGGTTTATACAGATTTTTATATAGTGGATGATTTCTCCTACAGAAATGGAAATCATACTTTGTGTTAGAGGTTCTATATAAGACGATTGATAGACAAAACAAAACTGTGTGTTACATTCAAAACAGAAATCAATACAAACATCACAATGAATGGTTACAAACTCTACAGATGTCTGGTTCATGGACTAACAAGATTGTCACATGCATTAGATTTAATATATGTAGCTCATACAAATCGTCATGATAATTTTCAAGCCAGTCGAAGTACATCTTGAAATGATATGTTAAACGAAATGCTTTATATTAAATGATTTTTCTAAATTAATTTGGTTTTATATAAAGCCAAGTTAAATCATTTTACAAAAAGGAAAATATTTAGCTTCGGAATAAATAAATGGTTTTGTGCATCAGTTGTCCACTGTTAAGTATGGGAAACTTTAACAATACCCTTCACCTTAACAGTCATCTGACATCTGGCATCTGGCAATAGTCATATCGGAAATTAATTAGATATGAGTCATGGTGTATCCATCTTCGATTTGGGGTCAACCAGAGATGTCACAACACTTTGTCAAGATGATGGCTGTGGCGGTCATCTTGGATTTCGGATTGACCCGAACACTTGGTCGGGACCATGTCAGGATCTTAATCCCATAAGCAGAGTATGGCTTATTTACGAGATCGTCTTATTGGTTAAATAAATGATCAATAAATAACAATCGATGTTATTTACACAATTCGTAATAACTAACTGGTAAATTATACATTTTAAGTAATTTCTAGACACGTTGTTTATTTATCCCTTTCATTTGGTTCAGCCTATAGCTATTTGTCATGTCACTGCATGGAATCAAAAGCTAATTTTCCAGTACCGCATATTTTGACTCCAATGTAAAATCAATGATTACTTTCAAGACCGGCCTATTTTAGAGCGAGGCTTATTATCGAGATCTTCGGTATCAGATGTACTATATTTGATTCCTATCCCTATCAGTGTCCCTTCCCAACTTTCTTTGTGACACCTTAAGATGTCAGGAAACAAGACACCACTAACCCTAGTGAAATCTTGAGTTACAGTAGAAGTTGGATAGCGTAGGTGTGTCTGAGAAATAAGATCTCCATGTACATCTAAATATGTCCCGATTACAAGGTTTTTGAATTTTTTTTATTGTATTTGTCCAAGAAAGTCCACATGTTTACATTATACAAGAACCAGATGTACTGCTCTTTCAGGACGGAGACAATCATGAAACTGAAAAATAGCTTAGTGCTGAAGGATCACGTACAGTACCTCCAATCGTCCTCGGTACTTAATGAGTCAAATACGGTAGGTGTGAGGTCATAACCGAACAGGTAACATTGATTACTTCATGTAGACACATGTGTAACGTATAGCTGAATTCCTCTGGGGAAATGTTATATCTTTTTATGAATTTGCATTGCATTGACAATGATTGCATCAATAATTAAAATTTTTATAAAAGTAATCAATTTTGTTATGCTTCAAGTGGAATCGCAGTTTTTACCTACAGAGAAATGAGTTGGCGTAAAGGATCATTAATCGTCCTCAAACAAAAATTCTAACATTTCTGGACACTGTTTGGGCAGGAATTTGTCTTTACAGAGTTCTTTGTATTGTTTCATATAACTCTCCGTCAGCTCCCGAAACGCCATGAACATATTCATAATCTTAGAAAACATAAAGACTTCTTGTTTGCCATATCGTTCCTTCAACACATTGCGCAGATAGGAAATCAGATTCAGTTGTATCCTTTCCACTCTTTCAGGCTCTTCTAATTTACAACGATCTGAAACAAATGAAACCTCAGGCTCAATTTGTGAACATGAAGAAACTTTCATTTCAATTAAGTATAGTGTAGACCCAATTAGACTATTCACTATATATTCAAAATCACACCTAAATTTGAATACTCAGATAATTTTAATTACCTCTAAAAACCAGAGCAATAGCGAGTACTAATACTCTTTCTTTTTCAGTGAGATTGAGTCGTCTGATTACACGTGAGAACTCAAACCAAGAGAGCGTAATTGCTTTGGGGAAGAAGAGACTGGCTTCGTTAATGTGATGGACATCTCCATCATTAGTCACAGCCATCTGGAGGTCAGGATTCACAGCACGGTACTTCAACAGCATGAAAAACTCAAATCGTGCGGCTAAAATAGAAAACATTTCATGAAACATATAGCAATGATAAGAAAACAGCAAAATCTTGGAATTTAATTATATCTGGCGATGGCTAACAATATTCACTCCCCTTCCTAAGAAACCATAGCAACAAAATAATTTGAAATAGTTTTGGAAAGAAGTGCCTTCATGTTTGTTATTCCTTAGAGACTTTTTCTTTATTTTACCACAGACATTATTCCATTTGTAATCTGTCTGAATTCTTTTGAATTGACAATATGTCTTAGGTCAACCAATGTCTGGAGTATAGACATCAACAATTACACCAATTTGCCCATTGACCATGTCTAAACCAATGTCTGGAGTATAGACATCAACAATGACACCATTTGACCATGTCTAAACCAATGTCTGGAGTATAGACATCAACAATGACACCATTTGACCATGTCTAAACCAATGTCTGGAGTATAGACATCAACAATTACACCATTTGACCATGTCTAAACCAATGTCTGGAGTATAGACATCAACAATGACACCATTTGACCATGTCTAAACCAATGTCTGGAGTATAGACATCAACAATGACACCATTTGACCATGTCTAAACCAATGTCTGGAGTATAGACATCAACAATGACACCATTTGACCATGTCTAAACCAATGTCTGGAGTATAGACATCAACAATGACACCATTTGACCATGTCTAAACCAATGTCTGGAGTATAACATCAACAATGACACCATTTGACCATGTCTAAACCAATGTCTGGAGTATAGACATCAACAATGACACCATTTGACCATGTCTAAACCAATGTCTGGAGTATAGACATCAACAATGACACCATTTGACCATGTCTAAACCAATGTCTGGAGTATAGACATCAACAATGACACCATTTGACCATGTCTAAACCAATGTCTGGAGTATAGACATCAACAATGACACCATTTGACCATGTCTAAACCAATATCTGGAGTAAAGACATCAACAAACACCATTAGACCATGTAACAATTACACCATTTGACCATGTCTAAACCAATGTCTGGAGTATAGACATCAACAATGACACCATTTGACCATGTCTAAACCAATGTCTGGAGTATAGACATCAACAATGACACCATTTGACCATGTCTAAACCAATGTCTGGAGTATAGACATCAACAATGACACCATTTGACCATGTCTAAACCAATGTCTGGAGTATAGACATCAACAATGACACCATTTGACCATGTCTAAACCAATGTCTGGAGTATAGACATCAACAATGACACCATTTGACCATGTCTAAACCAATGTCTGGAGTATAGACATCAACAATGACACCATTTGACCATGTCTAAACCAATGTCTGGAGTATAGACATCAACAATGACACCATTTGACCATGTCTAAACCAATGTCTGGAGTATAGACATCAACAATTACACCATTTGACCATGTCTAAACCAATGTCTGGAGTATAGACATCAACAATGACACCATTTGACCATGTCTAAACCAATGTCTGGAGTATAGACATCAACAATGACACCATTTGACCATGTCTAAACCAATGTCTGGAGTATAGACATCAACAATTACACCATTTGACCATGTCTAAACCAATGTCTGGAGTATAGACATCAACAATGACACCATTTGACCATGTCTAAACCAATGTCTGGAGTATAGACATCAACAATGACACCATTTGACCATGTCTAAACCAATGTCTGGAGTATAGACATCAACAATGACACCATTTGACCATGTCAAATAAACCAATGTCTGGAGTATAGACATCAACAATTACACCATTTGACCATGTCTAGACCATGTCTAAACCAATGTCTGGAGTATATTGACATCAACAATGACACCATTTGACCATTTTGACCATGTCTAAACCAATGTCTGGAGTATAGACATCAACAATTACACCATTTGACCATGTCTAAACCAATGTCTGGAGTATAGACATCAACAATTACACCATTTGACCATGTCTAAACCAATGTCTGGAGTATAGACATCAACAATGACACCATTTGACCATGTCTAAACCAATGTCTGGAGTATAGACATCAACAATGACACCATTTGACCATGTCTAAACCAATGTCTGGAGTATAGACATCAACAATTACACCATTTGACCATGTCTAAACCAATGTCTGGAGTATAGACATCAACAATTACACCATTTGACCATGTCTAAACCAATGTCTGGAGTATAGACATCAACAATTACACCATTTGACCATGTCTAAACCAATGTCTGGAGTATAGACATCAACAATTACACCATTTGACCATGTCTAAACCAATGTCTGGAGTATAGACATCAACAATGACACCATTTGACCATGTCTAAACCAATGTCTGGAGTATAGACATCAACAATTACACCATTTGACCATGTCTAAACCAATGTCTGGAGTATAGACATCAACAATGACACCATTTGACCATGTCTAAACCAATGTCTGGAGTATAGATATCAACAATTACACCAATTGACCATGTAAAAATCCACACCATTTGACCATGTCTAAACCAATGTCTGGAGTATAGACATCAACAATGACACCATTTGACCATGTCTAAACCAATGTCTGGAGTATAGACATCAACAATGACACCATTTGACCATGTCTAAACCAATGTCTGGAGTATAGACATCAACAATGACACCATTTGACCATGTCTAAACCAATGTCTGGAGTATAGACATCAACAATGACACCATTTGACCATGTCTAAACCAATGTCTGGAGTATAGACATCAACAATGACACCATTTGACCATGTCTAAACCAATGTCTGGAGTATAGACATCAACAATGACACCATTTGACCATGTCTAAACCAATGTCTGGAGTATAGACATCAACAATGACACCATTTGACCATGTCTAAACCAATGTCTGGAGTATAGACATCAACAATGACACCATTTGACCATGTCTAAACCAATGTCTGGAGTATAGACATCAACAATGACACCATTTGACCATGTCTAAATAAACAATGTCTGGAGTATAGACATCAACAATGACACCATTTGACCATGTCTAAACCAATGTCTGGAGTATAAACATCAACAATGACACCATTTGACCATGTCTAAACCAATGTCTGGAGTATAGACATCAACAATGACACATTTTGATCATGTCTAAACCAATGTCTGGAGTATAGACATCAACAATGACACCATTTGACCATGTCTAAACCAATGTCTGGAGTATAGACATCAACAATGACACCATTTGACCATGTAACAATTACACCATTTGACCATGTCTAAACCAATGTCTGGAGTATAGACATCAACAATGACACCATTTGACCATGTCTAAACCAATGTCTGGAGTATAGACATCAACAATGACACCATTTGACCATGTCTAAACCAATGTCTGGAGTATAGACATCAACAATGACACCATTTGACCATGTCTAAACCAATGTCTGGAGTATAGACATCAACAATTACACCATTTGACAACAACAATGACACCATTTGACCATGTCTAAACCAATGTCTGGAGTATAGACATCAACAATGACACCATTTGACCATGTCTAAACCAATGTCTGGAGTATAGACATCAACAATGACACCATTTGACCATGTCTAAACCAATGTCTGGAGTAAGTATAGACATCAACAATGACACCATTTGACCATGTCTAAACCAATGTCTGGAGTATAGACATCAACAATGACACCATTTGACCATGTCTAAACCAATGTCTGGAGTATAGACATCAACAATGACACCATTTGACCATGTCTAAACCAATGTCTGGAGTATAGACATCAACAATGACACCATTTGACCATGTCTAAACCAATGTCTGGAGTATAGACATCAACAATGACACCATTTGACCATGTCTAAACCAATGTCTGGAGTATAGACATCAACAATTACACCATTTGACCATGTCTAAACCAATGTCTGGAGTATAGACATCAACAATTACACCATTTGACCATGTAACAATTACACCATTTGACCATGTCTAAACCAATATCTGGAGTATAGACATCAACAATGACACCATTTGACCATGTCTAAACCAATGTCTGGAGTATAGACATCAACAATGACACCATTTGACCATGTCTAAACCAATGTCTGGAGTATAGACATCAACAATGACACCATTTGACCATGTCTAAACCAATGTCTGGAGTATAGACATCAACAATGACACCATTTGACCATGTCTAAACCAATGTCTGGAGTATAGACATCAACAATGACACCATTTGACCATGTCTAAACCAATGTCTGGAGTATAGACATCAACAATGACACCATTTGACCATGTCTAAACCAATGTCTGGAGTATAGACATCAACAATGACACCATTTGACCATGTCTAAACCAATGTCTGGAGTATAGACATCAACAATGACACCATTTGACCATGTCTAAACCAATGTCTGGAGTATAGACATCAACAATGACACCATTTGACCATGTCTAAACCAATGTCTGGAGTATAGACATCAACAATGACACCATTTGACCATGTCTAAACCAATGTCTGGAGTATAGACATCAACAATGACACCATTTGACCATGTCTAAACCAATGTCTGGAGTATAGACATCAACAATGACACCATTTGACCATGTCTAAACCAATGTCTGGAGTATAGACATCAACAATGACACCATTTGACCATGTCTAAACCAATGTCTGGAGTATAGACATGAACATCAACAATGACACCATTTGACCATGTCTAAACCAATGTCTGGAGTATAGACATCAACAATGACACCATTTGACCATGTCTAAACCAATGTCTGGAGTATAGACATCAACAATGACACCATTTGACCATGTCTAAACCAATGTCTGGAGTATAGACATCAACAATGACACCATTGACCATGTCTAAACCAATGTCTGGAGTATAGACATCAACAATGACACCATTTGACCATGTCTAAACCAATGTCTGGAGTATAGACATCAACAATGACACCATTTGACCATGTCTAAACCAATGTCTGGAGTATAGACATCAACAATGACACCATTTGACCATGTCTAAACCAATGTCTGGAGTATAGACATCAACAATGACACCATTTGACCATGTCTAAACCAATGTCTGGAGTATAGACATCAACAATGACACCATTTGACCATGTCTAAACCAATGTCTGGAGTATAGACATCAACAATGACACCATTTGACCATGTCTAAACCAATGTCTGGAGTATAGACATCAACAATTACACCATTTGACCATGTCTAAACCAATGTCTGGAGTATAGACATCAACAATGACACCATTTGACCATGTCTAAACCAATGTCTGGAGTATAGACATCAACAATGACACCATTTGACCATGTCTAAACCAATGTCTGGAGTATAGACATCAACAATGACACCATTTGACCATGTCTAAACCAATGTCTGGAGTATAGACATCAACAATTATTTGACCATCAACAATTACACCATTTGACCATGTCTAAACCAATGTCTGGAGTATAGACATCAACAATGACACCATTTGACCATGTCTAAACCAATGTCTGGAGTATAGACATCAACAATGACACCATTTGACCATGTCTAAACCAATGTCTGGAGTATAGACATCAACAATGACACCATTTGACCATGTCTAAACCAATGTCTGGAGTATAGACATCAACAATGACACCATTTGACCATGTCTAAACCAATGTCTGGAGTATAGACATCAACAATGACACCATTTGACCATGTCTAAACCAATGTCTGGAGTATAGACATCAACAATTACACCATTTGACCATGTCTAAACCAATGTCTGGAGTATAGACATCAACAATGACACCATTTGACCATGTCTAAACCAATGTCTGGAGTATAGACATCAACAAATTACACCATTTGACCATGTCTAAACCAATGTCTGGAGTATAGACATCAACAATGACACCATTTGACCATGTCTAAACCAATGTCTGGAGTATAGACATCAACAATGACACCATTTGACCATGTCTAAACCAATGTCTGGAGTATAGACATCAACAATTACACCATTTGACCATGTCTAAACCAATGTCTGGAGTATAGACATCAACAATGACACCATTTGACCATGTCTAAACCAATGTCTGGAGTATAGACATCAACAATGACACCATTTGACCATGTCTAAACCAATGTCTGGAGTATAGACATCAACAATGACACCATTTGACCATGTCTAAACCAATGTCTGGAGTATAGACATCAACAATGACACCATTTGACCATGTCTAAACCAATGTCTGGAGTATAGACATCAACAATGACACCATTTGACCATGTCTAAATAAACAATGTCTGGAGTATAGACATCAACAATGACACCATTTGACCATGTCTAAACCAATGTCTGGAGTATAGACATCAACAATGACACCATTTGACCATGTCTAAACCAATGTCTGGAGTATAGACATCAACAATGACACCATTTGACCATGTCTAAACCAATGTCTGGAGTATAGACATCAACAATGACACCATTTGACCATGTCTAAACCAATGTCTGGAGTATAAACATCAACAATGACACCATTTGACCATGTCTAAACCAATGTCTGGAGTATAGACATCAACAATTGACTCCTTTTGATCATGTCTTAAACAATTTCTGGAGTATAGACATCAACAATGACACCATTTGACCATGTCTAAACCAATGTCTGGAGTATAGACATCAACAATGACACCATTTGACCATGTCTAAACCAATGTCTGGAGTATAGACATCAACAATGACACCATTTGACCATGTCTAAACCAATGTCTGGAGTATAGACATCAACAATGACACCATTTGACCATGTCTAAACCAATGTCTGGAGTATAGACATCAACAATGACACCATTTGACCATGTCTAAACCAATGTCTGGAGTATAGACATCAACAATGACACCATTTGACCATGTCTAAACCAATGTCTGGAGTATAGACATCAACAATGACACCATTTGACCATGTCTAAACCAATGTCTGGAGTATAGACATCAACAATGACACCATTTGACCATGTCTAAACCAATGTCTGGAGTATAGACATCAACAATGACACCATTTGACCATGTCTAAACCAATGTCTGGAGTATAGACATCAACAATGACACCATTTGACCATGTCTAAACCAATGTCTGGAGTATAGACATCAACAATGACACCATTTGACCATGTCTAAACCAATGTCTGGAGTATAGACATCAACAATGACACCATTTGACCATGTCTAAACCAATGTCTGGAGTATAGACATCAACAATGACACCATTTGACCATGTCTAAACCAATGTCTGGAGTATAGACATCAACAATGACACCATTTGACCATGTCTAAACCAATGTCTGGAGTATAGACATCAACAATGACACCATTTGACCATGTCTAAACCAATGTCTGGAGTATAGACATCAACAATGACACCATTTGACCATGTCTAAACCAATGTCTGGAGTATAGACATCAACAATGACACCATTTGACCATGTCTAAACCAATGTCTGGAGTATAGTATAGACATCAACAATGACACCATTTGACCATGTCTAAACCAATGTCTGGAGTATAGACATCAACAATGACACCATTTGACCATGTCTAAACCAATGTCTGGAGTATAGACATCAACAATGACACCATTTGACCATGTCTAAACCAATGTCTGGAGTATAGACATCAACAATTACACCATTTGACCATGTCTAAACCAATGTCTGGAGTATAGACATCAACAATTACACCATTTGAACCATGTCTAAACCAATGTCTGGAGTATAGACATCAACAATGACACCATTTGACCATGTCTAAACCAATGTCTGGAGTATAGACATCAACAATGACACCATTTGACCATGTCTAAACCAATGTCTGGAGTATAGACATCAACAATGACACCATTTGACCATGTCTAAACCAATGTCTGGAGTATAGACATCAACAAATGACTCCATTTGACCATGTCTAAACCAATGTCTGGAGTATAGACATCAACAATGACACCATTTGACCATGTCTAAACCAATGTCTGGAGTATAGACATCAACAATGACACCATTTGACCATGTCTAAACCAATGTCTGGAGTATAGACATCAACAATGACACCATTTGACCATGTCTAAACCAATGTCTGGAGTATAGACATCAACAATGACACCATTTGACCATGTCTAAACCAATGTCTGGAGTATAGACATCAACAATTACACCATTTGACCATGGTGTCCAAATAAACCAATGTCTGGAGTATAGACATCAACAATTACACCATTTGACCATGTCTAAACCAATGTCTGGAGTATAGACATCAACAATGACACCATTTGACCATGTCTAAACCAATGTCTGGAGTATAGACATCAACAATTACACCATTTGACCATGTCTAAACCAATGTCTGGAGTATAGACATCAACAATGACACCATTTGACCATGTCTAAACCAATGTCTGGAGTATAGACATCAACAATGACACCATTTGACCATGTCTAAACCAATGTCTGGAGTATAGACATCAACAATGACACCATTTGACCATGTCTAAACCAATGTCTGGAGTATAGACATCAACAATGACACCATTTGACCATGTCTAAACCAATGTCTGGAGTATAGACATCAACAATGACACCATTTGACCATGGTGTCCAAATAAACTAATATCTGGAGTATAGACATCAACAATGACACCATTTGACCATGTCTAAACCAATGTCTGGAGTATAAACATCAACAATGACACACCATTTGACCATGTCTAAACCAATGTCTGGAGTATAGACATCAACAATGACACCATTTGACCATGTCTAAACCAATGTCTGGAGTATAGACATCAACAATGACACCATTTGACCATGTCTAAACCAATGTCTGGAGTATAGACATCAACAATTACACAATGACACCATTTGACCATGTCTAAACCAATGTCTGGAGTATAGACATCAACAATGACACCATTTGACCATGTCTAAACCAATGTCTGGAGTATAGACATCAACAATGACACCATTTGACCATGTCTAAACCAATGTCTGGAGTATAGACATCAACAATTACACCATTTGACCATGTCTAAACCAATGTCTGGAGTATAGACATCAACAATGACACCATTTGACCATGTCTAAACCAATGTCTGGAGTATAGACATCAACAATTACACCATTTGACCATGTCTAAACCAATGTCTGGAGTATAGACATCAACAATGACACCATTTGACCATGTCTAAACCAATGTCTGGAGTATAGACATCAACAATGACACCATTTGACCATGTCTAAACCAATGTCTGGAGTATAGACATCAACAATTACACCATTTGACCATGTCTAAACCAATGTCTGGAGTATAGACATCAACAATTACACCATTTGACCATGTCTAAACCAATGTCTGGAGTATAGACATCAACAATTACACCATTTGACCATGTAACAATTACACCATTTGACCATGTCTAAACCAATATCTGGAGTAGACATCAACAATGACACCATTTGACCATGTCTAAACCAATGTCTGGAGTATAGACATCAACAATGACACCATTTGACCATGTCTAAACCAATGTCTGGAGTATAGACATCAACAATTACACCATTTGACCATGTCTAAACCAATGTCTGGAGTATAGACATCAACAATTGACACCATTTGACCATGTCTAAACCAATGTCTGGAGTATAGACATCAACAATGACACCATTTGACCATGTCTAAACCAATGTCTGGAGTATAGACATCAACAATGACACCATTTGACCATGTCTAAACCAATGTCTGGAGTATAGACATCAACAATGACACCATTTGACCATGTCTAAACCAATGTCTGGAGTATAGACATCAACAATGACACCATTTGACCATGTCTAAACCAATGTCTGGAGTATAGACATCAACAATGACACCATTTGACCATGTCTAAACCAATGTCTGGAGTATAGACATCAACAATGACACCATTTGACCATGTCTAAACCAATGTCTGGAGTATAGACATCAACAATGACACCATTTGACCATGTCTAAACCAATGTCTGGAGTATAGACATCAACAATGACACCATTTGACCATGTCTAAACCAATGTCTGGAGTAAAAAATCAACAATGACACCATTTGACCATGTCTAAACCAATGTCTGGAGTATAGACATCAACAATGACACCATTTGACCATGTCTAAACCAATGTCTGGAGTATAGACATCAACAATGACACCATTTGACCATGTCTAAACCAATGTCTGGAGTATAGACATCAACAATGACACCATTTGACCATGTCTAAACCAATGTCTGGAGTATAGACATCAACAATGACACCATTTGACCATGTCTAAACCAATGTCTGGAGTATAGACATCAACAATGACACCATTTGACCATGTCTAAACCAATGTCTGGAGTATAGACATCAACAATGACACCATTTGACCATGTCTAAACCAATGTCTGGAGTATAGACATCAACAATGACACCATTTGACCATGTCTAAACCAATGTCTGGAGTATAGACATCAACAATGACACCATTTGACCATGTCTAAACCAATGTCTGGAGTATAGACAACAACAATGACACCATTTGACCATGGCTAAAACCAATGTCTGGAGTATAAATATCAATAATGACACCATTTGACCATGTCTAAACCAATGTCTGGAGTATAGACATCAACAATGACACCATTTGACCATGTCTAAACCAATGTCTGGAGTATAGACAACAACAATGACACCATTTGACCATGGCTAAAACCAATGTCTGGAGTATAGACATCAACAATGACACCATTTGACCATGTCTAAACCAATGTCTGGAGTATAGACATCAACAATGACACCATTTGACCATGTCTAAACCAATGTCTGGAGTATAGACATCAACAATTACACCATTTGACCATGTCTAAACCAATGTCTGGAGTATAGACATCAACAATGACACCATTTGACCATGTCTAAACCAATGTCTGGAGTATAGACATCAACAATGACACCATTTGACCATGTCTAAACCAATGTCTGGAGTATAGACATCAACAATGACACCATTTGACCATGTCTAAACCAATGTCTGGAGTATAGACATCAACAATGACACCATTTGACCATGTCTAAACCAATGTCTGGAGTATAGACATCAACAATGACACCATTTGACCATGTCTAAACCAATGTCTGGAGTATAGACATCAACAATTACACCATTTGACCATGGTGTCCAAATAAACCAATGTCTGGAGTATAGACATCAACAATTACACCATTTGACCATGTCTAAACCAATGTCTGGAGTATAGACATCAACAATGACACCATTTGACCATGTCTAAACCAATGTCTGGAGTATAGACATCAACAATTACACCATTTGACCATGTAACAATGACACCATTTGACCATGTCTAAACCAATGTCTGGAGTATAGACATCAACAATGACACCATTTGACCATGTCTAAACCAATGTCTGGAGTATAGACATCAACAATGACACCATTTGACCATGGTGTCCAAATAAACCAATATCTGGAGTATAGACATCAACAATGACACCATTTGACCATGTCTAAACCAATGTCTGGAGTATAGACATCAACAATGACACCATTTGACCATGTCTAAACCAATGTCTGGAGTATAGACATCAACAATGACACCATTTGACCATGTCTAAACCAATGTCTGGAGTATAGACATCAACAATGACACCATTTGACCATGTCTAAACCAATGTCTGGAGTATAGACATCAACAATGACACCATTTGACCATGTCTAAACCAATGTCTGGAGTATAGACATCAACAATGACACCATTTGACCATGTAACAATTACACCATTTGACCATGTCTAAACCAATGTCTGGAGTATAGACATCAACAATGACACCATTTGACCATGTCTAAACCAATGTCTGGAGTAAGTATAGACATCAACAATGACACCATTTGACCATGTCTAAACCAATGTCTGGAGTATAGACATCAACAATTACACCATTTGACCATGTCTAAACCAATGTCTGGAGTATAGACATCAACAATGACACCATTTGACCATGTCTAAACCAATGTCTGGAGTATAGACATCAACAATGACACCATTTGACCATGTCTAAACCAATGTCTGGAGTATAGACATCAACAATGACACCATTTGACCATGTCTAAACCAATGTCTGGAGTATAGACATCAACAATGACACCATTTGACCATGTCTAAACCAATGTCTGGAGTATAGACATCAACAATGACACCATTTGACCATGTCTAAACCAATGTCTGGAGTATAGACATCAACAAATGACACCATTTGACCATGTCTAAACCAATGTCTGGAGTATAGACATCAACAATGACACCATTTGACCATGTCTAAACCAATGTCTGGAGTATAGACATCAACAATGACACCATTTGACCATGTCTAAAACCAATGTCTGGAGTATAGACATCAACAATTGACACCATTTGACCATGTCTAAACCAATGTCTGGAGTATAGACATCAACAATGACACCATTTGACCATGTCTAAACCAATGTCTGGAGTATAGACATCAACAATGACACCATTTGACCATGTCTAAAACAATGTCTGGAGTATAGACATCAACAATGACACCATTTGACCATGTCTAAACCAATGTCTGGAGTATAGACATCAACAATGACACCATTTGACCATGTCTAAACCAATGTCTGGAGTATAGACATCAACAATGACACCATTTGACCATGTCTAAACCAATGTCTGGAGTATAGACATCAACAATGACACCATTTGACCATGTCTAAACCAATGTCTGGAGTATAGACATCAACAATGACACCATTTGACCATGTCTAAACCAATGTCTGGAGTATAGACATCAACAATGACACCATTTGACCATGTCTAAACCAATGTCTGGAGTATAGACATCAACAATGACACCATTTGACCATGTCTAAACCAATGTCTGGAGTATAGACATCAACAATGACACCATTTGACCATGTCTAAACCAATGTCTGGAGTATAGACATCAACAATGACACCATTTGACCATGTCTAAACCAATGTCTGGAGTATAGACATCAACAATTACACCATTTGACCATGTAAAAATGACACCATTTGACCATGTCTAAACCAATGTCTGGAGTATAGACATCAACAATGACACCATTTGACCATGTCTAAACCAATGTCTGGAGTATAGACATCAACAATGACACCATTTGACCATGTCTAAACCAATGTCTGGAGTATAGACATCAACAATGACACCATTTGACCATGTCTAAACCAATGTCTGGAGTATAGACATCAACAATGACACCATTTGACCATGTCTAAACCAATGTCTGGAGTATAGACATCAACAATGACACCATTTGACCATGTCTAAACCAATGTCTGGAGTATAGACATCAACAATTACACCATTTGACCATGTCTAAACCAATGTCTGGAGTATAGACATCAACAATGACACCATTTGACCATGTCTAAACCAATGTCTGGAGTATAGACATCAACAATGACACCATTTGACCATGTCTAAACCAATGTCTGGAGTATAGACATCAACAATGACACCATTTGACCATGTCTAAACCAATGTCTGGAGTATAGACATCAACAATGACACCATTTGACCATGTCTAAACCAATGTCTGGAGTATAGACATCAACAATGACACCATTTGACCATGTCTAAAACCAATGTCTGGAGTATAGACATCAACAATGACACCATTTGACCTATGTCTAAACCAATGTCTGGAGTATAGACATCAACAATGACACCATTTGACCATGTAACAATTACACCATTTGACCATGTCTAAACCAATGTCTGGAGTATAGACATCAACAATGACACCATTTGACCATGTCTAAACCAATGTCTGGAGTATAGACATCAACAATGACACCATTTGACCATGTCTAAACCAATGTCTGGAGTATAGACATCAACAAATGACACCATTTGACCATGTCTAAACCAATGTCTGGAGTATAGACATCAACAATGACACCATTTGACCATGTCTAAACCAATGTCTGGAGTATAGACATCAACAATGACACCATTTGACCATGTCTAAACCAATGTCTGGAGTATAGACATCAACAATGACACCATTTGACCATGTCTAAACCAATGTCTGGAGTATAGACATCAACAATGACACCATTTGACCATGTCTAAACCAATGTCTGGAGTATATAGACATCAACAATGACACCATTTGACCATGTCTAAACCAATGTCTGGAGTATAGACATCAACAATGACACCATTTGACCATGTCTAAACCAATGTCTGGAGTATAGACATCAACAATGACACCATTTGACCATGTCTAAACCAATGTCTGGAGTATAGACATCAACAATGACACCATTTGACCATGTCAAGACCATGTCTAAACCAATGTCTGGAGTATAGACATCAACAATGACACCATTTGACCATGTCTAAACCAATGTCTGGAGTATAGACATCAACAATGACACCATTTGACCATGGTGTCCAAATAAACCAATATCTGGAGTATAGACATCAACAATGACACCATTTGACCATGTCTAAACCAATGTCTGGAGTATAGACATCAACAATGACACCATTTGACCATGTCTAAACCAATGTCTGGAGTATAGACATCAACAATGACACCATTTGACCATGGTGTCCAAATAAACCAATATCTGGAGTATAGACATCAACAATGACACCATTTGACCATGTCTAAACCAATGTCTGGAGTATAGACATCAACAATTACACCATTTGACCATGTCTAAACCAATGTCTGGAGTATAGACATCAACAATGACACCATTTGACCATGTCTAAACCAATGTCTGGAGTATAGACATCAACAATTACACCATTTGACCATGTCTAAACCAATGTCTGGAGTATAGACATCAACAATGACACCATTTGACCATGTCTAAACAAATGTCTGGAGTATAGACATCAACAATGACACCATTTGACCATGTCTAAACCAATGTCTGGAGTATAGACATCAACAATGACACCATTTGACCATGTCTAAACCAATGTCTGGAGTATAGACATCAACAATGACACCATTTGACCATGTCTAAACCAATGTCTGGAGTATAGACATCAACAATTACACCATTTGACCATGTCTAAACCAATGTCTGGAGTATAGACATCAACAATGACACCATTTGACCATGTCTAAACCAATGTCTGGAGTATAGACATCAACAATGACACCATTTGACCATGTCTAAACCAATGTCTGGAGTATAGACATCAACAATGACACCATTTGACCATGTCTAAACCAATGTCTGGAGTATAGACATCAACAATGACACCATTTGACCATGTCTAAACCAATGTCTGGAGTATAGACATCAACAATGACACCATTTGACCATGTCTAAACCAATGTCTGGAGTATAGACATCAACAATGACACCATTTGACCATGTCTAAACCAATGTCTGGAGTATAGACATCAACAATGACACCATTTGACCATGTCTAAACCAATGTCTGGAGTATAGACATCAACAATGACACCATTTGACCATGTCTAAACCAATGTCTGGAGTATAGACATCAACAATGACACCATTTGACCATGTCTAAACCAATGTCTGGAGTATAGACATCAACAATGACACCATTTGACCATGTCTAAACCAATGTCTGGAGTATAGACATCAACAATGACACCATTTGACCATGTCTAAACCAATGTCTGGAGTATAGACATCAACAATGACACCATTTGACCATGTCTAAACCAATGTCTGGAGTATAGACATCAACAATGACACCATTTGACCATGTCTAAACCAATGTCTGGAGTATAGACATCAACAATGACACCATTTGACCATGTCTAAACCAATGTCTGGAGTATAGACATCAACAATTACACCATTTGACCATGTCTAAACCAATGTCTGGAGTATAGACATCAACAATGACACCATTTGACCATGTCTAAACCAATGTCTGGAGTATAGACATCAACAATGACACCATTTGACCATGTCTAAACCAATGTCTGGAGTATAGACATCAACAATGACACCATTTGACCATGTCTAAACCAATGTCTGGAGTATAGACATCAACAATGACACCATTTGACCATGTCTAAACCAATGTCTGGAGTATAGACATCAACAATGACACCATTTGACCATGTCTAAACCAATGTCTGGAGTATAGACATCAACAATGACACCATTTGACCATGTCTAAACCAATGCAACAATGACACCATTTGACCATGTCTAAACCAATGTCTGGAGTATAGACATCAACAATGACACCATTTGACCATGTCTAAACCAATGTCTGGAGTATAGACATCAACAATTACACCATTTGACCATGTCTAAACCAATGTCTGGAGTATAGACATCAACAATGACACCATTTGACCATGTCTAAACCAATGTCTGGAGTATAGACATCAACAATGACACCATTTGACCATGTCTAAACCAATGTCTGGAGTATAGACATCAACAATGACACCATTTGACCATGTCTAAACCAATGTCTGGAGTATAGACATCAACATTAGACCAGACACCATTTGACCATGTCTAAACCAATGTCTGGAGTATAGACATCAACAATGACACCATTTGACCATGTCTAAACCAATGTCTGGAGTATAGACATCAACAATGACACCATTTGACCATGTCTAAACCAATGTCTGTAGTATAGACATCAACAATTACACCATTTGACCATGTCTAAACCAATGTCTGGAGTATAGACATCAACAATGACACCATTTGACCATGTCTAAACCAATGTCTGGAGTATAGACATCAACAATGACACCATTTGACCATGTCAAGACCATGTCTAAACCAATGTCTGGAGTATAGACATCAACAATTACACCATTTGACCATGTCTAAACCAATGTCTGGAGTATAGACATCAACAACAATGACACCATTTGACCATGTCTAAACCAATGTCTGGAGTATAGACATCAACAATGACACCATTTGACCATGTCTAAACCAATGTCTGGAGTATAGACATCAACAATGACACCATTTGACCATGTCTAAACCAATGTCTGGAGTATAGACATCAACAATTACACCATTTGACCATGTCTAAACCAATGTCTGGAGTATAGACATCAACAATGACACCATTTGACCATGTCTAAACCAATGTCTGGAGTATAGACATCAACAATGACACCATTTGACCATGTCTAAACCAATGTCTGGAGTATAGACATCAACAATGACACCATTTGACCATGTCTAAACCAATGTCTGGAGTATAGACATCAACAATGACACCATTTGACCATGTCTAAACCAATGTCTGGAGTATAGACATCAACAATGACACCATTTGACCATGTCTAAACCAATGTCTGGAGTATAGACATCAACAATGACACCATTTGACCATGTCTAAACCAATGTCTGGAGTATAGACATCAACAATGACACCATTTGACCATGTCTAAACCAATGTCTGGAGTATAGACATCAACAATTACACCATTTGACCATGTCTAAACCAATGTCTGGAGTATAGACATCAACAATGACACCATTTGACCATGTCTAAACCAATGTCTGGAGTATAGACATCAACAATTACACCATTTGACCATGTCTAAACCAATGTCTGGAGTATAGACATCAACAATGACACCATTTGACCATGTCTAAACCAATGTCTGGAGTATAGACATCAACAATGACACCATTTGACCATGTCTAAACCAATGTCTGGAGTATAGACATCAACAATGACACCATTTGACCATGTCTAAACCAATGTCTGGAGTATAGACATCAACAATGACACCATTTGACCATGTCTAAACCAATGTCTGGAGTATAGACATCAACAATTACACCATTTGACCATGTCTAAACCAATGTCTGGAGTATAGACATCAACAATGACACCATTTGACCATGTCTAAACCAATGTCTGGAGTATAGACATCAACAATGACACCATTTGACCATGTCTAAACCAATGTCTGGAGTATAGACATCAACAATGACACCATTTGACCATGTCTAAACCAATGTCTGGAGTATAGACATCAACAATGACACCATTTGACCATGTCTAAACCAATGTCTGGAGTATAGACATCAACAATGACACCATTTGACCATGTCTAAACCAATGTCTGGAGTATAGACATCAACAATGACACCATTTGACCATGTCTAAACCAATGTCTGGAGTATAGACATCAACAATTACACCATTTGACCATGTCTAAACCAATGTCTGGAGTATAGACATCAACAATGACACCATTTGACCATGTCTAGACCATGTCTAAACCAATGTCTGGAGTATAGACATCAACAATGACACCATTTGACCATGTCTAAACCAATGTCTGGAGTATAGACATCAACAATGACACCATTTGACCATGTCTAAACCAATGTCTGGAGTATAGACATCAACAATGACACCATTTGACCATGTCTAAACCAATGTCTGGAGTATAGACATCAACAATGACACCATTTGACCATGTCTAAACCAATGTCTGGAGTATAGACATCAAATATGACACCATTTGACCATGTCCAAATAAACCAATGTCTGGAGTATAGACATCAACAATGACACCATTTGACCATGTCTAAACCAATGTCTGGAGTATAGACATCAACAATGACACCATTTGACCATGTCTAAACCAATGTCTGGAGTATAGACATCAACAATGACACCATTTGACCATGTCTAAACCAATGTCTGGAGTATAGACATCAACAATGACACCATTTGACCATGTCTAAACCAATGTCTGGAGTATAGACATCAACAATGACACCATTTGACCATGTCTAAACCAATGTCTGGAGTATAGACATCAACAATGACACCATTTGACCATGGTGTCCAAATAAACCAATATCTGGAGTATAGACATCAACAATGACACCATTTGACCATGTCTAAACCAATGTCTGGAGTATAGACATCAACAATGACACCATTTGACCATGTCTAAACCAATGTCTGGAGTATAGACATCAACAATGACACCATTTGACCATGTCTAAACCAATGTCTGGAGTATAGACATCAACAATGACACCATTTGACCATGTCTAAACCAATGTCTGGAGTATAGACATCAACAATTACACCATTTGACCATGTCTAAACCAATGTCTGGAGTATAGACATCAACAATTACACCATTTGACCATGTCTAAACCAATGTCTGGAGTATAGACATCAACAATGACACCATTTGACCATGTCTAAACCAATGTCTGGAGTATAGACATCAACAATTACACCATTTGACCATGTCTAAACCAATGTCTGGAGTATAGACATCAACAATTACACCATTTGACCATGTCTAAACCAATGTCTGGAGTATAGACATCAACAATGACACCATTTGACCATGTCTAAACCAATGTCTGGAGTATAGACATCAACAATTACACCATTTGACCATGTCTAAACCAATGTCTGGAGTATAGACATCAACAATGACACCATTTGACCATGTCTAAACCAATGTCTGGAGTATAGACATCAACAATGACACCATTTGACCATGTCTAAACCAATGTCTGGAGTATAGACATCAACAATGACACCATTTGACCATGTCTAAACCAATGTCTGGAGTATAGACATCAACAATGACACCATTTGACCATGTCTAAACCAATGTCTGGAGTATAGACATCAACAATTGACACCATTTGACCATGTCTAAACCAATGTCTGGAGTATAGACATCAACAATGACACCATTTGACCATGTCTAAACCAATGTCTGGAGTATAGACATCAACAATTACACCATTTGACCATGTCTAAACCAATGTCTGGAGTATAACATCAACAATGACACCATTTGACCATGTCTAAACCAATGTCTGGAGTATAGACATCAACAATGACACCATTTGACCATGTCTAAACCAATGTCTGGAGTATAGACATCAACAATGACACCATTTGACCATGTCTAGACCAAATAAACCAATATCTGGAGTATAGACATCAACAATGACACCATTTGACCATGTCTAAACCAATGTCTGGAGTATAGACATCAACAATGACACCATTTGACCATGTCTAAACCAATGTCTGGAGTATAGACATCAACAATGACACCATTTGACCATGTCTAAACCAATGTCTGGAGTATAGACATCAACAATGACACCATTTGACCATGTCTAAACCAATGTCTGGAGTATAGACATCAACAATGACACCATTTGACCATGTCTAAACCAATGTCTGGAGTATAGACATCAACAATGACACCATTTGACCATGTCTAAACCAATGTCTGGAGTATAGACATCAACAATGACACCATTTGACCATGTCTAAACCAATGTCTGGAGTATAGACATCAACAAATTACACATTTTGACCATGTCTAAACCAATGTCTGGAGTATAGACATCAACAATGACACCATTTGACCATGTCTAAACCAATGTCTGGAGTATAGACATCAACAATGACACCATTTGACCATGTCTAAACCAATGTCTGGAGTATAGACATCAACAATGACACCATTTGACCATGTCTAAACCAATGTCTGGAGTATAGACATCAACAATGACACCATTTGACCATGTCTAAACCAATGTCTGGAGTATAGACATCAACAATGACACCATTTGACCATGTCTAAACCAATGTCTGGAGTATAGACATCAACAATTACACCATTTGACCATGTCTAAACCAATGTCTGGAGTATAGACATCAACAATGACACCATTTGACCATGTCTAAACCAATGTCTGGAGTATAGACATCAACAATGACACCATTTGACCATGTCTAAACCAATGTCTGGAGTATAGACATCAACAATTACACCATTTGACCATGTCTAAACCAATGTCTGGAGTATAGACATCAACAATGACACCATTTGACCATGTCTAAACCAATGTCTGGAGTATATACAATCAACAATGACACCATTTGACCAAATAAACCAATGTCTGGAGTATAGACATCAACAATGACACCATTTGACCATGTCTAAACCAATGTCTGGAGTATAGACATCAACAATGACACCATTTGACCATGTCTAAACCAATGTCTGGAGTATAGACATCAACAATGACACCATTTGACCATGTCTAAACCAATGTCTGGAGTATAGACATCAACAATTGACACCATTTGACCATGTCTAAACCAATGTCTGGAGTATAGACATCAACAATGACACCATTTGACCATGTCTAAACCAATGTCTGGAGTATAGACATCAACAATGACACCATTTGACCATGTCTAAACCAATGTCTGGAGTATAGACATCAACAATGACACCATTTGACCATGTCTAAACCAATGTCTGGAGTATAGACATCAACAATGACACCATTTGACCATGTCTAAACCAATGTCTGGAGTATAGACATCAACAATTACACCATTTGACCATGTCTAAACCAATGCAACAATTACACCATTTGACCATGTCTAAACCAATGTCTGGAGTATAGACATCAACAATGACACCATTTGACCATGTCTAAACCAATGTCTTGTGAGTATAGACATCAACAATGACACCATTTGACCATGTCTAAACCAATGTCTGGAGTATAGACATCAACAATGACACCATTTGACCATGTCTAAACCAATGTCTGGAGTATAGACATCAACAATGACACCATTTGACCATGTCTAAACCAATGTCTGGAGTATAGACATCAACAATGACACCATTTGACCATGTCAAGACCATGTCTAAACCAATGTCTGGAGTATAGACATCAACAATGACACCATTTGACCATGTCTAAACCAATGTCTGGAGTATAGACATCAACAATGACACCATTTGACCATGTCTAAACCAATGTCTGGAGTATAGACATCAACAATGACACCATTTGACCATGTCTAAACCAATGTCTGGAGTATAGACATCAACAATGACACCATTTGACCATGTCTAAACCAATGTCTGGAGTATAGACATCAACAATGACACCATTTGACCATGTCTAAACCAATGTCTGGAGTATAGACATCAACAATGACACCATTTGACCATGTCTAAACCAATGTCTGGAGTATAGACATCAACAATGACACCATTTGACCATGTCTAAACCAATGTCTGGAGTATAGACATCAACAATGACACCATTTGACCATGGTGTCCAAATAAACCAATATCTGGAGTATAGACATCAACAATGACACCATTTGACCATGTCTAAACCAATGTCTGGAGTATAGACATCAACAATGACACCATTTGACCATGTCTAAACCAATGTCTGGAGTATAGACATCAACAATGACACCATTTGACCATGTCTAAACCAATGTCTGGAGTATAGACATCAACAATGACACCATTTGACCATGTCTAAACCAATGTCTGGAGTATAGACATCAACAATGACACCATTTGACCATGGTGTCCATTACACCATTTGACCATGTCTAAACCAATGTCTGGAGTATAGACATCAACAATGACACCATTTGACCATGTCTAAACCAATGTCTGGAGTATAGACATCAACAATGACACCATTTGACCATGTCTAAACCAATGTCTGGAGTATAGACATCAACAATGAAGCCATTTGACCATGTCTAAACCAATGTCTGGAGTATAGACATCAACAATTACACCATTTGACCATGTCTAAACCAATGTCTGGAGTATAGACATCAACAATGACACCATTTGACCATGTCTAAACCAATGTCTGGAGTATAGACATCAACAATGACACCATTTGACCATGTCTAAACCAATGTCTGGAGTATAGACACATCAACAATGACACCATTTGACCATGTCTAAACCAATGTCTGGAGTATAGACATCAACAATGACACCATTTGACCATGTCTAAACCAATGTCTGGAGTATAGACATCAACAATGACACCATTTGACCATGTCTAAACCAATGTCTGGAGTATAGACATCAACAATGACACCATTTGACCATGTCTAAACCAATGTCTGGAGTATAGACATCAACAATTACACCATTTGACCATGTCTAAACCAATGTCTGGAGTATAGACATCAACAATTACACCATTTGACCATGTCTAAACCAATGTCTGGAGTATAGACATCAACAATTACACCATTTGACCATGTAACAATTACACCATTTGACCATGTCTAAACCAATATCTGGAGTATAGACATCAACAATTACACCATTTGACCATGTCTAAACCAATGTCTGGAGTATAGACATCAACAATGACACCATTTGACCATGTCTAAACCAATGTCTGGAGTATAGACATCAACAATGACACCACCATTTGACCATGTCTAAACCAATGTCTGGAGTATAGACATCAACAATGACACCATTTGACCATGTCTAAACCAATGTCTGGAGTATAGACATCAACAATGACACCATTTGACCATGTCTAAACCAATGTCTGGAGTATAGATATCAACAATGACACCATTTGACCATGTCTAAACCAATGTCTGGAGTATAGACATCAACAATGACACCATTTGACCATGACCTCTAAACCAATGTCTGGAGTATAGACATCAACAATGACACCATTTGACCATGTCTAAACCAATGTCTGGAGTATAGACATCAACAATGACACCATTTGACCATGTCTAAACCAATGTCTGGAGTATAGACATCAACAATGACACCATTTGACCATGTCTAAACCAATGTCTGGAGTATAGACATCAACAATTACACCATTTGACCATGTCTAAACCAATGTCTGGAGTATAGACATCAACAATGACACCATTTGACCATGTCTAAACCAATGTCTGGAGTATAGACATCAACAATGACACCATTTGACCATGTCTAAACCAATGTCTGGAGTATAGACATCAACAATTACACCATTTGACCATGTCTAAACCAATGTCTGGAGTATAGACATCAACAATGACACCATTTGACCATGTCTAAACCAATGTCTGGAGTATAGACATCAACAATGACACCATTTGACCATGTCTAAAACAATGTCTCTGGAGTATAGACATCAACAATGACACCATTTGACCATGTCTAAACCAATGTCTGGAGTATAGACATCAACAATGACACCATTTGACCATGTCTAAACCAATGTCTGGAGTATAGAATCAACAATAACCATTTGACAGTCAAACATGTCTGAGTATAACATCAAATTACACCATTTGACCATGTCTAAACCAAATGTCTGGAGTATAGACATCAACAATGACACCATTTGACCATGTCTAAACCAATGTCTGGAGTATAGACATCAACAATGACACCATTTGACCATGTCTAAACCAATGTCTGGAGTATAGACATCAACAATGACACCATTTGACCATGTCTAAACCAATGTAAACCAATGTCTGGAGTATAGACATCAACAATGACACCATTTGACCATGTCTAAACCAATGTCTGGAGTATAGACATCAACAATGACACCATTTGACCATGTCTAAACCAATGTCTGGAGTATAGACATCAACAATGACACCATTTGACCATGTCTAAAACAATGTCTGGAGTATAGACATCAACAATGACACCATTTGACCATGTCTAAACCAATGTCTGGAGTATAGACATCAACAATGACACCATTTGACCATGTCTAAACCAATGTCTGGAGTATAGACATCAACAATGACACCATTTGACCATGTCTAAACCAATGTCTGGAGTATAGACATCAACAATGACACCATTTGACCATGTCTAAACCAATGTCTGGAGTATAGACATCAACAATGACACCATTTGACCATGTCTAAACCAATGTCTGGAGTATAGACATCAACAATGACACCATTTGACCATGTCTAAACCAATGTCTGGAGTATAGACATCAACAATGACACCATTTGACCATGTCTAAACCAATGTCTGGAGTATAGACATCAACAATGACACCATTTGACCATGTCTAAACCAATGTCTGGAGTATAGACATCAACAATTACACCATTTGACCATGTCTAAACCAATGTCTGGAGTATAGACATCAACAATGACACCATTTGACCATGTCTAAACCAATGTCTGGAGTATAGACATCAACAATGACACCATTTGACCATGTCTAAACCAATGTCCGAAGTATAGATATCAACAATTACACCATTTGACCATGTATAGACATCAACAATGACACCATTTGACCATGTCTAAACCAATGTCTGGAGTATAGACATCAACAATGACACCATTTGACCATGTCTAAACCAATGTCTGGAGTATAGACATCAACAATGACACCATTTGACCATGTCTAAACCAATGTCTGGAGTATAGACATCAACAATGACACCATTTGACCATGTCTAAACCAATGTCTGGAGTATAGACATCAACAATGACACCATTTGACCATGTCTAAACCAATGTCTGGAGTATAGACATCAACAATGACACCATTTGACCATGGTGTCCAAATAAACCAATATCTGGAGTATAGACATCAACAATTACACCATTTGACCATGTCTAAACCAATGTCTGGAGTATAGACATCAACAATTACACCATTTGACCATGTAACAATTACACCATTTGACCATGTCTAAACCAATATCTGGAGTATAGACATCAACAATGACACCATTTGACCATGTCTAAACCAATGTCTGGAGTATAGACATCAACAATGACACCATTTGACCATGTCTAAACCAATGTCTGGAGTATAGACATCAACAATGACACCATTTGACCATGTCTAAACCAATGTCTGGAGTATAGACATCAACAATGACACCATTTGACCATGTCTAAACCAATGTCTGGAGTATAGACATCAACAATGACACCATTTGACCATGTCTAAACCAATGTCTGGAGTATAGACATCAACAATGACACCATTTGACCATGTCTAAACCAATGTCTGGAGTATAGACATCAACAATTACACCATTTGACCATGTCTAAACCAATGTCTGGAGTATAGACATCAACAATGACACCATTTGACCATGTCTAAACCAATGTCTGGAGTATAGACATCAACAATGACACCATTTGACCATGTCTAAACCAATGTCTGGAGTATAGACATCAACAATGACACCATTTGACCATGTCTAAACCAATGTCTGGAGTATAGACATCAACAATGACACCATTTGACCATGTCTAAACCAATGTCTGGAGTATAGACATCAACAATTACACCATTTGACCATGTAACAATTACACCATTTGACCATGTCTAAACCAATGTCTGGAGTATAGACATCAACAATGACACCATTTGACCATGTCTAAACCAATGTCTGGAGTATAGACATCAACAATTACACCATTTGACCATGTCTAAACCAATGTCTGGAGTATAGACATCAACAATGACACCATTTGACCATGTCTAAACCAATGTCTGGAGTATAGACATCAACAATGACACCATTTGACCATGTCTAAACCAATGTCTGGAGTATAGACATCAACAATGACACCATTTGACCATGTCTAAACCAATGTCTGGAGTATAGACATCAACAATTACACCATTTGACCATGTCTAAACCAATGTCTGGAGTATAGACATCAACAATGACACCATTTGACCATGTCTAAACCAATGTCTGGTGAGTATAGACATCAACAATGACACCATTTGACCATGTCTAAACCAATGTCTGGAGTATAGACATCAACAATTACACCATTTGACCATGTCTAAACCAATGTCTGGAGTATAGACATCAACAATGACACCATTTGACCATGTCTAAACCAATGTCTGGAGTATAGACATCAACAATGACACCATTTGACCATGTCTAAACCAATGTCTGGAGTATAGACATCAACAATGACACCATTTGACCATGTCTAAACCAATGTCTGGAGTATAGACATCAACAATGACACCATTTGACCATGTCTAAACCAATGTCTGGAGTATAGACATCAACAATGACACCATTTGACCATGTCTAAACCAATGTCTGGAGTATAGACATCAACAATGACACCATTTGACCATGTCTAAACCAATGTCTGGAGTATAGACATCAACAATGACACCATTTGACCATGTCTAAACCAATGTCTGGAGTATAGACATCAACAATGACACCATTTGACCATGTCTAAACCAATGTCTGGAGTATAGACATCAACAATTACACCATTTGACCATGTCTAAACCAATGTCTGGAGTATAGACATCAACAATGACACCATTTGACCATGTCTAAAACCAATGTCTGGAGTATAGACATCAACAATGACACCATTTGACCATGTCTAAACCAATGTCTGGAGTATAGACATCAACAATGACACCATTTGACCATGTCTAAACCAATGTCTGGAGTATAGACATCAACAATGACACCATTTGACCATGTCTAAACCAATGTCTGGAGTATAGACATCAACAATGACACCATTTGACCATGTCTAAACCAATGTCTGGAGTATAGACATCAACAATGACACCATTTGACCATGTCTAAACCAATGTCTGGAGTATAGACATCAACAATGACACCATTTGACCATGTCTAAACCAATGTCTGGAGTATAGACATCAACAATGACACCATTTGACCATGTCTAAACCAATGTCTGGAGTATAGACATCAACAATGACACCATTTGACCATGTCTAAACCAATGTCTGGAGTATAGACATCAACAATGACACCATTTGACCATGTCTAAACCAATGTCTGGAGTATAGACATCAACAATGACACCATTTGACCATGTCTAAACCAATGTCTGGAGTATAGACATCAACAATGACACCATTTGACCATGTCTAAACCAATGTCTGGAGTATAGACATCATCAACAATGACACCATTTGACCATGTCTAAACCAATGTCTGGAGTATAGACATCAACAATTACACCATTTGACCATGTCTAAACCAATGTCTGGAGTATAGACATCAACAATGACACCATTTGACCATGTCTAAACCAATGTCTGGAGTATAGACATCAACAATGACACCATTTGACCATGTCTAAACCAATGTCTGGAGTATAGACATCAACAATGACACCATTTGACCATGTCTAAACCAATGTCTGGAGTATAGACATCAACAATGACACCATTTGACCATGGTGTCCAAATAAACCAATATCTGGAGTATAGACATCAACAATGACACCATTTGACCATGTCTAAACCAATGTCTGGAGTATAGACATCAACAATGACACCATTTGACCATGTCTAAACCAATGTCTGGAGTATAGACATCAACAATGACACCATTTGACCATGTCTAAACCAATGTCTGGAGTATAGACATCAACAATGACACCATTTGACCATGTCTAAACCAATGTCTGGAGTATAGACATCAACAATACACCATTTGACCATGTCTAAACCAATGTCTGGAGTATAGACATCAACAATGACACCATTTGACCATGTCTAAACCAATGTCTGGAGTATAGACATCAACAATGACACCATTTGACCATGTCTAAACCAATGTCTGGAGTATAGACATCAACAATGACACCATTTGACCATGTCTAAACCAATGTCTGGAGTATAGACATCAACAATGACACCATTTGACCATGTCTAAACCAATGTCTGGAGTATAGACATCAACAATGACACCATTTGACCATGTCTAAACCAATGTCTGGAGTATAGACATCAACAATTACACCATTTGACCATGTCTAAACCAATGTCTGGAGTATAGACATCAACAATTACACCATTTGACCATGTAACAATTACACCATTTGACCATGTCTAAACCAATATCTGGAGTATAGACATCAACAATGACCCATTTTGATCATGTCTAAACCAATGTCTGGAGTATAGACATCAACAATGACACCATTTGACCATGTCTAAACCAATGTCTGGAGTATAGACATCAACAATGACACCATTTGACCATGTCTAAACCAATGTCTGGAGTATAGACATCAACAATTGACACCATTTGACCATGTCTAAACCAATGTCTGGAGTATAGACATCAACAATTACACCATTTGACCATGTAACAATTACACCATTTGACCATGTCTAAACCAATATCTGGAGTATAGACATCAACAATTACACCATTTGACCATGTCTAAACCAATGTCTGGAGTATAGACATCAACAATTACACCATTTGACCATGTCTAAACCAATGTCTGGAGTATAGACATCAACAATGACACCATTTGACCATGTCTAAACCAATGTCTGGAGTATAGACATCAACAATGACACCATTTGACCATGTCTAAACCAATGTCTGGAGTATAGACATCAACAATGACACCATTTGACCATGTCTAAACCAATGTCTGGAGTATAGACATCAACAATTACACCATTTGACCATGTCTAAACCAATGTCTGGAGTATAGACATCAACAATGACACCATTTGACCATGTCTAAACCAATGTCTGGAGTATAGACATCAACAATGACACCATTTGACCATGTCTAAACCAATGTCTGGAGTATAGACATCAACAATTACACCATTTGACCATGGTGTCCAAATAAACCAATGTCTGGAGTATAACAATGACACCATTTGACCATGTCTAAACCAATGTCTGGAGTATAGACATCAACAATGACACCATTTGACCATGTCTAAACCAATGTCTGGAGTATAGACATCAACAATGACACCATTTGACCATGGTGTCCAAATAAACCAATGTCTGGAGTATAGACATCAACAATGACACCATTTGACCATGTCTAAACCAATGTCTGGAGTATAGACATCAACAATTACACCATTTGACCATGTCTAAACCAATGTCTGGAGTATAGACATCAACAATGACACCATTTGACCATGTCTAAACCAATGTCTGGAGTATAGACATCAACAATGACACCATTTGACCATGTCTAAACCAATGTCTGGAGTATAGACATCAACCATTTGACCATGTCTAAACCAATGTCTGGAGTATAGACATCAACAATGACACCATTTGACCATGTCTAAACCAATGTCTGGAGTATAGACATCAACAATTACACCATTTGACCATGTCTAAACCAATGTCTGGAGTATAGACATCAACAATGACACCATTTGACCATGTCTAAACCAATGTCTGGAGTATAGACATCAACAATGACACCATTTGACCATGTCTAAACCAATGTCTGGAGTATAGACATCAACAATGACACCATTTGACCATGTCTAAACCAATGTCTGGAGTATAGACATCAACAATGACACCATTTGACCATGTCTAAACCAATGTCTGGAGTATAGACATCAACAATTGACTCCTTTTGATCATGTCTAAACAATGTCTGGAGTATAGACATCAACAATGACACCATTTGACCATGTCTAAACCAATGTCTGGAGTATAGACATCAACAATGACACCATTTGACCATGTCTAAACCAATGTCTGGAGTATAGACATCAACAATGACACCATTTGACCATGTCTAAACCAATGTCTGGAGTATAGACATCAACAATGACACCATTTGACCATGTCTAAACCAATGTCTGGAGTATAGACATCAACAATGACACACATTTGACCATGTCTAAACCAATGTCTGGAGTATAGACATCAACAATGACACCATTTGACCATGTCTAAACCAATGTCTGGAGTATAGACATCAACAATGACACCATTTGACATGGTGTCCAAATAAACCAATGTCTGGAGTATAGACATCAACAATGACACCATTTGACCATGTCTAAACCAATGTCTGGAGTATAGACATCAACAATGACACCATTTGACCATGTCTAAACCAATGTCTGGAGTATAGACATCAACAATTACACCATTTGACCATGTCTAAACCAATGTCTGGAGTATAGACATCAACAATGACACCATTTGACCATGTCTAAACCAATGTCTTGTGAGTATAGACATCAACAATGACACCATTTGACCATGTCTAAACCAATGTCTGGAGTATAGACATCAACAATGACACCATTTGACCATGTCTAAACCAATGTCTGGAGTATAGACATCAACATAGACACCATTTGACCATGTCTAAACCAATGTCTGGAGTATAGACATCAACAATTACACCATTTGACCATGTCTAAACCAATGTCTGGAGTATAGACATCAACAATGACACCATTTGACCATGTCTAAACCAATGTCTGGAGTATAGACATCAACAATGACACCATTTGACCATGTCTAAACCAATGTCTGGAGTATAGACATCAACAATGACACCATTTGACCATGTCTAAAACCAATGTCTGGAGTATAGACATCAACAATGACACCATTTGACCATGTCTAAACCAATATCAACAATTCAACATTTAGACCATGTAACAATGACACCATTTGACCATGTCTAAACCAATGTCTGGAGTATAGACATCAACAATGACACCATTTGACCATGTCTAAACCAATGTCTGGAGTATAGACATCAACAATTACACCATTTGACCATGTCTAAACCAATGTCTGGAGTATAGACATCAACAATGACACCATTTGACCATGTCTAAACCAATGTCTGGAGTATAGACATCAACAATGACACCATTTGACCATGTCTAAACCAATGTCTGGAGTATAGACATCAACAATGACAGACCATGTAACATGTTAAACCAATGTCTGGAGTATAGACATCAACAATTACACCATTTGACCATGTCTAAACCAATGTCTGGAGTAAGTATAGACATCAACAATGACACCATTTGACCATGTCTAAACCAATGTCTGGAGTATAGACATCAACAATGACACCATTTGACCATGTCTAAACCAATGTCTGGAGTATAGACATCAACAATGACACCATTTGACCATGTCTAAACCAATATGTCTGGAGTATAGACATCAACAATGACACCATTTGACCATGTCTAAACCAATGTCTGGAGTATAGACATCAACAATGACACCATTTGACCATGTCTAAACCAATGTCTGGAGTATAGACATCAACAATGACACCATTTGACCATGTCTAAACCAATGTCTGGAGTATAGACATCAACAATGACACCATTTGACCATGTCTAAACCAATGTCTGGAGTATAGACATCAACAATTACACCATTTGACCATGTCTAAACCAATGTCTGGAGTATAGACATCAACAATTACACCATTCTGGAGTATAGACATCAACAATTACACCATTTGACCATGTCTAAACCAATGTCTGGAGTATAGACATCAACAATGACACCATTTGACCATGTCTAAACCAATGTCTGGAGTATAGACATCAACAATGACACCATTTGACCATGTCTAAACCAATGTCTGGAGTATAGACATCAACAATGACACCATTTGACCATGTCTAAACCAATGTCTGGAGTATAGACACATCAACAATGACACCATTTGACCATGTCAGTAAACCAATGTCTGGAGTATAGACATCAACAATGACACCATTTGACCATGTCTAAACCAATGTCTGGAGTATAGACATCAACAATGACACCATTTGACCATGTCTAAACCAATGTCTGGAGTATAGACATCAACAATGACACCATTTGACCATGTCTAAACCAATGTCTGGAGTATAGACATCAACAATGACACCATTTGACCATGTCTAGACCATGTCTAAACCAATGTCTGGAGTATAGACATCAACAATTACACCATTTGACCATGTCTAAACCAATGTCTGGAGTATAGACATCAACAATGACACCATTTGACCATGTCTAAACCAATGTCTGGAGTATAGACATCAACAATGACACCATTTGACCATGTCTAAACCAATGTCTGGAGTATCAAAATTCTTTACAAATTTACATCTACATGTATTGTCCGAAACACAATAAACCATTAACTGGAGTACCCTGAATATATCCAATCAAGGCTTCCTATAATTCACCATTCTCTATGAAATTTGACCAAATGATTCCCCTAAATCAAATGTTGGACCAGACTACTTTCGTAAGAAACTTTCTGATTAATATTGAGTGACATCGTCTAAAACCAATGTCTGTTCGCTATTACTTATATCAACAATTGGAAATCCCGTGTTTTGATCCGATCAAAATCTAAACCATATGTTTATTTCTCATTTATTTTTATTTCCACTTATTGAAACTTCTTCTTTCCAGGATATCTCAGAACGGAACAATACGACGTCATATTTTTGGACACGTTATATTGTACCATTTGAAATGTACGTTCGATTTTTTGTCAAAAACAATGTTGGAGTATAGAAATCAACAATTTTTTCTGGAACATTTGACAACATGTCATAAAACTTCATGTATAGTATCAACATGTACATGTTCACATGTTATTCAGACAGAACTTGACATTGTCGCAGTATTGACATCAACATGTTATCAGAGATTATGTCTAGGTCAAGAGTTCCAACGGGGTCAAACAAATCAAAAACAAATTACACACATTTGAAAATGTTTTAAAAATTGGTAATATGTATAAGTCATCATGACCTATAAAATTTGACAATTTTTAGGTCATGTCTATCCAAAATGGCGGAGATATAGGACATCAAAAATGGCTATTTTAAAAGGCCATTTTCCCGTCCAAAATGCATGAGAGTATTTTTCAGCGCCTTTTAACCTTAAATGTACACATGTTGATTTTTTGTATAACAATTATGTTGGACGAATGTCTACATGAACAGTCTTCAATGCCTGTTTTATTGACCATGACATTCTAAATTCAATGGGACACTGGAGTTATAGAAAAAATTGAAACCATTTGACTCAAATGTAAAACCAATGTGCTTCGTTATTTTTGGACGTATAGCTACATGGATCTTAACAATTAGTACTGTCATTTTGATTTTTCAAGTGTCCAAACATGACGTAAAAAAATGCTGGAGTATAGAACTTTTAAACATAATCATTACCATTTGACGCATACACAACAATGGCGTTTCATTTCATGTCTAATTCACGTTTTTTTAGACATTGGTTATCAGAAATTATGTCAAGGTCACGATTCACTAATGGTCAAATGAGGTTAAACAAAGGTCAAAAATGAATTTACCATAGAAATGTTTTGAAAGCGCATATGAAAGAGCATGTCTCAGGACACATAAAATGACCAATTTTCAAGGTCATATGAACAAAATGGCGGAGATATAGGACATCAAAAATCGAAATTTTAGTTTAATTTGTCCATTTGCCCGAGACGAACGTTTTCAGCGCCTTAAACCAACCTGTATGTGGTGTTGATTTTCACATACCAATTTGTATGAACTTTTGTCTTCAAAAAGTTATTTATGTCAAAAAATTATATAGAAAAATGGCGGAAATATAGCTCTCCAAATATGGCAATTTTTGTTTCATTTTCTTATTTTTGTCCGTTATTTGTGAGCTCGTAAGCCTTTATCGTCTCATGTAGGGTGTTGATTTTTTGTAAATGTAGCTTTAGCCTATTGTCTGTACAGGTTTTTAATTTCAAAGACATGAATTTGAAAATGGCGGAAATATAGACCTCCGAATATGGCGTTTCGTTCATTTTTTAACGTAAATTTTAGCGTAATTTCATGAAAATTCAAAGGTGGAGAATGTTTTGAATTGGATGTGAAAGATCAAGGCTTTCAGGACACATAAAATCGACCATGTTCAAGGTCATATGATTCAAAGAATGGCGAGATTTTAGGACCATCAAAAATCGACATGTTTAGTTTATATAATTTGGTCTCCTTTGCAACGATAAATAACGTTTCAGCGCCTTTAAACACCTTTAAATTACACAGAGTGATGGAAATTTCTCATACCATATGTGGTAATGAACTTTTGTCTTCATAAGAAGTTAATTATGTTTTAGGGGTTATATAGTAAACATGGCGGAATAATATACCTCTCCCAAAATATGGCAATTATATTTTGTTTTCGTTTCTTATTTTTTTCCGTTATTTGTTAGCTGTAGGGCATTTAATCATCTCATGTTTGTGTGATGAATTTTGTTAAATGTTATGCTTTAGCTATTGTCTGTACAGGTTTTAATTTCAAAGGACAGGAACTTTTGAAAATGGCGGAAATATAGACCCCGATTATGCGTTTCGTGCATTTTTTTAACGTAAAATTTTAGCGTAATTGAAAAATTTCAAAGGTGAAATGTTTTGAATTGGATGTGAAAGATCATGCTTCTCAGACACATAAAATGACCAATTTCAAGGTCATAAGATTCAAAATGGCGGAGATATAGGACATCGAAAATCGAAATTTTAGTTTATATTTGTCCTTGCACGAGACGTTTCAGCGCCTTTAAACCTTATGTACAGTGTTGAACCATATGTATGAAACTGTTGTAATAAAAAAGTTATGGTATTTTTTAAAGTTATGAAGATGTAATATAAAACAACATATAACAAATTGACTTGTTGTAGATCAAAAATTTACCATTTATGGTTTTAAACAATATTGGATGTAATATAGTGTCAAAATACACCATTTGTCATATGTTATGGAAATATAGCCTACACAAAATTGTAAAATTCATTTTCTTAGTTTTTCCATTATTTGTGATTGGGTCACCTTTCAACAATGTTTACAACCATTTAAATATTATGAATTGAACATTCATTTGAAATGCTCTACTTCAATTTAACCTATTTTTATCGAATATAGACATTCAAATTTCAATGATGTTAATTTGAAATGTATGGCCTGAAACAATGGTTGGACGTTTCGTTTTAGTACATCAACACATTAAATTTGTACCCTTAGTCCTCCATTTGAATATTTCTTTATCTTCGTTTATTCATTTTTTATATGTAGTATTTTAACAATGATAATTTAGACATGTTAAAAAATGTCAAAGGTATAGACATTATTTATGAACCAGAATTGAATTGTAAAAACCTAAAAAATGTCATGGCTATATCAGATACATAGTAAAGAATGACACAATTTCAAATGTAGTTAAATTGTTATGATTCAAAATGTCGTACTCATGCTCACGTACGGAGAGTATAGGACAACATTTTATGTCCAAGCAAATTTTGAGTTACCATGGATGTACATTGGTTAGTCGCATGTACTTTTTGTATGGCCAAAGGGTGATAATCGGTATCTAATACTAAAATCTCTAATCGTACGTGTTATTCCGCATGGATTCAAGATCTTTATAAGAAATGGAGAATTTTTGCACTTTAAAAAAAAACCTGAAATTCTAATGTGTTTACCTATTCATTATCAAAATTGATATTTTGAACCTAAAACTCTATCGGAATTTCCAAAAATTCATATCACGTTATCAAGGAATAATTACCTGTCAGAAAACATTTTTGATTTTGAAATTCAGAATCAAAACAATCATACCATCAGAGCGCCGTCGGGTTAAAATTTCTGTCCTGGGCTCAATCTTCTATATACACATGCACGGGCCGTTTCGAAGGTCTTTCTTCATTTAGTTTTGAATACTTTTCGAGATGTTTTTATAGTTCTACATGTACACGTATATATGAACAATGTACACATGTTTGCGTAAATACACGTTCATGTGTAGCTACACCGCATACATGGGGAGGCCGTCCTTACGTGACCCTAGCTGTTAATAGGACGTACATTTGAACATAACAAACAATAAAAGTAATGCACAAACACAAAAACTGACAGGTTTAAAAACCTTTTTAAGTGTGTGGCAGAGCCGTCACCTGGTGACACCGTGGATGTTCAAACACAACCGGTGACTATTTTGAGAAACTACTACCCGGCCGTTTTGAGATCACAGAACATAAATAAAACCAAATAGAAGGACCGTGTTAACCGTTTGCTACTATTCAGGTATAAATGAAGTTATCAAAAAATCCTTTTACATAATTTTACATCTACATGTATTGTCCGACCCACACATAAGACCATTATCTTGGTGTACCCTGAATATATCCAAAATCAGCAGGCTCACAATATATTTACCTCTCTATGAAATCTTGTGCCCAAAGGGGGATTCCCTAAATCTGTTTTTCGGTTGGGACCAGACTACTTTCGTAAGAAACGCTTTCTGATTAATATTGAGTGAGATCGTCCGTTCGTTCAAGCAATCGTCTGTTCGCTAACATTACTTATATCATTACATATAGGTGGAAATCCCGTGTTTTGATCGCGATCAAATCTAGTTATTTATTTTATATTCTTATTATTTCCATTTCACAAACCAATCTTACACATTGGTTTCTCAGACAAAACGGAACAAGGTACGACCTCAAATTTGGACACGTTATGTCACTTTGTACACATAAGTCTTGAAACGTACGTTCGATTTTGTACGTAAATTTCAAGGTCAAGGTCAACGTAACAAAACACCATTTTTTTGAACGAAGTTTAAACGCTCATAACTTCATTATACGCTGTATCATGTACATACTTTACACGTTTTGTTATTCAGACATACAACTTGACATTTGACCTTGTGCTTTTCCCATGCCAATGTTATCAGAGAATTATGTCAAGGTCAAGAGTTCGCTACGGGGTTCAAACAAAGGTCAAAAAAATGTCAAAATTTGGTCACAGAAAAGTTTTGATATGTTTTGCATCATATGACAGAAATCATGCTCTCAGAACATTTAAAAAATGACCAATTTCAAGGTCATATGATCAAAAATGGCGGAGATATAGGACATCAAAAATCGAATTTTTATAGTTTATATTTGTCCTTGCCCGAGACGTTTCAGCGCCTTTAAACCTGTATGTACACATGTTGATTTTCATACCTATGTTGTATGAACTTTTGTCTTCAAAAGTTATTTATTTTTTAAGGGGTTATATAGAAAAAATGGCGAAATATAGCTCTCCAAAATATGGCAATTTGTTTCATTTTTCTTATTTTTGTCCGTTATTTGTGAGCTCGTAGGGCCTTTATCATCTCTCATGTAGGGTGTTGATTTTTTGTAAATGTTAGCTTTAGCCTATTGTCTGTACAGGTTTTTAATTTCAAAGACATGAATTTGAAAATGGCGGAAATATAGACCTCCGAATATGGCGTTTCGTTCGTTCATTTTTAACGTAAATTTTAGCGTAATTCATGAAAATTCAAAGGTGAAATGTTTTGAATTGGATGTGAAAGATCATGCTTTCAGACACATAAAATGACCAATTTTCAAGGTCATATGATTCAAAATGGCGGAGATATAGGGACATCAAAAATCGAAATTTTTAGTTTATATTTGTCCTTGCACGAGACGTTTTCAGCGCCTTTAAACCTGTATGTACAGTGTTGATTTTTCATACCTATGTTGTATGAACTTTTGTCTTCAAAAGTTATTTGATTTATTAAGGGGTTTATACAGAAAAATGGCAACGAAAAAATATAGCTCTCCAAATATGGCAATTTGTTTCATTTTTCTTATTTTTGTCCGTATATTTGTGAGCTCGTAGGGCCCTTTATCGTCTCATGTAGGGTGTTGATTTTTTTTGTAAATGTTAGATTTTAGCCTATGTCTGTACAGGTTTTTAATTTCAAAGAACATGAATTTGAAAATGGCGGAAATATAGACCTCCGAATATGGCGTTTTCGTTCATTTTTTAACGTAAAATTTAGCGTAATTCATGAAAAATTTCAAAGGTGAAATGTTTTGAATTGGATGTGAAAGATCATGCTTTCAGACACATAAAATGGACCATTTTTCAATGTCATAAGATTCAAAATGGCGGAGATACAGGACATCGAAAATCGAAATTTTAGTTTATATTTGTCCTTGCACGAGACGTTTCAGCGCACTTTAAATCCTGTATGTACAGTGTTTATTTTTCATACCTATGTTGTATGAACTTTTGTCTTCAAAAGTTATTTATTTTTTAAGTAGGAGGTTATATAGAAAAATGCGAAAAATATCAGCTCTCCAAATATGGCAATGGTTTCATTTTCCTATTTTTGTCCGTTTATTTTGTGAGCTTAGTAGGGGACCTATTATGTATCATGTAGGGTGTTGAATTTTTTGTAAATGTTAGCTTTTAGCCCACCCCCCCCCCCCCCCTATTGTCTGTAAAGGTTTTTTAATTTCCAAAGACATGATTTGTAAATGGGCGGGAAATATTAGACCTCCGAAACTATGGCGTTTCGTTCATTTTTAAACGTTAATTTAAGCGTAATTCATGAAAATTCAAACGGTGAAATGTTTTGAATTGGAATGTGAAAAGATTCATGCTTTTCAGGACACGTTATAATGACCAACCAAATTTCAATGTTATAAGATTCAAAATGGCCGGAGATTATCGCGGAGATATAGGACATCGAAAATCGAATTTTTTTAGGTTTTATTTTTGTTCCTTGGCCCCGAGGAAGACGTTTTGTACAGCGCCCGCCTTTTTAACCTGTTATGTACAGTATGTTTGATTTTTCATACCTATGTTGTATGATACATGAACTTTTGTCCTTCAAATGTTATTTATTTTATTTTTTAATAGGGGTATGGTTATATAGAATATGGCGCGAATAAATATAGCTCTCCAATTATGGCAATTTGTTTCATGTTTCTTTAATTTTTGTCCGTTGTGTTTGGGAGTCCGTTCGTAGGGCCCTTTTCGTCTCATGTAGGTGTTGTGGTTTGTTGTTTTTTTGTCAAATGTTTGCTTTAGCCTATTGTCTGTACAGGTTTTTATATTTTTCAAAGACATTGATTTTGAATGGCTGGGAACGGAAGGTGGAAAGGACCGGGGGAAATATAGACCTCCGAATATGGCGTTTTCGTTTTTCATTTTTTTTAACGTAAATTTTTTTTAGCGTTAATTCATGAAATTTCAAAGGGTGAAAATGTTTTGAATTGGAATGTGAGGAAAGAGCATGCATTTAGACTCATAAAATGACCAAGTTCAAGGTCAAAAGATTCAAAAAAAATGGCGGTGGAGAGTATAGGACATCGAAAATCGAAAATTTTAGTTTTATATTTGTCCTTGCCCGAGACGTTTTCTAGCGCCGTTTTAAACCTGTATGTACAGTGTTGATTTTTCATTACCTATGTTGTATGAACTTTTGTCTTCAAAAGTTATTTATTTTTAAGGGGGTTATATAGAAAAATGGCGAAATATAGCTCTCCAAATATGGCAATTTTGTTTCATTTTCTTATTTTATGATCCGTTATTTGTGAGCTCAGTAGGGCCTTTATCATCTCATGTAGAGTGTTGATTTTTGTTAAATATTTGCTTTAGCCTATTGTGTCTGTACAGGTTTTTAAGTTTCAAAGACTGAATGAATTTGAAAAATGGCCGGAAATATAGACCTCCGAATATGGCGCGTTTTCGTTCATTTTTTAACGTAAATTTTAGCGTTATTCATGAAAATTCAAAGGTGAAATGTTTTGAATTGGATGTGAAAGATCATGCTTTCAGACACATAAAATGACCAAGTTCAAGGTCATATGATAAAAAATGGCGGAGATTTTGGGACATCGACAAATCGAAATTTTAGTTATATATTTGTCCTTGCACGAGACGTTTCAGCGCCTTTAACCTGTATTATGTACAGTGTTTATTTTGTCTACCTATGTTGTATGAACTTTTGTCTTCAAAAGTTATTTATTTTTAAGGGGTTATATAGAAAAATGGCGAAAATATAGCTCTCCAAATATGGCAATTTGTTTCATTTTCTTATGTTTATTCTCCGTTATTTGTGAGCTCGTAGGGCCTATATCATCTCATGTAGAGGTGTTGATTTTTGTGTAAATGTTAGCTTTAGCCTATTGTCTGTACAGGTTTTTATTTCAAAGACATGAATTTGAAAATGGCGGAAATATAGACCTCCGAATATGGCGTTTCGTTTTCATTTTATAATGTAAATTTTAGCGCAATTCATGAAAATTCAAAGGTGAAATGTTTTGAATTGGATTGTGAAAGATCATGCTTTCAGACACATAAAAGGACCAAGTTCAAGGTCATAAGATTGAAAATGGCGGAGATATAGGACATCGAAAATCGAAATTTTCGTTTTTATTTGTCCTTGCACGAGACGTTTTCAGCGCCTTTTAAACCTGTATGTACAATGTTGATTTTTCATACCTGTATGTTTTATGAACTTTTGCCTTCAAAAAGTTATTTATTTTTAAGGGGTTATATTGAAAAATGGCGGAAATATAGCTCTCCAAATATGGCAATTTGTTTCATTTTCTTATTTTTTCCGTTATTTGTGAGCTCGTAGGGCCTTTATCATCTCATGAAGAGTGTTGATTTTTTTTGTAAATGTAAGCTTTAGCCTATTTTCTGTACAGGTTTTTAATTTCAAAAGACATGAATTTGAAAATGGCGGAAATACAGACCTCCGAATATGGCGTTTTGTTCATTTTTAACGTAAATTTTAGCGTTAATTCATGAAAATTCAAAGGTGAAATGTTTTGAATTGGATGTGAAAGATCATGTTTTTCAGTCACATAAAATGACCAATTTCAATGTCATATGATTCAAAATGGCGGCGGAGGTATTAGAACTTTCAGCGATTTTGAGTTGTGATTACATGATGTGGCCTGTGGCCATAGGGAGATAATCCGTATCTAATATTAAAATACTGTAACTGTACGAGTTTATTCCGCCTTGGTCCAAGATCTTCATACGAAAATGGAGAATTTTTGCAAACTTTAAAAAAACTCCAAATTTCTAATGTGTTTACCTATATTCATTATCAAAATTGATATTATGAACCTAAATCTCAATCTGAATTTCCAAAATTCATATCATGTTATATAGGAATAATTACCTTGTCAGCAAAACATTTTTTTAATTTTGAAATTCATAATTAGCCAGCCAATCAGCGGCCGGGTTAAAATTCGGTCCTGGGCTCAACCTTCGTTACACACGGGCTGTTTCGGAGTTGTTGTTTATTTTTTTTTTTTTTTTCATTTGGGCTGGTTATTACCTATTACCAACTTGAAGTACTTTAATTTCGAGATGTTTTAAGATCTGCATGAACAATGTACACAATCGCACCATGTGTTTGCGTTAATACACGTACATGTACATGTGTAGCTACACCGCATGTACAGGAGACCGTCCTTACGTGAACCTAAACTATTAATAGGATGTACATTTAATCAAAGAAAGGTATTTGCACAAAAACCCAATAACTGACAGTGTTTCAAAACCTTTTATGTGTGTGGCAGAGCTGTCACATGTGACACCGGCTGTTTAAGCAAAACCGGTGCTATGTTGGGGAAATACACGGCAGTTTTGCAACCACAGAACCAAACAAATTCACATCAAAATTCTTTACAAATTTTACATCTACATCTATTGCCCGACCCACACATTAACCATTCACTAATGTACCCTAAATATATCCAATCAGCAGGCTCCGATATATTCACCTCTCTATGAAATTTTGTGCCCAAAAGGGGATTCGTGCCCAAAAGGGGATTCCCCTAAATCTGTTTTTCGGTTGGACCAGACTACTTTCGTAAGAAACGCTTTCTGATTAATATTGAGTGAGATTTTTCGTTCGTTCAAGCAATCGTCTGTTCGCTAACATTATTCATATCATTACATAGGTGGAAATCCCCGTGTTTTGATCGCGATCAAATCTAGTTAATATTAGTTTATTTATTAAAAATTGTCATTGCTTTTATAAAAACGCCGGATGTCTGTCTGTCTGTCTGTCAGTCTGTCTGTCTGTTTGTCTGTATGTCTGTCTGTCTGTCTGTCTGTCTGTCCGTCCGTCCGTCCGTCTGTCTGTCTGTCTGTCTGTCTGTCTGTCTGTTTGTCTGTCAGTCTGTCAGTCTGCTTGTCTGTCTGTCTGTCTGTCTGTCTGTCTGTCTGTCTGTCTGTCTGTCTGTCTGTCTGTCTGTCTGTCTGTCTGTCTGTCTGTCTGTCTGTCTGTCTGTCTGTCTGTCTGTCTGTCTGTCTGTATGTCTGTCTGTCTGTCTGTCTGTCTGCCTGTCTGTCTGTCTGCTGTCCGTCCGTCCGTCTGTCCAGTCTGTCCGTCCGTCCGTCTGTCCGTCCGTCCAGATTCCGTTTCCAGACGATAACTTGAAAAACAATAAACGGATTTTAATCAAACTTCACACAATGGTAGCATATGGGAAAATACAGCGTGGGATTGAATTTGGGTCAAAAGGTCAATTACAAAGGTCTCTGTTACCAAAAATAGATTGTTTAAAAAAATCGTTTCCAGAGGACAATTTGAGAAAATATCAACGGATTATGATCAAAAACTTCACACAATGGTAGCATATAAGAAAATACAGCTTGGCATTGGATTTGGGGTCAAAAGGTCAACTACAAAGGTCACTTTTACTAAAATAGATTGTTTCACAAAAATATTAGTTTCCAGGAAATAATTTGTGAAAATATCAACGAATTTTTGGTCAAACTTCGCACAATGGTAGCATATGAGAAAATACAGTATGGGGTTGGATTTGGGGTCAAAATATCAACTACAAAGGTCACTGTTACTAAAAATAATTTTTTTTTCACAAAATGTTAGTGTCGGGATTATCAAAGGAATAAGTTCAAACGTCATACAATAGTGACAAAGGGGATAACATAGCTTGGGATTGAATTTGGGGTCAAAATGTCAACTACAAAGGTAGCTGTTACTAAAAGTATATTGTTTCACAAATCCTCTAAGTTCCAGGATAAGTTGAGAACACATCAACGGAATATTTGTTCAAACTTCAAACAATGGTAACAAAGGAGAAAACACAGCTTGGGATTGAATTTGGGGGTGAAAAAAGTCACTGTTGCTAAAAATATGTTTCACAAATTTTCGTTTCCGCAGGATTACTTGAGACAGAATTTGTTCAACCTTCATACAATGATAGCATAACTAAGCTATAATAACTGGCCATAGATTAGAAAAAATGTAATTGACGGCAAGGGATGTGTGTTGCTTGCAACACTTATTGTAAGCTTTTTACATTGTTTTTTTGTCTTTAATACTAAACATATATAATAATTGCAACCAAATACCATTTTCTATATCGTACATGCGTGTATCTCATGTACAACATTTTGTAAGTTTATATCCCTATATACACGTGCCTGTCATACACTAAAAAACTGTATTATACATTTGACTTCTTGTCACACAATTACTGTGTCTGAGTGAATAAAAAATAATTTTGAAAAAAAAATTGAAATCTTGGATCTAGTCAGTACTGTACGAAATGGTTGCTGTACGCTACGTGTTATCTACGAAAGCATTTTTTAGTCATAATCACACATTGTAAGGTGTTCTATCAATAAGACTTAGAAAAAAATTATCACTTATTAAAATGTCAGTATGATAATTTGGGGAACTTGGAATTTTGATTTGTAATTTCAAGTTGATATTTGCAATATTCTGCCATATATCTGTTTATGCGTAATGACGACCTTTTTTTTTCTCTCTTGGTCGAAAATAAAATATGAACAGAGTAAAATATATGAATACCAGATGTATATATCTATATATAATTGTTAAAAATGAAAGAAACACAATTTCACAAAGCCTAACAATTTGTTGCATCGTGCCTGCCCGGGCCTCGAACTCACGATCTAAGGCACCCAATCGCTTAGCCAAACACATCTCCGCCTTTTACTACCGCGCCACATCCACCTCCCCAAAAAGGGACGTTTCTACGACGAAGTGATAGTCGGTTCGATATGCTGACATGATCACTGTTACATATTTTTTATTTACACTTAAAATAAAGCAAGAGTTCTCGGATCGCCGCACTATTTATTACACAATACAATGCAAATAAACATCGCAAGCGGCTGTGTTCCCACCATATTAATTTGTACAGATATATAGAGTTGCACCTTTGAGTGCCCATATGTACCTTTGTAAAACGCCATCGCAATCTTTTCTGAAATCTATACCTCCTTATTGGTTAACCCCGAAAATCAATATAAGAGGCTCCGACTCTTTTCTAGCCTACCAACGGCTCTTAACACAAGAGTGAAGGACTATTAATCACTATCAAATACGTCTTAAAGCGAGAAATGCCAAGTCCAACATTGTACAAATATAGCAAAGATATCAACTGACTGCGAAAAATCCACACACAGTTATTTCCATACTACAGGAAAACAGCAAATTAGGGATAAAGATAAAGGATGGGCGTCAGATATAAATTAGGGAAAAGGATGGGCGTCAGATATAAATTAGGGAAAAGGATAGGCGTCAGATATAAATAAAGGATAGGCGTCAGATATAAATAAAGGATGGGCGTCAGATATACATAAAGGATGGGCGTCAGATATACATAAAGGATGGGCGTAAGATATACATAAAGGATGGGCGTAAGATATACATAAAGGATGGGCGTCAGATATACATAAAGAATGGGCGTCAGATATACATAAAGGATGGGCGTCAGATATAAATAAAGGATGGGCGTCAGATATAGATTAGGGAAAAGAATGAGCGTCAGATATACATAAAGGATGGGCGTAAGATATACATAAAGGATGGGCGTCAGATATAGATTAGGGAAAAGAATGAGCGTCAGATATACATAAAGGATGGGCGTCAGATATAGATTAGGGAAAAGAATGAGCGTCAAATATACATAAAGGATGGGCGTAAGATATCAATAAAGGATGGGCGTCAGATATAAATTAGGGAAAAGGATGGGCGTCAGATATAAATAAAGGATGGGCGTCAGATATACATAAAGGATTGGCGTCAGATATACATAAAGGATGGGCGTAAGATATACATAAAGGATGGGCGTCAGATATAAATTAGGGAAAAGGATGGGCGTCAGATATAAATAAAGGATGGGCGTCAGATATAAATAAAGGATGGGCGTCAGATATACATAAAGGATGGGCGTCAGATATAAATAAAGGATGGGTGTCAGATATACATAAAGGATGGGCGTCAGATATAAATAAAGGATGGGCGTCAGATATAAATAAAGGATGGGCGTCAGATATACATAAAGGATGGGCGTCAGATATAAATAAAGGATGGGCGTCAGATATAAATAAAGGATGGGCGTCAGATATAAATAAAGGATGGGCGTCAGATATAAATAAAGGATGGGTGTCAGATATACATAAAGGATGGGCGTCATATATACATAAAGGATGGGCGTCAGATATAAATTAGGGAAAAGGATAGGCGTCAGATATAAATAAAGGATGAGCGTCAGATATAAATAAAGGATGGGCGTCAGATATACATAAAGGATGGGCGTCAGATATAGATAAAGGATTGGCGTCAGATATAAATAAAGGATGGGCGTCAGATATAAATAAAGGATGGGCGTCAGATATGCATAAAGGATGGGCGTCAGATATACATAAAGGATGGGCGTCAGATATAAATTAGGGAAAAGGATAGGCGTCAGATATAAATAAAGGATAGGCGTCAGATATAAATAAAGGATGGGCGTTAGATATACATAAAGGATGGGCGTCAGATATAAATAAAGGATGGGCGTCAGATATACATAAAGGATGGGCGTAAGATATACATAAAGGATGGGCGTCAGATATAAATAAAGGATGGGCGTCAGATATACATAAAGGATGGGTGTCAGATATACATAAAGGATGGGCGTCAGATATACATAAAGGATGGGCGTCAGATATAAATAAAGGATGGGCGTCAGATATAAATAAAGGATGGGCGTCAGATATACATAAAGGATGGGCGTCAGATATAAATAAAGGATGGGCGTCAGATATAAATTAGGGAAAAGGATAGGCGTCAGATATAGATAAAGGATGGGCGTCAGATATACATAAAGGATGGGCGTCAGATATACATAAAGGATGGGCGTCAGATATACACAAAGGATGGGCGTCAGATATAAATAAAGGATAGGCGTCAGATATACATAAAGGATGGGGCGTCAGATATAAATAAAGGATGGGCGTCAGATATAAATTAGGGAAAAGGATAGGCGTCAGATATAAATAAAGGATAGGCGTCAGATATACATAAAGGATGGGTGTCAGATATACATAAAGGATGATAGTCAGATATACATAAAGGATGGCGTCAGATATAAATAAAGGATAGGCGTCAGATATAAATAAAGGATGGGCGTCAGATATAAATAAAGGATGGGCGTCAGATATAAATAAAGGATGGGCGTCAAATATAAATAAAGGATGGGCGTCAGATATACATAAAGGATGGGCGTCAGATATAAATAATGAATGGGCGTCAGATATAAATAAAGGATGGGCGTCAGATATACATAAAGGATGATCGTCAGATATACATAAAGGATGGCGTCAGATATAAATAAAGGATAGGCGTCAGATATAAATAAAGGATGGGCGTCAGATATAAATAAAGGATGGGCGTCAGATATAAATAAAGGATGGGCGTCAGATATAAATAAAGGATGGGCGTCAGATATACATAAAGAATGGGCGTCAGATATAAATAAAGGATGGGCGTCAGATATAAATTAGGGAAAAGGATAGGCGTCAGATATAAATAAAGGATAGGCGTCAGATATACATAAAGGATGGGCGTCAGATATACATAAAGGATGGGTGTCAGATATACATAAAGGATGGGCGTCAGATATAAATAAAGGATGGGCGTCAGATATACATAAAGGATGGTCGTCAGATATACATAAAGGATGATCGTCAGATATACATAAAGGATGGGCGTCAGATATAAATAAAGGATGGGCGTCAGATATAAATAAAGGATGGGCGTCAGATATAAATAAAGGATGGGCGTCAGATATACATAAAGGATGGGCGTCAGATATAAATAAAGGATGGGCGTCAGATATAAATTAGGGAAAAGGATAGGCGTCAGATATAAATAAAGGATAGGCGTCAGATATACATAAAGGATGGGCGTCAGATATACATAAAGGATGGGTGTCAGATATACATAAAGGATGGGCGTCAGATATACATAAAGGATGGGCGTCAGATATACATAAAGGATGGGTGTCAGATATACATAAAGGATGGGCGTCAGATATACATAAAGGATGGGTGTCAGATATAAATAAAGGATGAGCGTCAGATATAAATAAAGGATGGGCGTCAGATATAGATAAAGGATGGGCGTCAGATATAAATAAAGGATGGGCGTCAGATATAAATAAAGGATGGGCGTCAGATATACATAAAGGATGGGCGTCAGATATAGATAAAGGATGGGCGTCAGATATACATAAAGGATGGGCGTCAGATATAAATAAAGGATGGGCGTCAGATATACAAAAAGGATGGGCGTCAGATATACATAAAGGATGGGCGTCAGATATAAATTAGGGAAAGGATGGGTGTCAGATATAAATAAAGGATGAGCGTCAGATATAAATAAAGGATGGGCGTCAGATATAAATAAAGGATGGGCGTCAGATATACATAAAAAATGGGCGTCAGATATAAATAAAGGATGGGCGTCAGATATACATAAAGGATGGGCGTCATATATAAATTAGGGAAAGGATGGCGTCAGATATACATAAAGGATGGGCGTCAGATATAGATAAAGGATGGGCGTCAGATATAAATAAAGGATGGGCGTCAGATATACATAAAGGATGGGCGTCAGATATACATAAAGGATGGGCGTCAGATATAGATAAAGGATGGGCGTCAGATATAAATAAAGGATGGGCGTCAGATATACATAAAGGATGGGTGTCAGATATACATAAAGGATGGGCGTCAGATATACATAAAGGATGGGCGTCAGATATACATAAAGGATGGGCGTCAGATATACATAAAGGATGGGCGTCAGATATACATAAAGGATGGGTGTCAGATATACATAAAGGGATGGGCGTCAGATATACATAAAGGATGGGCGTCAGATATAAATAAAGGATGGGCGTCAGATATAAATAAAGGATGGGCGTCAGATATACATAAAGGATGGGCGTCAGATATAAATTAGGGAAAGGATGGGCGTCAGATATAAATAAAGGATGGGCGTCAGATATACATAAAGGATGAGCGTCAGATATAAATTAGGGAAAGGATGGGCGTCAGATATACATAAAGGATGGGCGTCAGATATAAATTAGGGAAAGGATGGGCGTCAGATATAAATAAAGGATGTGGTCAGATATAAATAAAGGATGGGCGTCAGATATACATAAAGGATGGGCGTCAGATATACATAAAGGATGGGCGTCAGATATAGATAAAGGATGGGCGTCAGATATAAATAAAGGATGGGCGTCAGATATAAATAAAGGATGGGCGTCAGATATACATAAAGGATGGGCGTCAGATATAAATAAAGGATGAGCGTCAGATATAAATAAAGGATGGGCGTCAGATATAAATAAAGGATGGGCGTCAGATATACATAAAGGATGGGCGTCAGATATACATAAAGGATGGGCGTCAGATATACATAAAGGATGGGCGTCAGATATAAATTAGGGAAATAAAGGCGTCAGATATACATAAAGGATGGGCGTCAGATATAGATAAAGGATGGGCGTCAGATATAAATAAAGGATGGGCGTCAGATATACATAAAGGATGGGCGTCAGATATACATAAAGGATGGGCGTCAGATATAGATAAAGGATGGGCGTCAGATATAAATAAAGGATGGGCGTCAGATATACATAAAGGATGGGTGTCAGATATACATAAAGGATGGGCGTCAGATATACATAAAGGATGGGCGTCAGATATACATAAAGGATGGGCGTAAGATATACATAAAGGATGGGCGTCAGATATACATCAAGGATGGGTGTCAGATATACATAAAGGATGGGCGTCAGATATACATAAAGGATGGGCGTCAGATATAAATAAAGGATGGGCGTCAGATATAAATAAAGGATGGGCGTCAGATATACATAAAGGATGGGCGTCAGATATAAATTAGGGAAAGGATGGGCGTCAGATATAAATAAAGGATGGGCGTCAGATATAAATAAAGGATTGGCGTCAGATATACATAAAGGATGGGCGTCAGATATAAATTAGGGAAAGGATGGGCGTCAGATATACATAAAGAATGGGCGTCAGATATAAATTAGGGAAAGGATGGGCGTCAGATATAGATAAAGGATGGGCGTCAGATATAAATAAAGGATGGGCGTCAGATATACATAAAGGATGGGCGTCAGATATAAATTAGGGAAAGGATGGGCGTCAGATATAAATAAAGGATGGGCGTCAGATATAAATGAAGGATGGGCGTCAGATATACATAAAGGATGGGCGTCAGATATAAATTAGGGAAAGGATGGGTGTCAGATATAAATAAAGGATGAGCGTCAGATATAAATTAGGGAAAGGATGGCGTCAGATATAGATAAAGGATGGGCGTCAGATATAGATAAAGGATGGGCGTCAGATATAAATAAAGGATGGGCGTCAGATATACATAAAGGATGGGCGTCAGATATACATAAAGGATGGGCGTCAGATATAAATAAAGGATGAGCGTCAGATATAAATAAAGGATGGGCGTCAGATATACATAAAGGATGGGCGTCAGATATACATAAAGGATGGGTGTCAGATATACATAAAGGATGGGCGTCAGATATAAATAAAAGGATGGGCGTCAGATATAAATAAAGGATGGGCGTCAGATATACATAAAGGATGGGCGTCAGATATAGATAAAGGATGGGCGTCAGATATACATAAAGGATGGGCGTCATATATAAATAAAGGATGGGCGTCAGATATACATAAAGGATGGGCGTCAGATATAAATAAAGGATGGGCGTCAGATATACATAAAGGATGGGCGTCAGATATACATAAAGGATGGGCGTCAGATATACATAAAGGATGGGCGTCAGATATACATGAAGGATGGGCGTAAGATATACATAAAGGATGGGCGTCAGATATAGATTAGGGAAAAGGATGAGCGTCAGATATACATAAAGGATGGACGTAAGATATACATAAAGGATGGGCGTCAGATATAAATTAGGGAAAAGGATGGGCGTCAGATATAAATAAAGGATGGGCGTCAGATATACATAAAGGATGGGCGTCAGATATTCATAAAGGATGGGGGTAAGATATACATAAAGGATGGGCGTCAGATATAAATAAAGGATGGGCGTCAGATATACATAAAGGATGGGCGTCAGATTTACATAAAGGATGGGCGTCAAATATACATAAAGGATGGGCGTCAGATATAAATAAAGGATGGGCGTCAGATATAAATAAAGGATGGGCGTCAGATATACATAAAGGATGGGCGTCAGATATAGATTAGGGAAAGGATGGGCGTCAGATATACATAAAGGATGAGCGTCAGATATACATAAAGGATGGGCGTAAGATATACATAAAGGATGGGCGTAAGATATACATAAAGGATGGGCGTCAGATATAGATTAGGGAGAAGGATGAGCGTCAGTATACTACATAATGGATGGGGGTAAGATATAATATAAAGGATGGTCGTCAGATATAGATAAAGGTTGGGCGTCAGATATAGATTAGGGAAAGGATGGGCGTCAGATTATAAATAAAGGTTGGGCGTCAGATATACACAAAGGATGGGGCGTCAGATATAAATTCCGAGATCTCGTGGCTAGCAACACTCATTTAAGGTCTTGGTTTTATACAACTTCCGGACAATATAACGAGTTTTAAATTATCATTATGACGCATAATCAAAAGCGATCGTGAACTCGAAGTGTAGTACGATCCTGCACTGGGTTTGTATTCATACGTAATTGCGATTATGTTAATTTGAACGAAACTGCCCTCCCGTTGACTAAAACATGTGCAGGCCAATTGGACATATCCATATCATCTTTGACCTCGAGCTCGTGCTTCACGCGTGTGAGTTGAACTTTGAACCTACTTATACCTGCCTTCAGCATAGTTTTAGCTGTCAATGATATTTACCGCGGTTTGAATATTACTGTATTTACATGTTTTGATACAGAGATTTGTTAATCTTTCTATCATGATCATTCGTCTTTGCTGTTATAAAATCGCGTAATTGTTGTTCTTTAATCTTTCTTAACAAAAATAATAGGATCTGAAAGAGAGTGTAGTACTGGGAAAATCTATACCCTGTCCTACCCTCAAGGTACGGAAATGTTTTCCTATTAACGAAAATTAAATTTGAAATGAAAAATAAAGTATTCCATGCGGCATTTATTTTTGTATACCAATTTGTTTCAATTTGTTCATCCCCAAAATGAACATAATTGATTAATTTGTTATGTCTTACTATACCATGATTACTTTAAAATTTTCAGGAACGAGACCTGAATATATAAATATATATCAGAAATACAAGGTTATACGACGGAGATCAGGCAACAGCAGAGAGACAATTTGGTATGTTATTTGAACACAAAAAAGGAAAAAGCTGAAAATTAATTTTCTTGTCGTGAATTATAAGTGAAGAACTACAACAAATATATTTGAACTACTTGAAAACAAAAAATAATCTAAATATATAGCTACGAAATGGGTAATGCGAAGTGATGGTTTGCTTCACAATTTATAAATTACGATAGATCCTTTCTTGCTTTGCACATAAATTAATTCGCTTAGACGGTAGGTATTTTCTGCTTGTGCACAATTACATACGCACGGTATATTCATTCTACATTCAATTTCAATTTAAGTATATCGGTCAATGTCTTCCTTATATAGAATATGCTATTAACTGCCTAATTTGAGAAAGTAAGATATAATATGATCATGGATTATTATTTCGAGATTTAATTCTATTTACTATGAATTTGTACATCGTTATTTTTTATCTTCAGAACTATGCACTCTAAAGGCGCACAGATGGCCAGATTATCTTCCAAGAAGGAAGGGACCAAATGAAGCAAGAGGCAGTGTCACAACGGTAAATACTAATCGACTAAGAAATGTGTATGTGGATGGCCTCACGGATGGTTTTAACGTTGAGATAATCAAGTAAAAAAGTTGTAATGCTATTAAATATTAATCATGTTTCATGGCTACACTTTGATTAAATAACTTATTAAGGGCCACTTAACTTTCCGAAATCTCGGCCTTTTAATTTTTGTCAGAGAAGTAGGATGTCTAAACGAGATCAATAATTTTGTAGACCTCTAGAGTCGCAGAACGTTTGTCAACTATACGTTTAACTGCCACACTTTAGCATCACCTACAGAATCTGTTTAATTAGAAATGATAACTAAAAGTGTTTACTTTTACATAAACGCGAGGTCGGTTTATGTTTCCCGCCGTCGTCCTAATTGCCGGCGCGGTTGTTGACTTTCACTTGCGCCACAGGACCGGGCATATACAGCCCGGAAATGAATTCTCTCCACCTGTTATAGTTACTGATTAGTCAGGGAATGTTGCATTTGTTTGGTCGTGGTTAGTCTGTTGTAACCTGTGCGGGATCTTCATCGTAATGCACATCGATATATATTTTCTTTAGTTATTAAGGTTTTTTTAGAGAACCCTATAATTTGTTGGCTTCCGTAGTAAGGTAGTGGCCTCATTAGAGCATATATATCATATTATTTTTACGGAGTAGAATATTGTTAGGAAGATATATTTTTACAGAACGTGTTTCAAATATTATATCTACAAGTGTGTTTATTTCATAGTAAATGACGTGTGTGAATTTAATATGTATTTGAAATAATGTCATTTAAATGATTTATTAAAAAGTGAAAATGATTTGTCTTTTTTTTCAAGTTCTTTTTTTTTCAGAAAAGTAAATGTTAACATATGCTTAAGGATATTTTCTCCTGTAACTTAATTTGAAAAAAAATGAGAAAATGTAACAGATAAATGACAGATTATTTCTATGTTAATAAGACATACTTTAAAACATATTTCATTGAGACTAAATTGTGAACCACGTTATACCCGATAATGTTTGTGCGAACCTAGTTTCTCCAGTGATGATGGTTCACACGACTCTTTGTAATTTCTCACGCTAAAATGACGTAAGCGCGGAATATCATCTGTTTACGTCATTCCATCACCAATAGAAACAAAAGTCCCGTACAAACGTTATCGGGTATCACGTGGTACTTGAATAAGGCCCCATTAAGAACCGACTTTAAAAAAAAGTCATAATCCATTATATTTATCGATTTGAGCTTATTACTGCGATTTGTAATTGATCGTTTATTGGTTTTAACGGTAGTCTGGTGTCAGAACTATATATATTTTTTTTTATATTTTTTTAGTGGAAACACAGGAGGAATTACAAGCCCTACGTAAGGAAATCAGAATACAAAAAGGTATGTGGAATCTAAAACTCAGTAAAAACGTTTGAACTATTTAAAGGATATCGATAAAGGATTTTTTTTATTTGCATTAAAGTTTTTCATTCAATCACATACATTGTATCATAGTCTATTTATTATATATGGCTGTGTATTATACTCACTCCTGAAACTACATTTTTCGCCATGATACTACACAAATATAAATAACCTATTTCCAGGGTAACATTAGCACATACTTCTACACAGTACATCTGATTTACGAATAGCAGAATATGGCTAATGAAGCGATACTTTTGAATCAAAAATGTTCCATTTCAAGTTAACCACTATATAAATAGAATTATATGCCTTATTACAACTGTAATATATTGTTTATCGGTTTTAAAGTTACATGTGCAGTAAATTTTTGAACTCACGAATCAAGAAGATTTTCATTATGTCATTCACCAATAAGTTACCAACATTTTGAGAGTTTTAATACTTCCAATGCATAGGTTTTAATATTACAAGAACAGATTAGAGCTGAAACTAATTTTTGTCAGTACTGCCAAACATCATCATATTAACGTCTACACTGCAGCAGTGGAATGAGGTACATACGTTCATACCATGTAGCCAATGCATGGTCTTCAAATTCACGTCACATTTGTACAGTGTTGTTAGTAATTGTAAAGTAATTTCTATAGGTATGTTTCCATCTAAACATACATAAATTCTAAAAACAGGAATTTTACAGTGCATATAAGGCATCATACATATTTGTCTGTCCATTCGAATGATTTTTACAGCTTAATTAATCAAACTTTACGGTTTTCATTAGATTATTGAAGAAAAACTCGTCAAAATGTTTTGCCCAGTTATGGCACATATAATAAGCGTAATATACATTTGGTATCCTGATACGAGGGGGCGAAATACTACACAAAAAACCCGAATCCATATCTCGGCGTATGAGGTTTATTTTAATCACGATGAAACAAAGTGAAGAACTGAAACAAACAGAAAGAAGAATTACTCTTTCTGATTGACAGAACACATAACAAACAACACTATGCTATAATGTAATAAATGTGACTCGAGACGAAATGACCTTAATTTGACATGATTTACTTTAATATGTCGACTGTATATTTCCTATTCATAGTAAATATGAGTGATCGATAACATAACATACAATAGGAATGAAATTACATTTAGTCTAAACGATTATAAACTCTGTAAACTTACATTTTTGGACCACCCAAACTAATGGTGCGAAGCCCTCCAATGGCGTATCTTGCGAAAAGAGCGAACCAAAAGGGGGATAACTATAACTATAACATATTAAAGCGGCGATGTACCGAATCTATGACACATAATATAATACGAAATAATTGTATAATGTAACTATTTGTTACAGAACAGTTCAGAAGGTAATGGTCAGCATATATTTTTTGCGATCACAAAAAAAATTTCAATCTCGTTTAAGTCCGTTATTATTAATCCGTTATTAATATACACATATAATCAACTTATCAACAATGTAATCTAAATACAAGAATTTTCATAATGCAGGTCGTCTTATGTTTCCCGCTGTCGTTCCTTTTACCGCGCGTTAGTTGACAATCATTGCACCAGACGAAAAAAACAATGAAATTAATCTACACTGTTAATTTTGTTGTAATCTCATATCGGGCCATCGATATAAATGTTCTTATGTTAATATTGTTTTATGAACTTTTTTAATTTTGTTTCGAAAAGGTAAGGGACCTTTAACATTCTCGTTTAAAAAAAATATAAAAGCCATTTTGAAAAGGGAGAGGGCCTTTAATAGAGAGCAACCAACTAAATGATTTTACATAGACCACAGTGTTAAACTTTGTTAAAGTTTTGTACTGTATTATTAAAACAAAGGAATATTAGTTAGCTGTTGTGTTCTATAATTAAAGTCTAGGTTTCTCATATAACACTAAATAGAAAAAAAAGTTTGGGTCCTTCTGCTCAAACTCCAACCAGGGTAACTTTATTGAAATCAGGCGCATTTTGCACTAAAAAATCCTGAAATCCTAATGCTTTTACCTATTCATTATCAAAGTTGATATTTTGAACCTAAATCTCAATATGAATTTCCAAATTCATATCATGGTTATATCTGGAATAATTACCTGACAGAACTTACTTTTTTTACTTTTGAGAATTCATATATTAGCCAGTCCAAGTCCAGCGGCCGGGCTAAAAATTCTATCCTGGGCTTCAATCGTTGTATACACAGGGGCCCTTTCGAAGGGTACCTTTTTTTTGATTTATGTTTGGTTGTGATTCCCTATATGTGAGAGTCATATACCAACTAAATGGATATTTTACATTTAGGACCAACCTTGGTTTTAATACTTGTGTTAAATGTTTTGTACTGTATTTATTAAAACAAAGTGAATATTATAGTTATGCTGTTGTGTACTAAAAATAAAGATAGCTATGGTTCTCCATATAACACAAAATAGAAAAAAAAATTTTGGGTTCCTTCCTGCTCAAACTCCAACCAAGCTGTAACTTTATTGAAATCAGGCGCATTGAGGCTTGCACTGCAAAAAAAATCCTGAAATCCTAATGCTTTTTACCTATTCATCATCAAAGTTGATATTTTTGAACCTAAATTCTCAATATGAATTTCCAAATTCATATCATGGTTATCTAGGAATAATTAGCCTGTCAGAAAACATTTTCACTTTTGAAAATTCATAATTAGCCAGCCAATCAGCGGCCGGGCTAAAATCCTATCCTGGGCTCAATCTTGTATACACAGGGGCCATTTCGAAGGTCTTTTTTTATTTAGTTGGTTGATCCCTATAATACCAAGGACGTATAGGAGAAGGATAAGTCACACTGTGTTTTTGGGCATGTACGGCACAGGAGCTTTTGTGTTTGTGCACAGACCGTGACGTTGGGCTAAACGACTGATTTCCCTTTGATATCCGCCGGCACATGCCTTTGATGTAGCTTGTGGGTGCGAGGGTTACCGTCTTACTTTCTGAAACGTGCTGTCATTTCATGAGATATTTTTTTAACAAAAATTTAAGACATTTCTTCTAAATTTTTCGTCCTTAAAGCAAGTACTAAACGTTGTGAAATTTAATTAACTTTTCGAGATCTCGTGGCTAGCAAACACTCATTAAAGTCTAGGTTTATACAACTTCCGGGACATTATAACGGGTTAAATTATCATATGACGCATAATCTAAAGCGCGTGAACTCGAAGTAGTCCGATCCTGCACTGGGTTTGTATTCATACGTAATTGCGATTATGTTAATTTGAACGAAACTGCGCGCATGCCCTCCTGTTGACTAAACATGTGCAGGCCAATTGGACAATCCATATCATCTTTGACCTCGAGCTCGTGCTTCACTGCGTGGTGTTGAACTTTGACCTACTTTATCCTGCCTTCAACATATTTAGCTGTCAATGATATTTACCCGGTGTAAATTACTGTATTTACATGTTTTTGATACAGTAATATTGTTAAATCTTTCTATCTGATATTCGTCTTTGCTGTTATAAATCGCGTAATTGTAGTTCTTTAACATTCTTAACAAAAAAAAATCCGATTAATCCGATTATAAACTCTGTAAACTTACACTTTTTTGGACCACCCAAACTAATGGTGCGGAGCCCCCTCCTCCAATGGCGTATCTTGCGAAAAGAGCGAACCAAAAGGGGGATAACTCTAATGTAAACTATAAAAATATTAAAGCGGCGATGTACCGAATCTATGACACATAATATAATACGAAATAATTGTATAATGTAACTATTTGTTACAGAACAGTTCAGAAGGTAATGGTCAGCATATATTTTTGCGATCACAAAAAAATTTCAATCTCGTTTAAGTCCGTTATTATTAATCCGTTATTAATACACATATAATCAACTTATCAACAATGTAATCTAAATACAAGAATTTTTCATAATGCAGATCGTCTTATGTTTCCCGCTGTCGTTCCTTTTACCGCGCGTTAGTTGACAATCATTGCACCAGACGAAAAAAACAATGAAATTAATCTACACTGTTAATTTTGAGTTGTAATCTCATATCGGGCCATCGATATAAATGTTCTTATGTTAATATTGTTTTATAAGAATCTTTTTTTAATTTTTGTTTCGTAAATTAGGTAATGGGTACACTTTAACATTCCTCGTATATAAAAAATATAAGACTTTTTGAAAAGAGGGAGAGGCCCTTCAAAATATCCAAGGGACGTATAGGAGAAGGATAAGTCATCCACTGTGGTAATGGGCATCGATTACGGCACAGAGCCCTTTTGTGTTGTTTTGTTGCACAGAGTCGACGTGACGTTTCGGGGCAAACGGGACTGATTCTCCTCTTGAATATCTCGTCCGCACATGCCTTTGATATGTGGTAGCTTGTGGCGTTGCGAGGGTATACCGTTCTTTCTTTTGTTCCTGAAAACGTGCTGGCTTTTCATTAGATTATTTTTTAAAACCCAACTAAATTGAAGAACTATTTACTTCTAAATCTCTTCGTCCTTTATAGCAAGTACTAAATCGTTGTGAAATTTAATTAACTTTAAATTGGCCTTTCGTTTGACTCCATAAGACAAGTTTTGTTGAAAAAAAAAATGGTTTTTTTATTCCCGGTTCTGCGTCTCGCGTGGTGTTTAGTAGTGTAAAGAGTATGAAATAAGTAGTGACGAAATCCTTCTCATTATAAATCCTTGATAATACTATGATAGTAAGTTCACTGTATTTTCGCTTTTTATCTCTGACCTACTAACCATCATGTTTCGTACGTCGTCGACCGCCGTCTGCCGTCCGTCCCCGTAAACATTTTTTTTTTACATTTTGAACTTCTTCTCAAGAAATTATCCTGACATGGTTCTGACAAAGTGTTGTTAATTTTTGGATCGATCCGAAATCCAATATGGCAGTACCCTTGAAAACACATTTTGAACTTCTTCTCAAGTTTACCAGAGCGATTTGGCTGAATCTTGCCTAAAATGGTTCAGACATTGTCCCGACAAAGTGTTGTTATTTTCCGGGTCGATCCTATATCAAAGATGGCTACCATGACACCAAATCTAATTGATAACCTATACGTCTATTGCCAAGGAAGTCAGATGACATTAATGACCTTGATCTTCTTGTTTTATTAAGACAACTCTTAGTAGCCACAACTTATCAAGTAAATATTAATATTTTTACACTTAGCCACAAAGACTCCCATTACTCTAATGATAATCATGATCTGCAATATAAGTCAATAAATGTAGACTTGGTGTAGTGTAGTTCCTATACATATGAATGGGTGGCACATAAATATTTATAGCGCACTATTCTATCTATACGCCACCCAGATTGCATTTATATCTCAAATAAATGCAATCTAAAAATTCTTTCATTATTAATTAAAATCGTTTTGAAAAAAAAAAAACAACCGGATCGGATCTCACGAGAAGAGTACAAAAAACTAAACGGTATGTAGATACCTTACTATACTATATACATAGGTATACTCTCACACCCTGGATAGAATAAAATAGTAACAGGTACTTGCAAATACAAAACTTGTACTAAAATTGTAGCTTCGTGTTGTGAGTCGATTTCCAACTTGATAATAAATTGCGGTTTGCTATAAAAACAAGTTTTGCTTAAATTATTAATTCAAGCCAAACGGTTTAAGTGGTAGGCCCAAGTTGACCATAGTAACTGCATGTAATCCACTGTATTGTTTTGCACTACAAGTTTTAAGCTATCGTGTAGGCCAATCTTTATTGAACTGAAGTAAAATAAGAAGAAAAATATATAGATTTTGGAGAATGTAGATAGGAACCTGATGTGAAATTTGAAAAAAAAAAGTTGTATGCCGTATTTCTGTAAGGTAATTATGTCGCTTCTGTTTGAAACTGCAAAGTGTATTGTTAATTCTGAATCCTAAACATCCTTGGTAAATCACTCGAACAGACACCCAGGTATACACTGATAGTGAGGTCAACGCATTTCAATTAAAATACCTCATTTTAATAAAAAAAAATCCCAATAACGTCACAGCAATACCATTGCATGCATAGTACCAACAAATTAGACATTAGAAATTCTACAAAATTATACAAATGTTTCCAATCGAACGTTGTTGTTAGTTTTCGAAGACTAAAATCTCGAGTAATAAATCGCAAACGAACATGCAGATGAAGAGGGAAATGTCACACATGCTTTTCGAACAGGATCAACCTTTGACAAGACCTATATCTTTTCCCATCGTATTCCATTGTGGTTCTCATAATTTAATTTTACGAACACAATTATCCCCGCGTAGATAAAAGTCGTATTATAATTAACTAACTGCTTTCAATATGAGAAAACTGTACCATCAATACCGCATCAACAATGGGGCAATATGGGTGAACTTCGTCAATATAAAAAAACTGGGCTACAAGATACAATATATATTGGGCTATTATCAATAACGCGTCTATCCTATCGAGTGTACACCGCGGTATTTATTTCTATATTTAGTATGGATGTTTACATTATGAGATATGGTGTTCATATTAGCATATTTTGAGAATAGTGTTTGTAGTGCCGTACCGACCAGGAAAAAAATGAAAAGGGCGATTTAGGGTTTTGCTCCCTTCATATATACATGTCTCTATAGGTTTGAATATCACTATATCACCTAATATATACATGTAGTGTTTTATTTTTTCGACAGAAAACTATTTCGAAATTAATCCAGAGGGAAAATGAACAAATCCAGAGGGAAAATGAACAAAACCAGAGGATAAATGACCTCGAAGATGGACAGAAAGGTATGTTTGAAATCGAATTGGAAAGGGTGTTTGTACAAAGGGATTAATGGGAATCCCTTTTGGGGGAAAGTGTTTAATTTCGTAGTGCCATCATTAATCAGTTTTGCAATTCAGACACCTGACATTTAGATATAGCAAGATTTAACATATAAATTCGACTAACTAACGTCATGGATAACCATCTAGTTTATATGTTATCTGGAAAATGGAGATTCAATTAAGATGGGAATTCTAAAACAAAAAGGTTGACCGATCTATGCTCGTTACTATAGACACTTGTGTTGCTATAATATCTGTTCTTTAATCATTCCATGTAAAGTTGAAATCTATTTATAATTAAATAAATTATTTTTAATGAATGTTTTAAGATCACAGACTACAACTGAATTTTGCAATTAGCTCGAACCCCTATTTTTTGTTGATTGGCGTTTCATTCGGTCATTATTGCAATTTATCGTGGATATTCAAGATAAAAATGGAATTTGAATACCAATACCAGTTAGTTTATATTTTATATCATCTTTATTAGCATTGGCTGCAAAAAATAAGGGGGCCTTGACGAGCAAGGATAAAGTACCCTTGAGGACGGAGGTGAGTAGTGCATGATAAATGTTATAAATGTATTATGATTTCCAATAAGCAAGTCCTTGTAAAATTACTGATATGTTGATTTACTGAAGTCCAGATGATTTAATGTACACGTATTCGCCTCGTCCCGGTGAGGAAGGCTCTTGGGTTCAGGTCCCCTGGCCGAGACACACCAAAGTCTATAAAAGTGGTAGTTTTTTCTGTCTTCATCTGCTCTCCGCTTAGCGCTCAGCATTACAGAGAGTGGGACGACTGGTTTGCACTCGGCCCGTTTGTCAGTATAATGTGGACCGGGTGGAGTGTGTTTGCTTGGTAAGTCTTCGGCTTTGTGGCCTATGCGTTCAGTGAATATAGCACAATAAAAAGGGCAACAGTTCCACTATACAAGAAGACAAACATGAATATACGCGCTGACGTCGCTCAAAAACACTCGCACGCTCGCAAAACATACACGCATAAACAGATCACCGCATACAAGGGAGTCCCGTCATTGACAATGACCATATAGCTATCTAATAATAGGACAGTTGAATTAATAAACAAAAAAAACCAACATACAAACAATGCACGTATTTTAAGGTTCTACTGTTAGCAGTCTCTATTTGGAATCCATTGTAGTGTAGTATGACATTGTTTTATTTAGTAAGATGTGATATTTATTTATAATGTTACCAATTACCCCAGTTTAACATGACTCGGGATTTCATTGCACATGTTTTCTTTATTTATATTGTTTTATATGTTTTGTGATAGGATTGGATACCTAGGATTTCAAATATATATCCTTACATTGCCTTCTTGTTATTTAAAATAAATATCTTAAATTGAAATTTATGGAATAAAAGTTCTATTAATAATGCAGCTTGAATTTATTTCGATTTCATTGAATCTTAACCCCTTAACTCCCAAGAATTTTTTAGCAGAGTTCCCGAAAAAATCCGAACATTTTTTTTCAAAGTGATTTTTCACCCTTTTGCATCACAATTTAGGGTAACCAACCCATATATATTTAGAAACTTTAGATCACAACCTTTTCAAATTTTGTAAGAAAAATAATAATGTTTTCACATCAATTATGTTACCATGGCAACCGAAACTTTGGAATCTGACAAAAAAGTTAAAGTTTCCTACATTTATCACTCTTAAGATAACGAAACTTATTTAAATGTCCATTCTTCAACCTGATCATCAAGTATATTATTGCAGAAGGGTTGAACATTTTATTGAATGCCATAATTTCAATTTAATTTTTTAATGTTACCATGGTAACCAACAACATTTAAAACCGAAGATTTATGAAAAATGTTAAAATCAGTGTTTTTACCTGTCTTGCTTCAACTACAGAAAGTTTAATTTATATATCAGGCTTAGTAATCTTTTAACTTTCATATTAATTTCAAAAGTAGGACGTGGCCAGAATGAGTATCAAATCATTATATTTTTTTGCGTAAAAAAATGTTACCATGGCAACCAAAAATATAAACTACGAAAAAATGCAGTTTTTGCGCTGATAGAACCATTTCCATGGGTTTCAGTCGAACAACACATCGAAAAAAATGTATTGTTGTGTTGCAAAAATGGTTGTTTGACATGTTACTGTTTACAAACATTAAATATTTTATATTCATACTCAGATCAATTCATTTTTTTTTGGAACGCCAACAATCACCAGTATAACATTATTTCATATCAATCAATTTCCTTTGTCATCGTAGCAAGACGACTTACAAATAGGTATGCGTGTGTCTCTCCAAATCAAGATGTTTAGATAAGATGTCTAAATATATATGTACTTGATGTACGAAAAAATGCAATGCAAGACATACCTATACTGCAGTAATTTTAAGTTAACAAAGCAAACTATTTATCCATTTATATAGTGTCAGTTTCTTTAATTTATCCACACAAAAGTATCAATATCCATCAACAAAATAAATCAATTCAGAGTAAAAGACAAGTAGACAAGTGTGCTTTCATGGACAAAAATTGTGTATTTTACTTTTGCATGCACTCTCATGATAATTTGCATGTACATATTCTTATATTGATAGGAAAAAACCCATCTCTATTCATCATTTATTATCTGTGTGTTCTATGTCCGGTCCTTTATGCTTCATAACCAAAAAGACAAGTTTATATGGTAGAAACCCCCACTTTCCCCCAAATATACATGGATGCATTTACAAACAAAATGCAGCGTGCATATTCGTGTGTATATGTGTGATATACTTTGCCATTATTGTAGACACCATGTCATACACATACTTGTGTATTATGTCTTTACATGTACCATATTATAGATCCATTGCATGCAGTGTCTACAAACATGTATCTTTACCATATTTACATTTGTATACATTGTCTACAAAACATGTATGTGTTATGTCTTTACCTTATTGTATATACACTGCAGTGTCTATACATGTATGATGTTTTATGCATTGACCTTATTGTAGATACACTGCAGTGTCTACATACATGTATATGTATTGACCATACAGCAGTATCTACATGTAAATGTATATGTATATTGTTTATGTATTTATGTAGTCTTATTTAGATTGTATTGTAGATACACGACTATCTATACATGTATGTTTTATGTATAGTCCATATTGTAGATACACTGCAGTATCTATACAAGTATGTTTATTTATGTATAGTCCATATGGTAGAGATACACTGCAGTATCTATACAAAGTATGTTTTATGTATGGTCCCATATTGTAGATACACTGCAGTATCTATACATCTATATACTACATATACATGTCCATTGTAATTTATAGGACAGGAGCCCCCATCCACTAAATCCCCATATACATGTATACAAATGTAATATACATGTACTGTGATATGTCTTGTTTTAGTTTGTAGACACTGCACCGTAACATATATGTACTGTCCATTTCATAGATACACTGCTGTATTTTACAAACATATACATGTACATGTATGTTGTCTTGATCATATTGCAGATATATATATATTTATATATGGCGTCTACCACAGGCCTTAGGACACCTCTTTTTACGGGCAATACTGTATTACATTATGAGGTGTCCGTATATCTATACATGCACATGTGTGTTGTGACTTGTCAGAATTGTAGACACATACATATATCTTGTATCTTTGAGGGCCTTTGGTTGCATTTTGTATGTATAGAATATCCATGTGCATGTATCTATATATTGTGTCTGTCATGTTTTATTTTTTAACACAGTAACTTGTAAAAGTTCACAACTGTATGAATTAAATCAGAAAGAACTCAAAAGTCAGATACAGGTATGGTATTTTTAATAATGCAGATGATTGGAAAATGGTGATTAACTGGCTGAGTTTCAGTTTCATAACAGGAGATTGGTTATCTTCCTAAGGTTGTCACCCACTGATGTCCATATTACATGTAGTCCAAAACTGATGTACCTGTAAGTTTTCAATAAAACAAACATTGTAAAAAAACATCCAGAACCATAAAAACATTTGAATGGCAGTCCCTGCTTGTACAAACATCAAATGAAATGTATGGTACACTCTAAGTAAACTAAGTATAAATACATGTGTGTACACATGTTATATGTAATGTAATTAAATACCTTTTTAAAAAAAATCTTGCTCATATTGAATACACTACAGCTTAGAAAGTTACACTTAAAAATAGATCTTAGACTAATAAAGATAAAACTTTTGGTATAAATTCCCAAGGTGTGATAATGAATATAAGAAATGGTGAAAGCACCATTTATATATATATATATAAAAAAATTATCCAAAATAAGTTTTCAACCCCCCCCCAAAAAAAAAAAAAAAAAAACTCACAGGGACCTGGCACGGATTGTTTTTTACCCAACAGACTGAGTATACCTATTTATGATAATATAATTTATAAAAAGTTAAACTGTTGGTGTTAAAATTTTTGTTGTGCCAAGGCCAGTGCTCGCATTACTGGATTAATAATGAAACATTATTAGAATAAGTTTGTCTACTTTGTACTGGCTATTTGCAGGGTTATAGCAGTCTAGCACTCAATCTTTATCAATCTAATGCTTCCATTTACAACTACCTGTGGAATTGTCAGAATAGATTCGATATAAATGAATCATTACAGGAATAGAAAAAATTCATGTATAATGTAGATGTAAGAAATTCATTTACTGAATTTGATTATAGTTATTTGTACATTATTACGCATCTCACTATCAAAAGTCTCTTGGTAGCCATATTAGAGGACTGGACACACATAATACACATTAATGAAATATTCCATATGTCAGAGCGTACTTTTGCAGAAGCAATATGGAGGTGTATTAATTCTGGGTCAGGTTAAGAGCCCTTCCATATATATTAAAGTTCAGGTTAAGTCAGAAATCATCTATGACAAAGTTTAGCAGATTATAAAATAAAAACATTGCACCCAATCCTGTTTCCGTCTTACTGCATAAAACAAGATTTTTCTAGGGTCCACATGACCAATAGATCTATTGGTCCAGGGCAAAGTGAATGTGACTAAACATTACTATATGAATTGGCTGATAAAAATGGTGTTAAGAGGTGTTGGAAATAAACACGTGTGATGTAAGCGTACCTGAGGCATCCAGGTGGCAGATGACATGTAATATATTAATAAAAAATCTTTTTCTTAGCATCATCAATTTAATACTATATGTAATATACCCAACAATGAAATCTTTTGCCCAAGCAATAACTCACCATGGGGATTCAAATTCTGGGGATTATTCAAAAGAAAATAAAGAATAGGACATAACATTTGAAAGTACTCATGTATGTGTAAACCTTGAACAGAGGAATAGACTTCAACATCTAAGTTTCGAATGAATTACGCGCCAAACAAATGTTATCACACCGTTGGTCCAATGTACAGCGAGTAACTTAAATTACATCTTACCTGCAATATACATTAATATATAACTGTCGACACATATTACTAATGTGTGTGTGTGATAGGTGGGGGGTGGGTGGTTGTACTATATTTAAAATATATGAAACGATCATGCTAATATTTTAGTATACAAGAGGAATGAAGATGCACTAGTTGGCAGTACATGGGCAATATTGATTTTTGCATCTAAGAATTACATTACCATGATAATTGCAAATAGTATATTTTATAAGAAAGAGAAATTCAAATATAAACGTTACTTTCAAGATAAATGTCGTCCTTGGGAAAATCCTTGGTGTCAGTAACAGTATACATGTAATTCCGCTGTCAATGTAAGATTATCATCAACAATCTGATTTGTTATGTCATTGAAACACATCAATAAACGTTCGATATCAACCTTCAAAGGTTATTGTTTTTGTTTAGAATATTCCGTAATCAGAAGGTAGGTCATGTTGTTCTTTGGTATACTAAATAAGGTAAGAATGTGGAGCCACAGTGACATTTGCACATGGCCCCGGTGAAGTAAATCTGAAGGAAGTGGCTGTCCTAGGTCAGGAAAAAAATTACCTCTTACCAACAATAAATAGATATCGCTGGCTCGTCATCAAACAAATTAAATTCTAGTTCTAGCTACAAACCAAGATTTAAAAATTCCTCATTATTTCTATATGATCTAAGTATTTAAATATAAATATACATGTGGTTAACCAATATTCAAAAGAAATTATTTCTAAAAAGAGCAAAATAACTACAGAAACGAAGACGCAACTCATTTTCCCCTTCACTCACAAGTGCTGGTTTTGCGTAAGCGCGAAGGCACTACAACAAATTACAAATTGAAATTGTACCGGACCGCGATTTTTCGTCGTAAAACTCCACTTGCAGATAAGTATGGAGGTCTAGAGAATAAACCTATAATATTTTCGTGCATGGAAAGAATTAACAAATTAGTGTAATTAAATGACGGCTAGAGTTTTACTACTTGTCATCTCTTCTCCTATTCCTTCTTTTCTTTTCTCGGGCTTTCTTGGTGTATGTATGGTAATAATAGACATATTGGCTCATTTAGTATTAGGATTTTCGTTCGAAGTTAACGTTGTGTAAGTACATCATGGGTTACTTATTAAAACTTTGTACTAAAATGCTACTGAGAAAACATAAATGTTAGTATACGAATTTCTGTTCAATAAAAGTATTCACAAACTTAAAAATGACATTAATCAAATTACAAAATCGCAGTTGGAAATACGAAGTATTATTTCTGCAATGTCGAATCTAACGTCAGACAATTTATTAATAATGGCTCTGAATTAGAGTTGGACATGAATTATTTTTAATAAAAACTCATTGCGATTGAAAAGAAAAATGACGTGTTGCCAATATGAATTATTCTTTCAGTAACTAAAAGTTGTCCGCACTATTTTCATGTAGTGTATAACAGGGATGTACACCCTATTTATCCGCGATAGCTCAACAATTAATGGAGATATTTGCGAATTTTTCTAACACGGACACGAAAATGCGTGCATGTTGCATGTATCTATTATTTGTGATCTGTCATGTTTTTATTTTTTAACACAGTAACTTGTAAAAGTTCACAACTGTATGAATTAAATCAGAAAGAACTCAAAAGTCAGATACAGGTATGGTATTTTTTAATAATGCAGATTGGAAAATGGTGATTAACTGGCTGAGTTTCAGTTTCATAACAGGAGATTGGTTATCTTCCTAAGGTTGTCACCCACTGATGTCCATATACATGTAGTCCAAACTGATGTACCTGTAAGTTTTCAATAAAACAAACATTGTAAAAAACATCCAGAACCATAAAAACATTTGAATGGCAGTCCCTGCTTGTACAAACATCAAATGAAATGTATGGTACACTCTAAGTAACTAAGTATAAATACATGTGTACACATGTTATATGTATGTAATTAAATACCTTTTTAAAAAAAATCTTGCTCATATTGAATACACTACAGCTTAGAAAGTTACACTTAAAAATAGATCTTAGACTAATAAAGATAAAACTTTTGGTATAAATTCCAAGGTGTGATAATGAATATAAGAAATGGTGAAAGCACCTTTATATATAAATAATAAAAAATTATCCAAAATAAGTTTTCAACCCCCCCCCCAAAAAAAAAAAAAAAAACTCACAGGGACCTGGCACGGATTGTTTTTTTACCCAACAGACTGAGTATACCTATTTATGATAATATAATTTATATATGTATACTGTTGGTTAAAATTTTTGTGCCAAGGCCTGTGATCCATTTACTGATTAATTGAACTTAAGAAATATGTTTGCTCTTACCTTTGCAGTAATACAATCTAGCAATCAATCTTTTCACATAATCTTCCATTAAAACTTCTGGTTGGCAGTATAATTCGATAATTGATCATTACAGGTAAGAAAAAATTCTGAAAAAGAAGATGAAATATTCATGTCAGATTTGATTTTTTTTACATTACTACTCTCATTTCAAAAGGCTTGGACATATTAGAGACTGAAAAACATAACACAGTATGAATAATCATATTCAGCTATTGCAGATGCATTGGTGTTTTTAATCTGGTCAGGTATTCCATCCCATATATATAAAGTTCAGGTACAGAATCTCTTACAATGTTTAAGATTAAAAATAAAATCACCATTCCAGTTTCCATCTGCATAACAAGATTATTCTAGGTTTCCAATGACTCTAGATCTATTGCCAGGCTAAGTGAAGTGACAAATCATACTATAGAAATGGCTATTATGTGGTGTTAGAGTTGGAAGAAACTCTGGTTACTCTGAGCATCAGGTGCAGATTACATGTATTTTAATTTTATCTTTTTCTTCACAATTTAACTAATGTAATATAACATGTTTTTTCTTGCACATAAATCCTCTGGGTATCAATTTCTGGTATTCTATAGTAAATAATGAAGAGACAGATCATTGAAGTACATGTATGTAAACCTTGAACTGAGGGATTGATCAACTTCAAGTTTGAATACCGCCTACAAATGTATACATGGTGCAACATGTACACAGTACTTATACATCTTACCAGTTATACATAAAATATAACTGAAACCATATACAATTTGATGACTGTGTGTGTTGGGGGGGGGGGGGTGTAACCTATATTTATAATATGAAACATGCTATACTTTATAATACAATGAATGATATCACAGTGCAGTTCATGCTTATGAATTTTGCTCTAGAATTACAACCTGATAATGCATTTTGTAAATATTTTTTGTAAAGAGAAAATTCAAATATACTTACTCAACATAAATGTGCCTTGGAATCCTTGGTGCAGTTTACAGTATACATGTAATTCAGCTGTCAATGTAAGTTCATAACAAACTGTTATGTAGGCTTGTATCATCAATAACGTCGCTATATCCCTTCAAAGTTTGTTTGTTGAATCATCCTAATCAGAAGTTTTGGTCATGTTGTTTTGGTAACGATTTAGGTAAAATGTCCACATACATTTGCACATGGCCCGTGTTGTAAATCGAAAGTGGCTGTCCTGGTCAGGAAATACCCTTACTACTATAAATAGATATCGTTGTAATCGCTGTCGTCAGCATCATATAAATTCTTGTTCTTCGTCAAACAATGTTTTAAAATTCATTATTCTAATGATAAATTTAAATATATTTCTTGTGTAAATTTTATCTTATATTTATATCGTTTGAGAAAATCAACTCAGAATCGATGCCCATCTTCCTCGCACAAGTGCTTGTTTTGTACCGATGACGTCAACATATTAGAAATTGTACCGGACCGCGATTTTTCGTCGAAAACTACTAGCAGATTTGTAGAGGCAATAGAAAAACTTATTTCGGCATGTAATGAATTACAAATTTGTGTATTTTGACCAGTGGTTTCTCGGCTTTCTTGGTATGTATGGTAAATAGATATTTTGCTTATTTTGTATTAGGATTTCGTCGAAGTTTACTGTGTAGTACACATGGTACTTATTACATGTACTAATGCTACGAGAAAAAATAATGTTAGAACGAATTTCTTTCAATATAATTAGTCACACATAAAATTGACATTATCAACTACAAAATCCGTGAAATACAAGTATTATTTCTTGCTACTTGTTGAATAACGTCAACAATCTTCGCTCCGCGCGATTTATGACACACGACGTCAACAATTTAAAAATGCTCGGAATTAAGTTGGCATGAATTTTTAACTCATTGAAAGAGAAAAAAGACGATGCCATATGATTTTTTTCTCAGAACAAAAGTTGTCGGCTATTTTCTGTAGTTTTACAGGATGTAAACAGTATCCCGATAGCTCAACAAATAAGGGAGATATTGCGATTTTTCTAACACCGACACGAAAATGCGTAGAATTGCAGTAGTTGGGAGTTAAGGGGTTAACGGCAATTTTTAATTATTTACATACGATGGATTCCCTCAATCTATTAAAACAAAAGTGTCAAGATTATGTAGTGGAGAAGGATACATGGTCTATTTGTAGAGCTAAATTGGAACAAAGAGGAGAATTTTCAAAAGTGTTCTATTGACTGTATGCAGTTTCTCAAAAACGATTGTTCTTGATTAGTTTTGTTTGCATTAATCTGCCATAACACATTTAAGTTAGATGTGTTAAAAATGTTTCGTTTCAAAAACATTATACCTATTCCGTTTTTTGGCCCTATACCAATCTTCACATCAAAGTTAACGTCAGACTTTTTCTAAAGGAGGGGTATCACTTTGTGCCGTTTTCCGGCCACTCAGTGACAAGCAAAATATTCTGCATGAAGATACCTTAGGGTTAGATGAAATATTGTATGCTAATCAGAATATCCGAATTTTTCTGGCTCAAATAATATATTAAATATTAAAAGAAAATTGAATAGAAGATAATATTTTTTTCACACTTTTTGCACGTAAATCTTCGCTTTGTGAAGTTCGGTCAAGAAAACTGATGAAAAATTGAGGTAGGTCACAGTGACCTAGTTAAGCATTTGTTTTATTTTAGCATTAAAACGTTAATATTTTAGCTGAAAACTAGGATATTGCAACGTTTTGATAGCTTGCGACTGATTTTTAGTACTGCATGTGGGACTTGACATGACCTGTTTAAACTGACTACATCCTAGGGTCATATTTGCTGGGTCGTGTTCAATTAATGGTATCATTTTGACTTCGTGGTTACCTAGTTGAAAATACTTCATTTGGACTTAGTCGTGATTTTCTGAAGATAATTGCATCTTATAGGACCACAGGAGCTGGATGAGGGGATGGATTAGGTTATATTCAATGAAAGGTATCGTGTGTAAACCATGTATTTTTTTCAGCTTTTCCATGTTTAAAGCAGGTGTTTAATTAGCTACTTAAGTTAGTTTATGGGCAACACATACTTTTCTAGTAATATTGTTAGAATTGTGTCTACTGCCCCATTGCATGATCGTAAAAAGCGACTAAATATGGAACTTGTATTTCGTCACTTTAGCGTATTTAACTTCTAGTGTTCACCATGGGAGAGAATTATCTTGAAAATAACTGTTTTTTAGTGATAGATAAGTCTTCCAGAGAAAAGAAATCTCTATAATCTTTGAGAGAGAAATCCAATATATATTTATCTAGGTCGCCACTAGAATTGAGATCCCTTATTGGTCACTTTTTCCAGCAATGAGGTATGTGGGCACAATTCTTACACCATACTTGCAATGTAGGTGTTGCTTAATATTTTTCTCTTAAAACAAACTTAAACATCTTAAACACTTTCTTTAAACATGGGAAATCCAGAAAATACTTAGTTAACAGACGATGCCATTCATTGAATGTGACCTAATTTTATGCACGAGACCCAGCAAATGTAACCCGATGTAATCATCTGAAGTAGATCATGACAAAATACAAAATCAAGTGCTAAACAATACTTTTAATTTTTGAAATGGTTGTAATTAAAGTATTTTCATCGCAGTTACCCTATTATTGAGCTCTAGATTTAAATTGGAAGACAAGTTGATACAATTGTATTTTGCAATATGGCATAATAAATAAAAAAAATCAGAGCACACCGTGAAAACAAATAAAAACGAATAATCCACAAATAATTTCATCAAGGAAACTTTTCAACAGTAAATATATTTAAAACCCAGCTAGTAAATTGTCCTTTGTTTTATATTACCATTATATTAAATAATGTACAACTAGGAGAGTCGGGGGAATAATGGAGATTCGGTTATGTTACTGTTCTGAAATTGAAAAAAAAACCCATTAAGATCTGGCATTATTATTTGTTACACAGTGTATTAGTGATGTGATATTGAAAGATATTGAGTCTAAAAAATTGTATCTGACGAGAAATATGAATTCAAGGTTCTTCTCTGGTGGGATAATATGCAATCTCATCAGATATCTCAAAATCGATAAAAGACAATTGGATACTAACAGGACACATAGCCCCCAATAAGACATGGGCCCTTCAGAAAAAAAATAGCTGTCCTTCATGTGTTTTAAATCTTATTAACAGCCAAACTCAGTTTAAAACTTGTCAGGTTCAGAATGTAGAAGAAAGATAAAGACATGTAAACTGGAGAAAGATCATCGACCTACCTGTCAACTACTCCATGTAGGCTTCAAATCCAAAACCCGCTCGTGACGGACTAAAATATCAATTTTTAGGAAAACTAACAAGTCAATGTTTCCTATAATCTTCACTGAAGTGAAACATTGTTTACGTCCAATAATAGTACTAATCTTTTTAGCCACATTTGTTCCTTTCATGTGTACAGCTGCCAATATCAAGATACAAAGTGCAAAAATTGCAAAGACTGGGGCCATTCTTTAGGATTGATATTCCCAATTCTGCTTTATACATACTGCATAGTAGATAATGCCTGATCACTTCAGAAATGTGTAGGAATTCGGGTACATACTGCGATTGATGGCGTTGTGCTGAAAAATAGCACTAAGAAAAACACTAAGGATTGTTTGGAAAATAAAGTTAATTTCTTATTACCATGAAAAGATGAACCTTAACCAAAACAATAATTCTGCTGTGCGGCTGACCTTGACTTTAATATCATTTAAGTAGACATTTTGCGCTGAACAGTATTGTCTCACAAAAGCTAGAAATATCTCTAATGTCAATGCCCTAGTCTCCATATATCAAGAACAGGACAGGGCGGGATGGGACAGGGACAGGACAGATGTTGGTACTACTTTATTCATTCTCCATTTTATGGCAGCTGAGTCATTAAATAAATGACTTGAATTGATCACTGTACTTCAAGTTTAAAAACCACACATTTTGGAATTTCGGAAATTATGGTTCAAGTTATTATATCATATACAAAAATATAAAATCAACAGGGTCACATGCTACTTATATTGTGTACATGTAGTAGCTATATATATTATATGACTATGTTCATTCAAATGAAAAAGATAAACTGTTTATGAAAACTTCATGCATTGTGATTAAGCCTAAGCATACTTGGTCACAGCAAATGAATTGTGATCTGGACGGCAGTCTGCAGCGCCAGTTTGTTGTCACATTTTAAGTGCTTCCTTCAAATGGGTGCAGCATATGCCGTGAAATACTTTAAAGATCAAGAATCAAAGAGACCAGTGCAACGTAACTGTTTACACTCTGTCAGTACAGCATATATATAAAAGTCGCAGGATTATCTATTTAGAAGCAGAACACGCATTAAAACTTTTCAGGGATGTGAATTCTTCGTCCTGATAGACAATCTGCATTCCATGGTCACGTCCATTTTAAATAACAGAGCCCTGTTCAGGGAGAAATTGCCAAAAGGGTCAAGGGGAGATAATACAAGCATTGATATTCATCATATTTTGTACCTTTAAAACTGACTATCGGATGATCAACTGTTTATTTTTTAGTTTAAATCTTCAAAATTTTGTCTTTTGATTTATTTGATTTAAAAAAAGATTATGATGAGTCCAGATTTTAGTAACTCTCTCAAACACAATTGCTTTACTATTGATTGATATGGGACATCCTTCTGTAAATCTTGGAATTGACAACATCGTTTCTTCATGAAAAATAGTTTGGGCTAAAAAACAATATTTGCCCCCTTTTTTTATTCATATTTCTTCATAGTTAAAAGCACTAAAATATAGGATTCGGTCTTACATGTATCACCATTTACAAACTAACTGCCGGATTCTTACGGGGACCTGTATTTAACTATTTGTTTCACTCTACCTAGCTGGAGTGTTAAGTAAACGTGAAATCACCTCCCTAAGACGACCATAAGTAACGTTTTCATTATCCACTATTCCTTTATTTAAGGAAACTCTGAGGTAAAGGAAAGTTTAAATTTATTTTCTTTAACTTCGACAATGCCTTGCTATGAAAGTTAAGGAATATTAGAAAATCCAAAGCCCGATATAATGATAAAAATGAAATTACGTTATTCATCCAAAGTTTCAGCTGGAAGGACAGGGGATATACTTGTCCTAGACACTATATATCTATATCTAGCACTTGTATGTTTTATTAATATTCACAAGTATTGTTGAAAACAAAAATGTTATTTACGATTTTCCCCAATAAAATACAAAATGTGTATGTTCAGAAATTTATTTATTTGCGATGACTATTTATTTTCAGAGAGCAACAAGAGAACAAGATGAGGAAATACGTCTAGGAAGAGCTCCAAACAGAAGTACAATGGCGGTCGGTTCTACTGAAGTTTTCAAGGTTCGAAGAACATCCCAGATTTCAAACGAATGGATAAATAAATACACACGTGGAATGGGATTTCCTCTCATCTACATAACAAAATAAGTCGCCATTGCTTTCCATTGGATGTGGGTGAAATCAAATATGTTTGATGATGACTTGATATGGTTATGATTGAAGAAGAATATTTTCATACGTTTTTTCTCAAGGTCTGTTATATATCGCCCAGCCTCGAAACCGTGAATATACTCGCATTGTAGCGTGCACGTCAAAACCGACATTCCACACAAGGGTCTATATCTACGTCTTGGACTCATGGTATCTTTAAACAATATACAGTTGCGGTTAGGGTGCACTGTGATATATGCAGTAAGCTTTGATTATAACCCATATTCCTGTGTTAACCCCCGAATTGGTTAGGTTATAACTGTTAACTATGTTCCTTATTAATGAAGTATCTATATAGCGGTATGGATTTCTGGTCAGGATGAAGAAATAATTTTACGCTTAAGACCAATTAGTCGGATATGGTAGTTTGTGTTCTGATTAACCTTAAAATGTGTATAATATTCCAAATGATAAGGCCTACAACTCCCCCCACCCCCCCACAAAAAAAGTAAGCTTAACGATGTCTCACACTCCTTCTTTGCTGACGACGTGAACATGTACCTATGATTTATTTCTATGTTTCAAATATCATGTTGATATTACACACACACATTTTTACAGACTACGTTGTTCTTCAATGTCGCTACACGGGAGAAGTCATTTGTTGATTTATAGTTCTTATTTCCCGTATTTGGTCATATGATATGTGTCTGTATATAACGGTATCATATTAATTTTCATTAATTACGAAGTGATTTGTGTTGTTTAATAGTGTACGAACGGCCTTTTCAAATGACGCGCTATGTGTAACAGCTATTTCATTCAAATGACGCGCGTTAGCAAGTTAAGTTGAAGTATCTGTCAAAAATGTCGTTCATACACCAGTGAACAACAAACAAGAACAATTATTTCTTATATTTTATATTTCGAAAATGTTTTTACAACACTTTTATTTGCCGTGATATATTTATTTTTTTGACACTACGTACGATTGTCAAAAATTTTGCTACACCAGTGAGCAACAAAAAATAATAATTGTTTGTTATATTTACATTTGGAAAGGTTTTTCACAACAATATTATTAATCTCAATGATATATTTGTTATTTATTTGACACAATACGTACGTTTCGAACAGTCCAGTAACTGATAGACTTATGTTATAGTCGATCCAGATTTCGCGGCAAACTGCAACTTCTGGAGCACAACAAAAACGTTTTTTTCCTGTTTCTATGAGATATTTAAAACATTTTCAGGTTTAAATTATACATTCTTTAGATCTTGATATTTGGAAATGAATTTACACAATTTGAAATAAAGTAAATATTAAAAAAATGCGTATATTTGCCAAACCAGGTGCATATTGTTATGATCATTGCAGTTCACATCTTACTATAATTCACAATCACACAATACTACAGTATTTACAAAAATTATACATAAACCATGTAATATCACAGATGATCACAATAATTGATAGTCAGAGGTAAACGCATTAAAAAATGAATTTTTCAATCACTGGTGCAGTTTAACAAGAGTCCATTAAAAAATGTCTTAGTATGATATTATTTATTATTAGATAATAGTGAACTAACATTTCTTACTCCTCGTAGTAAAATATTCCACGTAGATGGCCCCTGATAAGTTACAGATCTCTTAAACATCATTGTTTTGGAATGTTATGGAATGCTGAATGTAAAACAAATCATTTCATGATCATAAATAGATTTTGACTGGACATCAGAAGTATATTTAACTTATTAAAACTATTTGGAGCCAAACCATATAAAGCTGTATAAATAAAACTGACTGGATAAATAAAATACGTTGAGATAATGACAATCAGTTCAACTGTTTAAACACATCACAGGATGTTGCATTAAAATTTTATATTTAAGATAACTCAGACAGCCCCTTTTTTATCGAATTGAATTCTGAATAACATGATCGATAATTACTTTGCATTACGATGTCCACCATGTAGTGACTTATGTTTCATCTTTGTACGTCTTCTTCCCTTCAACCTACGTACCCCGTTAATTGTTTACAAGCATGTATTATTAATTACACTGCATCATATTCCAGTGGTTACCAAACATCTTAGGCTTGTCTTGGCTTGGTCTTATCATTTTCCAGTCTTTTGATCTCGATTTACATACCAGTCTATTAAGAGTGGAGTAAGCAAAGCAAGATTACTCACGTGTTTCTGACAATGATTATGTGACTCACTGTTCTTTTTCACATGAATGACCAAAGTGTGATAAAACATGTATTTAATGATAGCGATTGATATATATGTATAGCTTTTAAATTATGTATTGATCAATGTCATCTTATCCGATTTTCACTGAAAACCATAATATAGGTTTATGTTGAACGTCTGCTATAGATTTAGGATCAATCTGTATTAAAACATGTCATTATTGATTTTTTGTGTGTACTCAAATCGTGAAATTGTTGATCGAATGCTCGGTACAAAACTCCTCAAATCGACTTTCAACTAACGGATCAGAGGGCTCGAACACTTGAAGTTTTTCTTCAGTAAAATTGTTTTACTTGATACATATCATATTTACTGCACCAACATCCTGTTTTATTGCTTTGATCTTTTCTCACTTGTGAATTTGGTATTATACATAGTAATAGTGTTAGAGAACTGCAATATCTATCTTATTTGTCACTTGTTACCCTATTCATAAGCAATCACTTCGTAACTGATCATTAGCGCCAACCTACTAGAGATGCTTTATACTACATCTGAGTTAGAAATCTTATAACGTAATTTTCCTACATACTAGAATAACGATCATTGTGAATTAAAATACCACTTAATTGTTTTGTATTGTTTTGCTTGCTGGGCAGGCGTTGGTACGATACAATAATAAACAATCAATTATATAGATGTTCACAACAGTCGTTTCGCCAAGTAACCCGAAAACAGTGCTCAATAGCTATAGTTAGTATCTTTGTGACGCGTAATGTGTATAGTCATATATCGGTATGTAATCTGATTATAAAATGGCTCATTCACATCGCTGTTATTTTTAGTTACCAAGTTAACTCACAAATTCCAAAAGTTGGCAACAATGTCTTCTATGGAAGATTTTTCATTATCGACAATTAATTGTGTACTCTTTTGATCGTATTTGAATTTCTAGCAATCTACTCCCTTTTTTGTCGCCATGTTCCAGCACTTTCAGAACTAAATTCTGGAAAAAAATGTTATAGAGCAAACAATTGTTTGCCGGGATCACGAAATTACTTCGGATTAAAATACAATTCGTTATACGTTTCTCAAAGAAGTTTCTCAAAGAAGTATAAGTAAAGGGGAGCCAAAACGGGCATTGGAACTTATTTCGTAATAAGCAAAAAATCGTATGAAGCAGACTCGAGCAGATACGAAGGTTTTAACTGTATTGTGTTTTTAGCGATTTGTATATCAGAGATTTTATGCCTTATTTACTCGTATATGTACTATAACATTAATATGGTACTCTTTAATAAATAACTATTGTTATTAATATTGTTGCTGTCGTTGTTGTATATATTTTAACTTTTTTTTCCAGTGAATTATCACAGTGACTTAAACCCAGTGTTCCCGTGACCTCACGAACTCTAATGTGGGTATAAGTACGCCCAGAGCCTAATTGACAATGTTGATATTGAAAAATAAAACATTGGGCTTAGTAGCACACATAGGTACTGTGCATGTGGCCAATGTAAATATTCCTATTAACACTTTCATGTCCTTCATGTTCGAGTTTTTCTCTGCCTTCCTAGATATAACTTGTGCTGGCAACACATCTCTTCTAAATGTGTGTTAGTTTGATAGCTTATTTTTGTCTTTTTCTAACATTATCCGGCCTTTGTTTGATATCTAAGGTTTGGTGATGTAGTATCACATCATCTATCTAAAGGTATGGTGATGTAGTATCACACCATCTATCTAAAGGTATGGTGATGCAGTATCACACCATCTATCTAAAGGTATGGTGATGAAGTATCGCACCATCTATCTAAAGGTATGGTGATGTAGTATCACACCATCTATCTAAAGGTATGGTGATGTAGTATCACACCATCTATCTAAAGGTATGGTGATGTAGTATCACACCATCAATCTAAAGGTATGGTGATGAAGTATCACACCATCTATCTAAAGGTATGGTGATGTAGTATATCACCATCTATCTAAAGGTATGGTGATGTAATATCACATAATCTATCTGAAGGTATGGTGATGAAGTATCACACCATCTATCTAAAGGTATGGTGATGTATCATACCATCTATCTAAAGGTATGGTGATGTAGTATATCACCATCTATCTAAAGGTATGGTGATGTAGAATCACACCATCTATTTAAAGGTATGGTGATGAAGTATCACACCATCTATCTAAAGGTATGGTGATGTAGTATATCACCATCTATCTAAAGGTATGGTGATGTAATATCGCATCATCTATCTGAAGGTATGGTGATGAAGTATCACACCATCTATCTAAAGGTATGGTGATGTAGTATCACACCATCTATCTAAAGGTATGGTGATGTAGTATATCACCATCTATCTAAAGGTATGGTGATGTAATATCGCATCATCTATCTGAAGGTATGGTGATGAAGTATCACACCATCTATCTAAAGGTATGGTGATGTAGTATCACACCATCTATCTAAAGGTATGGTGATGTAGTATATCACCATCTATCTAAAGGTATGGTGATGTAGTATCACACCATCTATCTAAAGGTATGGTGATGTAATATCGCATCATCTATCTGAAGGTATGGTGATGTAGTATCACACCATCTATCTAAAGGTATGATGATGTAGTATCACACCATCTATCTAAAGGTATGGTGATGTAGTATCACACCATCTATCTAAAGGTATGGTGATGTAGTATATCACCATCTATCTAAAGGTATGGTGATGTAGTATCACACCATCTATCTAAAGGTATGGTGATGTAGTATCACACCATCTATCTAAAGGTATGGGTGATGTAGTATCACACCATCTATCTAAAGGTATGGTGATGTAGTATCACACCATCTATCTAAAGGTATGGTGATGTAGTATCACACCATCTATCTAAAGGTATGGTGATGTAATATCGCATCATCTATCTGAAGGTATGGTGATGTAGTATCACACCATCTATCTAAAGGTATGGTGATGTAGTATCACACCATCTATCTAAAGGTATGGTGATGTAGTATATCACCATCTATCTAAAGGTATGGTGATGTAGTATATCACCATCTATCTAAAGGTATGGTGATGTAGTATCACACCATCTATCTAAAGGTATGGTGATGTAGTATCACACCATCTATCTAAAGGTATGGTGATGTAGTATCACACCATCTATCTAAAGGTATGGTGATGTAGTATCACACCATCTATCTAAAGGTATGGTGATGTAATATCGCATCATCTATCTGAAGGTATGGTGATGAAGTATCACACCCTCTATCTAAAGGTATGGTGATGTAGTATCACACCATCAATCTAAAGGTATGGTGATGAAGTATATCACCATCTATCTAAAGGTATGGTGATGTATCATACCATCTATCTAAAGGTATGGTGATGAAGTATCACATAATCTATCTAAAGGTATGGTGATGTAGTATATCACCATCTATCTAAAGGTATGGTGATGTAATATCGCATCATCTATCTGAAGGTATGGTGATGGAGTATTACACCATCTATCTGAAGGTATGGTGATGTAGTATCACACCATCTATCTAAAGGTATGGTGATGTAGTATATCACCATCTATCTAAAGGTATGGTGATGTAATATCGCATCATCTATCTGAAGGTATGGTGATGGAGTATCACACCATCTATCTAAAGGTATGGTGATGTAATATCGCATCATCTATCTGAAGGTATGGTGATGTAGTATCACACCATCTATCTAAAGGTATGGTGATGAAGTATCACACCATCTATCTAAAGGTATGGTGATTGAGTATTACACCATCTATCTAAAGGTATGGTGATGTAGTATATCACCATCTATCTAAAGGTATGGTGATGTAGTATCACACCATCTATCTAAAGGTATGGTGATGTAGTATCACACCATCTATCTAAAGGTATGGTGATGTAGTATCACACCATCTATCTAAAGGTATGGTGATGTAGTATCACACCATCTATCTAAAGGTATGGTGATGAAGTATCACACCATCTATCTAAAGGTATGGTGATGTAGTATATCACCATCTATCTAAAGGTATGGTGATGTAGTATATCACCATCTATCTAAAGGTATGGTGATGTAGTATCACACCATCTATCTAAAGGTATGGTGATGTAGTATCACACCATCTATCTAAAGGTATGGTGATGAAGTATCACACCATCTATCTAAAGGTATGGTGATGTAGTATCACACCATCTATCTAAAGGTATGGTGATGTAATATCGCATCATCTATCTGAAGGTATGGTGATGAAGTATCACACCATCTATCTAAAGGTATGGTGATGAAGTATCACACCATCTATCTAAAGGTATGGTGATGTAGTATCACACCATCTATCTAAAGGTATGGTGATGTAGTATCACACCATCTATCTAAAGGTATGGTGATGTAATATCGCATCATCTATCTGAAGGTATGGTGATGTAGTATCACACCATCTATCTAAAGGTATGGTGATGTAGTATCACACCATCTATCTAAAGGTATGGTGATGTAGTATCACACCATCTATCTAAATATATATTGATGTAGTATCACACCATCTATCTAAAGGTATGGTGATGTAGTATCACACCATCTATCTAAAGGTATGGTGATGTAGTATCACACCATCTATCTAAAGGTATGGTGATGTAGTACTAACCATCTATCTTATTTTTTTCTTTTTCTAACATTATCCGGCCTTTGTTTGGTATTTTTAACATCCCGAAGCTAATTCAATCTTGTTTGATATGATCGTGGCGGCTTCAATGCATACCATACAAAACTTTAATGTTGATCGATTAAGAGAGTACTTCAAACATTTATTGTATCGATAACAGTAGAGAGAATTTTGCATCTTATTTATACGATAGTATATACTGAAATGTGTGAGATAAAGAGCTCACAAATTTCGTAATACATTCACGGTCTAGATCAGAAGTATCATAACAAAGAACTAAATCCACGGTCTAGATCAGGTGTATCATAACAAAGAGGTAAATCCACGGTCTAGATCAGGAGTATCATAACAAAGAACTAAATCCACGGTCTAGATCAGGAGTATCATAACAAAGAACTAAATCCACGGTCTAGATCAGGAGTATCATAACAAAGAACTAAATCCACGGTCTAGATCAGGAGTATCATAACAAAGAACTAAATCCACGGTCTAGATCAGGAGTATCATAACAAAGAACTAAATCCACGGTCTAGATCAGGAGTATCATAACAAAGAACTAAATCCACGGTCTAGATCAGGAGTATCATAACAAAGAACTAAATCCACGGTCTAGATCAGGAGTATCATAACAAAGAGTTAAATCCACGGTCTAGATCAGGAGTAACATAACAAAGAACTAAATCCACAGTCTAGATCAGGAGTAACATAACAAAGAACTAAATCCACGGTCTAGATCAGGAGTATCATAACAAAGAACTAAATCCACGGTAAAGATCAGGAGTATCATAACAAAGAGTTAAATCCACGGTATAGATCAGGAGTATCATAACAAAGAACTAAATCCACGGTCTAGATCAGGAGTATCATAACAAAGAGTTAAATCCACGGTCTAGATCAGGAGTAACATAACAAAGAACTAAATCCACAGTCTAGATCAGGAGTAACATAACAAAGAACTAAATCCACGGTATAGATCAGGAGTATCATAACAAAGAGTTAAATCCACGGTATAGATCAGGAGTATCATAACAAAGAACTAAATCCACGGTCTAGATCAGGAGTATCATAACAGAGAACTAAATCCACGGTCTAGATCAGGAGTATCATAACAAAGAGTTTAAATCCACGGTCTAGATCAGGAGTATCATAACAAAGAACTAAATCCACAGTCTAGATCAGGAGTATCATAACAAAGAACTAAATCCACGGTCTAGATCAGGAGTATCATAACAAAGAACTAAATCCACGGTCTAGATCAGGAGTAACATAACAAAGAACTAAATCCACGGTCTAGATCAGGAGTATCATAACAAAGAACTAAATCCACAGTCTAGATCAGGAGTATCATAACAAAGAACTAAATCCACGGTCTAGATCAGGAGTATCATAACAAAGAGTTAAATCCACGGTATAGATCAGGAGTATCATAACAAAGAACTAAATCCACGGTCTAGATCAGGCGTATCATAACAAAGAACTAAATCCACGGTATAGATCAGGAGTATCATAACAAAGAACTAAATCCACGGTATAGATCAGGAGTATCATAACAAAGAACTAAATCCACGGTCTAGATCAGGAGTATCATAACAAAGAACTAAATCCACGGTCTAGATCAGGAGTATCATAACAAAGAACTAAATCCACGGTCTAGATCAGGAGTATCATAACAAAGAACTAAATCCACAGTCTAGATCAGGAGTATCATAACAAAGAACTAAATCCACAGTCAAGATCAGGAGTATCATAACAAAGAACTAAATCCACGGTATAGATCAGGAGTATCATAACAAAGAGTTAAATCCACGGTATAGATCAGGAGTATCATAACAAAGAGTTAAATCCACGGTATAGATCAGGAGTATCATAACAAAGAGTTAAATCCACGGTCTAGATCAGGAGTATCATAACAAAGAACTAAATCCACGGTCTAGATCAGGAGTATCATAACAAAGAACTAAATCCACGGTCTAGATCAGGAGTATCATAACAAAGAACTAAATCCACAGTCTAGATCAGGTGTATCATAACAAAGAGGTAAATCCACGGTCTAGATCAGGAGTATCATAACAAAGAACTAAATCCACGGTCTAGATCAGGAGTATCATAACAAAGAACTAAATCCACGGTATAGATCAGGAGTATCATAACAAAGAACTAAATCCACGGTCTAGATCAGGAGTATCATAACAAAGAACTAAATCCACGGTCTAGATCAGGAGTATCATAACAAAGAGTTAAATCCACAGTCTAGATCAGGAGTATCATAACAAAGAACTAAATCCACAGTCTAGATCAGGAGTAACATAACAAAGAACTAAATCCACGGTCTAGATCAGGAGTATCATAACAAAGAACTAAATCCACGGTCTAGATCAGGAGTATCATAACAAAGAGTTAAATCCACGGTCTAGATCAGGAGTATCATAACAAAGAACTAAATCCACGGTCTAGATCAGGAGTATCATAACAAAGAACTAAATCCACGGTCTAGATCAGGAGTATCATAACAAAGAACTAAATCCACGGTCTAGATCAGGAGTAACATAACAAAGAACTAAATCCACGGTCTAGATCAGGAGTATCATAACAAAGAACTAAATCCACGGTCTAGATCAGGAGTATCATAACAAAGAACTAAATCCACGGCATAGATCAGGAGTATCATAACAAAGAGTTAAATCCACGGTATAGATCAGGAGTATCATAACAAAGAGTTAAATCCACGGTATAGATCAGGAGTATCATAACAAAGAACTAAATCCACGGTCTAGATCAGGAGTATCATAACAAAGAACTAAATCCACGGTCTAGATCAGGAGTATCATAACAAAGAACTAAATCCACGGTATAGATCAGGAGTATCATAACAAAGAACTAAATCCACGGTCTAGATCAGGAGTATCATAACAAAGAACTAAATCCACGGTCTAGATCAGGAGTATCATAACAAAGAACTAAATCCACAGTCTAGATCAGGAGTATCATAACAAAGAACTAAATCCACGGTCTAGATCAGGAGAGTATCATAACAAAGAGTTAAATCCACGGTATAGATCAGGAGTATCATAACAAAGAACTAAATCCACGGTCTAGATCAGGAGTATCATAACAAAGAACTAAATCCACGGTATAGATCAGGAGTATCATAACAAAGAACTAAATCCACGGTCTAGATCAGGAGTATCATAACAAAGAACTAAATCCACGGTCTAGATCAGGAGTATCATAACAAAGAGTTTAATCCACGGTATAGATCAGGAGTATCATAACAAAGAACTAAATCCACGGTCTAGATCAGGAGTATCATAACAAAGAACTAAATCCACGGTCTAGATCAGGAGTATCATAACAAAGAACTAAATCCACGGTCTAGATCAGGAGTATCATAACAAAGAACTAAATCCACGGTCTAGATCAGAAGTATCATCACAAAGAACTAAATCCATGGTCTAGATCAGGAGTATCATAACAAAGAACTAAATCCACGGTATAGATCAGGAGTATCATAACAAAGAACTAAATCCACGGTCTAGATCAGGAGTATCATAACAAAGAACTAAATCCACGGTCTAGATCAGGAGTAACATAACAAAGAACTAAATCCACGGTCTAGATCAGGAGTATCATAACAAAGAACTAAATCCACGGTCTAGATCAGGAGTATCATAACAAAGAACTAAATCCACGGTCTAGATCAGGAGTATCATAACAAAGAACTAAATCCACGGTCTAGATCAGGAGTATCATAACAAAGAACTAAATCCACGGTCTAGATCAGGAGTATCATAACAAAGAACTAAATCCACAGTCTAGATCAGGAGTATCATAACAAAGAACTAAATCCACGGTCTAGATCAGGCGTATCATAACAAAGAACTAAATCCACGGTCTAGATCAGGAGTATCATAACAAAGAACTAAATCCACAGTCTAGATCAGGAGTATCATAACAAAGAACTAAATCCACGGTATAGATCAGGAGTATCATAACAAAGAACTAAATCCACGGTATAGATCAGGAGTATCATAACAAAGAACTAAATCCACGGTATAGATCAGGAGTATCATAACAAAGAACTAAATCCACGGTATAGATCAGGAGTATCATAACAAAGAACTAAATCCACGGTCTAGATCAGGAATATCATAACAAACATGAGAAGCTAACAGACATTTAATGCTGATGGAAAATCCATTTTTAAAATAAAATAAACAGTGACATATGGGAGGTGTTTTAAAGAACCGTAACTATTGAATATTACTTTGACAAAACAGTTTGATAGGAAATTGCTGTAGGAAGTTCCAATTAACAGGAATCACAATGCATCTTTCTGTGGAATATCAGTTTCTGGGAAATATTGTACATATATTCTGAACATGTATTTATTATATTATAACTTGTTCTACAAAACAACTACGAAAAACTAATATAGATTTCAGCCAAGTTATACACCATATGATAATATTATCCTTTGTATGTGTTGGATCACAATATGTCAATACGAGGGCCATTTTTTTATAAAGCGCAGTCAATTACAACAGTTAAGTGGAAAATTGGTTGAATGGTATTCGTCTCAAATTGTCTTACTCGGTTGACGATCTCACTAATGGAATATTTTTAAACTATTACAAGTCCTTACAAAAGTCTATTACCAATTACATGAGGTAGTTCTGTTTATATCTGCTATCTAATGTCATGTCTGTAGAATTCTTAAATTCGAACATATAACAACCCAGACTTTGTATTGTAAACAGGACACTCGTCAAACCCGTAATTGTCGCTAAAACTTACACCGACCTTTATCTCTCCGTGACCATAATTAAGAGAAATGACGTGGATTTTAAACTTTACATTGGGTATTTTCCTACTTGTTTAAGTCGTCTTACTTATCTGCCTTTCCGGTTTGTTTGATTAATATATATCGCCTTACCGCATTTTTATTTTACTATTTCAATAAGAAATGTGCTAACCTGTCCTCCTGCTATTGAACATTGCAGTTCCCCAGCCTATCGATATATATTGTTATTTACTTATCCTTGTTTACACTATCAAAATACTTTTAACTAATGACTAAATTTTTTTTTAATTATAATTTATAATTTTGTCACCCACGTTGATTGTTACTTAGGTTTATATGCGGAATAATAAACAGTGTTAAGGAGTGTGATAGTTGCCAGTTCGGAAACACATTTAAATATCCGTCTAATGTATGTAGTAGGTCATGTTTTGCAATCGTTAAACATTGCAACAAGAGGCCAAAGGCCACGAGGCTCCCGGCCGGCTTAACACATAACATTCATTCTCCACCGTCTTGCCTTTTTATATATTTTATTACTAATTTATCTATTTTCCATAAAAACCAAATATTAGAAATGTACAGTACTTATAATGTAAGAGGCCTACAGGCCTAAGCGCTCATAATCCATTGATCAGATAGTATTGCTACGCTTATATGTGTATTTAAAAGTGTATGTTGCATGTTGATGTCAAAGTTCGTTGAAATAACAAGATATACTATATTCAAAACATTCATTTTCCACCGACTTTGCATTGTATATATTTCATCACTGATTTATTTAATTGCCATACAAACTACAAATTGGAAATGTACTTATAATGTATAATCCGTTTCAAAATTCCTTGTTATGATCATCATCCAGGTGTAAAATTGTGCATACATCCATATATTTGATACGATCTGTTAATGTAATAAGTATTAACAAAAACGCCTGCTGTATTTTTTTTTAATAATGAAATTTAGCGGTGCATTTAATTTTTATATATGTATGCGTGACTACATTGTATGAAACGAATAAAACTTAAATGATACGAGCTGTAACGGAGAGACGGCGGGGCAGGCTACCCCCTCCTTACTTACCACCTGCCTGTTTCGATTTTAATTTCTTTAATTCATTAAATGTTCTTAGTGTTGGATTTAAATGAGTTAACGGTCCAGTAGTGCAATGTGACCATTTATTACATTTCGCAGTGAAATATAAGACTTTACGCTGAACATTAAAACGATATACTTCACTCCAGTGAAAATAGTAATTTTTATATTTTCACTCGCTTTTGACTAATCGGAAAGCAGCATTGACAGAAAAAATATCACTTCGATTGTTACATCATATGTTTGTGCGAACAAAAGTATGAAGTAATAATCGCAAGGGCAAACAACTCTATAAAATACAATGGTGGAATAACCTTTGACGGAACTTGTAGCGATGGCCTTTTGTAAATAGAAGCGATAATTAATGTAATAAATATAACATTCCTTGCTTCTTGATGAATACCACTTACATTTTTCGTAAATTTCCTGATTCATCAAGCCATAACTTCGTCAATACTTGGCCAATTTTGTTCATCAAGCACTCAATGGAAAGATAAATTATTTCTCTTTAAGGTAAGATATCCGTTAATGTTGTATAGAATCCATTTATTAAAATAATCACGGTTTTAAAAAAATAGGTCCGTTTTTCTCGACCGCCGAGTTCATACCCTTGATACTATAATATATATATATATATGTATACTGTTAGTTTAAAAAAATCGTGCCAGGTCCCTGTGACACAGGCAGGGAGGTTTGTGACACAGGCAGGGACTGCATGTGAGGTGAATATGTTCTTGTTTTGCATGCGTGTACATTGATATATTGGTAAACATCAATTCTGAAAATTGTTTTACAAACTGCAAATGAAAAGTGGAACTGAAGCTTAATTTATCTGAAAGTTGGCTGTGTCAAAGGAGGAGATTTAAAACCCTCCCTAAATGCATAAACCGTATTCTTCATATTAAGGATTTCACATGGCTTCTTCATTTCGCAAACTGTGTGAAATATAAATATCAATTGAATGTCCTTTTCACTCTCCATAATAGAATGATGTTAGTAATCTCAAATTACTAAGTAATATTCTTCATCCATAACAATTTTCTTATTAGATAATTTACACTATATCCCACAATTTTAAAATTTATTGTGTTCATTAGTTTACTAGATGTGCTAACGAAGTTGTAACGACATTTTTACCTTCAAACATAAATTATTTATCCATTTATGACCCATATGAGGTTTCCCAGGTGTACTGAAACACAATCAAGGATAATTTCTTGTTTGCTGATCAACAACACCTCACACCAGTTACATACAACAAGGAATATGCTGTATTTCGGAACCCATATCACCAAGGATACAAAATCATTATGAAATTTGGTATACGTTTAAATGCATTTCTATTATGTCACGAAAAGTTAGACAAATGTGGCATAAATACTGTAATAGCATAATATTGAGACAACCTGAACAAATCTGATACGTCTTTCCATTAATGAATTAATCCATTTCACCAATCCAATATACAACGTGTTACTTTCAAGTCACAATGGGATACACATTCAATACAAGTTTTATTGATGTAATTAAATAGTAAAGCGTGGTTATCATATTACGTGATAGGGATAGTTGTTATCATTTGTCACGAAGTATACCAGAATTTATATTCTTATACTATGCTGTAATTAGTAAAGGTTAATCATAATCAATACATTGTAGATACAAATAAGATAAAAACTGAGTTGATCCGGACAAGGCTTCACAATATAGATTATGTATACCAGAAAACATTTAAAAGGATAAATATTTTAAAAACATTAAAGAAAAGAGTATCACGTAAAACTCTTTTAAACATTTATTGTAAATGTTTTTTGTTTTGTAGAAATTGCACTCAATATTTTTTATCGCAAATTTCGATTTTCCGGAAATTTAATACCATGGCTTTTATATTAGTTTGTCGGCACATGCTCTGTTATAACTTCCGGAAACAAGAAGATGGCCATGTGCACTATAAAAGTGAAACACAACGAATTATTTAAGGATTAACTTGAATAGATTTTTTATGTTATGTAGATATAACACAAAAATCTGATTGCACTCTAAATAAACCGCGAAGTGTATAGTTTTGTGTTATAGAAGTGTATAGTTTTGTGTTATATCTCCATAACATAAAAAATCTATTCAAATTAATCCTTATAATTCAATTTACAAAATATGATCTCTTCAATATTCAAAATTCATTTTTGGACTCTTTTGTCTATGAAATAATTACGCCAATCAGCCAATCAGATGCAACGTTACAAACGGCGACGCCATTTTTTCCTTTATGGGCTGTTAAAGTAATTTTTAAGCCAATGAAAATCCTCATAACAATATGATGATGTAATGTTTACGCATCTATAGAACCTGTATGTTTCTCTGTATTTATCATATTTGATTATATTATTGTTGAATGGATTGACGTCCGTTCCCACCTACATTACATATGTGTCTAAGAGTTACGTCCCCTTCTCCATAGGTAGTGTATGATAAAGTTTCAACATTCTAGCTAAGATTACGATATTTCTCTGCATAGATTTCATTTTATGTTAAATGATCTCACTATAATATGTTTAATATCACATATATGCATGAATTATTGAGATAGTGTTAATTATTGCCATTTACGTGTTAATTCTGGTCATTTATAAGATCATGTAGTATAATAATTTTCTTGGAAAATTATACTTTCGATGACGATTTCAACTGTTTCTCGGAATAACTTCCGTTTTCACATTATTTCTTGGAATTATCAATGTCCATGCTAACTTTATATTACAAATTTAACGTTATGTGTAACAAATTTAACGCTTATCTCAGTTGTTACACTTTTGAGGTTTGTAATTATATAAAAGTATTTTAAAATTGTATATAATACTTATTAACGGAGTATATTAAAGTTACTTAGTAATTGGTATCAAATATATGTACATGTACATTACTAACATCCGTAGTTAAAATGTAGTTATTTGTATTTTTAGTTTCTACGTTATATGGAGTTATGGAAAAAGGGCAACGTAATTAACAGAATTCCATTTATCAGTTCTTGAACTTTATTTATAAACGACCAGGTGCATTTATAAAACTTATATTTTACCTATTTTAGAATATGCTGATGTTTTATGGGATAACTGTACTGAACAATGTAAACTTCTGCTAGAGTCTGTTCACTTAGAAGCCGCTAGGATTATAACGGGATTGCGCAGAGGTACCTCCCATGATATACTTTATAAAGAACTAGCTTGGGAATCTCTCTCTGATCGGCGTCAAATGCACAAACTTATTCTTATGTTTGAGATATACCGTGGCTTTGCTCCACAACATTTGATTGAAATAGTACAACCATTTTTAAATCAGCCTGAAAATGAGAGATATCCACTAAGGATGAGCAGAACTGAAAGTTACTATACTAGTTTTTTTCCCCAAGAACCTTTAGGGAATTTAATTCTTTCGCTTTAAACTTTAACTTATCGAATGTTAATACTGTTGCACAATTTAAAACACTCCTTTTTAACATTAATAAACCTGATATAACAAATACCTTTATAAACAAAGGTTCTCGAAATATGAATATTGCTTTGTGCCAGCTGAGAAATCCCTCTAGCAACCTAAATTTTTACCTATTTCGCGATCATTTGAGAGATTCTCCAATTTGTTCGTGTGGCCTTGGTGATGAAACAGCAGAAACACTATTTTTTTTATATGTCCATTATTTTAATGAACAAAGATCATCATTTAGAACCAAAATACATAACTCTTATATTCCCCATTCGCATTTTAACACAAAACTCTACTACATGGCTGTGACAATTGTGATGAAGAAAAAAATACATATTTATTGCAATGTATATCAGAATATATATAAAAAAACTAAAAGATTTTTTTAGATTTTTTTCTACGGTGATAGCTTGGGGCGATACACTAATGATAATATTCATTGATGAGGTTATGTTAAATGTTAAAAAAAATTTCGCTAATTGTACTATACCGGATTTGTTTGGAGATGGCTTATATAGACTTTGCCTGTTGCCAAATCCATTTGCATATTATTTGTAATAAAATTTGTTGAATTGTAAGGCTTCACAATTACAAAGATAATTGCAAAATTGATTATTTAAGTCTATGACTTATATTTAAGGTTCATTTCCTCCATATGACATTTATTTTATTGGACATTGTTTTATTGGTAGATCACCAAGGGAGTAGATCTGAAGTGTTACAGAACCCGTATAGGGACGTTAAGTCCCATGCGTAAAGGGGGTAGGCAGTCAGAAACAACCATAAATGGAGTAACGCGCGGATCTGTCAGTTTTATAAAAATACTACTGGTGGCTCAAGGAATTCATCCAAACCCTGGACCACGGGCATTACCTGGACGCGACGAAGATGCTTCTCCTGCTGAACCTTCGCCGACCGACCAATCTCCTACCAACAACCATCATACTGACAGAAATAAGGTAGGACTGCTGAAATATACCAAGCACGGTCAATTGGATACTAGAATGAATAAATCTATGTTAACCTTCATGGTCGCGAGATGCTGTCTTTTTTTTACCTTACAAAAAAACCAACAGTTATATATATATGATTCAATATATGATTCAATATTTGGTATAACTTTACTTTTCATTAGCTGTAAGAGTTATTTATTGATTTCGGTTTTATTTGTAGGTTGCCAACAATCAAAACCAGCAAGCACAGGAGAAAGGCAAGAAGATAAAACAAATCCACGCTCACATGATTAATGATTTAACTCGCTATTTAAGGCCCGGTGACAATGACAACTTGAGAGATTTCATTGCATTATTGGAGGGACATTTAGGTCTATTGAACAATAATGACATCAAACATGTAAATGACATATTCAATAGGTTGGAGGCGAAAGGTATTATTTCATACGGAAAATATGACGCCATTTATGAGGACTTCAGACGTATACATGTTGATTTAGAGAAAATACTTCAGCGAGGAGCCGAAGATATTATTCGTCAGGTAGAAGGTAAGTTTGATGTAATGATATATGCATCATGATTAAATAAGCTAGTCATACAAAAAACGGGTCATCAACATTTTGTCTATTAAATATAATAGTCAGTGGTTCGCAAAATGTATCAATATTTCAAACTTATTGAAATACATATCTTTATTATCACTACGTTGGAAAAGAGGACCTGAAAAAACAATCCCATTAGGGGTCATGTCCAGGTGACCTTTGGAAATGGCCAAAAAATTGCAAAATTTTGACAGTGGATTTCAGGGGACGAAATAGTTTGAAAAGACTGTCAGAATTATTTCCGTAAATGTACAGCAGTCATCACGCCCAAAGAACACAACAAAGCAAATTGTACACGTGGTATAAAGGTCACCCGAACATGACCCCTTATTGGATATTGTTAGATCCTCTATTTAACGTAGTGGTTATAAGGATCTGTGTTTTAATCACAGTGTCAATATTGATGACTTGTGTAATAAACATGCAAAGTAATTTTAAGCTACATGTATTTTGTGGGGAAAGTTTTCAAACAAATAAGCAAATACCAGTGCAAATTAATGATTTATTTGAAGAACAATAAACACAAAATACAAGAATAAGCAGTAATTTGATCTTGATATTCATTAAAATGACTTTGAGTGGAGAAAGAACCAAAAGGAATTGTAACGTTCAATATAATTACAAACACTAAATGTTTGTATTTTTTTATGTCATTTATTTATATCAGTTTGAATAATTTATAAAGGATTTTCCTTGTTTATTAAAGAATAACCGCTATATTTCATCGATGGAGTGGAAACTGATTTTTTACCAGTGGAAGAGGACATATAACTGTTATGTATAAAGAAACAAAGAATATTCTGTTTGCCTCTATTCGCAACAAGATAGCATAAGATAATCTAACGCAACACATTTATGCTTTAACAATTAAAAATTAAAAAAAAAGAAAGATACAGGGAGGTCCGGGCTCGAATCCCAGTCTGGCCGCTATATTTTCTCAAAGACAAAAAAGACTTCCATATTCTGGCTCGACATTCGAAAAGAGCATCTTACGAATACTCGTCTATAACGAAATTCTTAGTCCGTTCATTATGTTCAAGCTGTTTGTGTACATAAAAAGGCGATTGATCTTCAAGTGTTAGCTTCTAGAAGTGTATTCTACTTTACTTCGGGAAAATGAATGTCTAAACGTTTGTGACGTATTGCATTGTTATTTCTGCAGAATGTGGACAGAGTGGGCATATGACAGGTGGACCCGGACACAGGACAATTCAAGGGATAGGTAGTATCGGTAACTATAGCAATTTTTTTTGCTTATGTGACATTGGCAAACCATATATCCATTTTTATTATTTTCAGCTATGAACATGTAACTATTTCTCAGCTATGATCATGTAACTATTTCTCAGCTATGTAACTATTTAAGAACAATAACAAATCCGTCTTGGTTGGTATGAAAGAGAGCAATGTATATAAATTCATCATAAAGGGATAAAGATAAGTTAAAAGAGCCAAAACACGCCATGTACTAAACTGATAACTTTTTCTTAACACTGCTATAAAAATGTGTAGACAAATTAATTTAATCTTGTCAACTTGTAATATGATTGCTATTTTATTTATAAATAGTCTTGGCTGATTTTAAAAGCGTCGTATACATATATGCAGTTATCATATCTTTGCAGCGACTGATGACCAAAGGAAAATAAGAGAAATTGAGGACAAAGGTGTGTGTGAATATATTCATTTGTTTGAGTAAACTTCATCTGTTACTAGATATGTAGATAGGTATGACTGAATGTAATCTCTCGTTTATTATTCATATGAATAGGATATTTTATATAATTGATGCCCTCGTGGTAGGGCGACATGATTATTTGACTACCCGAGAGTTGTAGGCGTAGTCCGAGGGTGACTCGGGGTTGAGCAAATCGCCATATTGCCCCATCACGAGGGTACTGATTGTTTAATTATTCCGTCTTTGTATATGACGCATATATGCCCGCAAGGGAGTTAGATCCCTTGCGGTGGACTTGCGGGAGATAACTCCATTGCGAAGGGCCACAATTCACGTTGTTCACTCTGTAAAGTATGACGTTACGCTCACAAATAAATGATGTCACAAATGTGCCATTATACATAAAGACGCAGTCTACTTGCGAAATCACCAACGCAACACCAAACTTGAACCAAAATGGACACCACACTATCGCATCATAGAACAAACATCTCCATCCACATTTATCATTAAAAACCAGCTAGATGGCTCCATACACAAAACACACGCGAAACATTTACAGCCAGCAAAACTTGAATGGGATATCCCCAAACCAAACAGTACAGACAGACCTACTCGCAAAGCACATTATGCTTGTCCGCCCTCCAGCGATGACGGAAGCGACAGTGACACAGACAATGACATTCCTCAACCACCACCAAACCGTCCCCGCACAAAAACACAAGTTCGAAAAAACAACCCACAAATTGTAAACCGCACCAAACATCAACGTGACAATTCCTCAGATGATGAACCTGTTCCCCACATGGAACTTCGAAGTCACAGACATAAAAAGCAACAGAACAGCACAAACATCACTTCCATTGACTTCAGCCAGAACAAGGTAGTTCACACCTCCACACAGACAGATACAAATACATCCCCAGGCAGTACAGATAGCGAACATACACAATCATACAAGGCGGCGATGCAACACATGTTAAAAACACACGAAGCATTGCTCAATTTATTACCTTGAACTGTCAATCAATTATTCTCATATACATATATTATGGCCTTATACATTGTTAATTGATGTAATATATTTTTAACTAAGTATTCTTTTTGTTTTTATTACAGAAAATAGAAAATTCGCAATGAGACTGTTAATTCTTTCTTGCTTACTCACCATAGTAATAGCAATTAAAATTAATGAAAATGTTGTATTCAAAGAAACTGATACCATAACTTCTACAAAATCCAAATGGTTGATATCATATGCCATAAATTTCAATGACTACCACAGGTTCATCAATGTTATCTTTGATGATATCAACACAGCATCTACCTTAATACAAAATTCTGTAAATCACACCACACGACCTGAAGTACCCATTATATTTTCACAATTACAAAACCAGTTAGATCTCTTTACCACAGAACACGACGACTTGCTATCAATTCTTGCTGATTTTAAATCTTTACACATCACAAAACTCGTAGCGCCTTTATTATTTAATGTAGGGTGTTGATTTTTTTGTAAATTGAGACTCTGGCCTATTGTCTCTACAGGGTTATAATTTCGAAATCATGAATCCGAAAATGGCGGAAATATAGCCCTCCAAATATGGCAATTCAAATCCCATTAAAATTGGGAATTTGTTTTCTCACCAGAGTCCCGCTGATTGGCTCAGCACTGTTCGTTCGTCCTTGTGTGCAAATTGAAATCGTATATCGTGCGTGTCTGCCTGTCCATCCCTCCATCCATCATTCAGTCCGTCTGTCTGTCCATTCGTTTGTTCGTGGGTTTGTTTTGTTTGTCTATCTGACTTAATGAAATATATCTCAAAGTAATGTGCGTGCTGTACGCAGTGTGTGTCCTGTCATTTCGTACGAGCAGACAGATTAATAGACTGTCTATTGAGACGAAACAAAATACCAACCACTTAGATTTGTTATAGTGGAATCACGGTCGACATACACGACATGTTGTCAAGCATTTAAATTGAACACGGCGGCGGTACCGCATCTACATGTAGCTCACAACAGGCCTACACATGGCTGGCATTTTGTTTACCTCTCAACTACACGTGGCTTTTTTAAATATAAAACCGGAAACGATGGTGATTTGCTGCCGTTTACTCAACTAAATGTGTAGTCGGCGGCCATAACAAATGTGTAAAATAGAAGGGTCTCAGAAGTATTTCATTGTGCAGAGTTGTTTAATTTCACAAATGAGATATACCATGGGGGCAGCGGGGTATGGACGATGCATTAGAAATATGCCGCTGACGTAGCGTAGGCCAAATCTTTCCTCCGATTTCACGTTTTATTAGGCAAAAACACACATTTTAAAAGCCTAATAATATAGGCAGGTTTAGCGAACTGACACCCGCGCAGTGTTGCGTGTTAATAATCACATAAAATTGGTTGTTAAAATATGGCGGCTTCCTTTCACATACATCACACAAAATGAGATTTCATTTAAAAATATAGTATATATCTTTAATATCCCATCATAGGCAGTGATTCGTTCAATACACATGTATGTTTCACACGACAGGCAGTGATCCATTCAGTTGATTTTATTGCGTGAGTCCCATAAAATTGTAAATTTTGAAAACAAAATTTCAAAACTTAAAAACTTTTTAAGTGATAACATCAACTAACAACAACTTGGTGCATTGTCTAGACAGTTTATGCGTCGAAGTCTAGATGAAGAACTTTTTTAAGGTAGTCCCTTCATCTTCGACTAATTGAGATTTTACTGTGTATCTTTACAGCAGGCAAAAAATATGCCACTTCATGTATGTGTTATTTATGTGTATATTTATTTCATCGTAATGCGTTCTAACTTTCAACTTTTTCAGCGCTGTTTTGTTCGTCCATGTGTGCAAATTGTGATCACCGTATCGTGATTGTCCAATCTGTCTGTCGTTAATTCATGTGTTCGTGTGTTTGTTTGTCTGAGTTAATAAAATCAAATATGGAAGTATGTTCGTGGCATATGTCTGTAACCGGAAGTGTACACGGTCCGATTAAAAGACGGATGGAATGAAGGACACGTTGATACCCGTGTTCAACCAGATACATTGTGTATGTAATTATTATATTCGTTCTTTCTTTCTTTTTTTGTTCGTTTGTTATTTTCGTTCGATAGTTATTGTTTTCTTTCTTTCACTCGGGTGTGCGTTTGTTCGTTCTTTCGACCGTTTGTTCGCTCATTAAAGATAGTTCGATTTTATGCAAAGAGAAAATTATCAAAATGATAATCTGATCGATAACATGATTATATGCTGGATGGAAATCGCGTGTTTTGATCGCGATCAAATCTAGTTATTATTCTTATTATTTCCACAAACCATCTTAACACTTTTTCTCACTAACGGAACAAGATACGACGCTCAAATTTGGACACGTTATGAATGTACATGAGATCTTGAAATGTACGTTCGATTTTTTACAAAAATGTTCAAGGTCAAGGTCATAGACGTAAAAAACTACTTTTTTTCGAACAAACTTTAAACTTCCTAACTTCATAACCGTACGCTCTTCGTCATCCCCGTTTAGTTTTTCAGGTAGATCCTGACATAGCGCGTGGTTTTCTCATTACATAACGTATGCTTTCCATTCGCCTTGGCCTTCATTCAATGTCACATTGGTTAAAAAAAACTAAAATTCTTTAAACGAATTCACCTTAATAACCAAGAGGCCTAGAGACTTGCTATTGGGCCTGTCACATCCTGGGATAAAGTACTATTACTACCAAGTTTGTTCAAATGAATGACCTTGACCTTCATTTAAGGTCACAGAGGTCAAATAGGCTGGAATATGTTTAAATGACTTCTTAACAACCAAGAGACCTATAGACCATATATTAGGTCTATGGTATGCTGGGAAGAAGGGCTGCCAAGTTGATCACATGGTTGACCTTGACCTTCATTCTTGGTAACAGGGATCAAATACGCTAAAATCTTTAAACGACTTCCTAATAACCAAGATCCCTAGAAAACTGATATTAGGCCTTTTGCACGCTTGGATAGTGGGCTACCATGATTGTTTAAATAAATTACATTGACCTTCATTGAAGGCCACAGGGGTCAAATAGGCGAAATTCTTAAAAAGACTTCTTAATTACCAAGATTCCTAGAGACTTGATATTGAACTTGTTGCAAGTCTTTGATGATGGGCTACCAAGTTTGTTCAAATATGACCTTGACCTTCATTCAAGGTCACAGGGGTCAAATAGGCTGAAACATATTTAAACTACTTTTTCGTAATAACCGAGAGTTCTGCAGACCTGATATTGGGCCTGTGGCATACATGCCTATCAAGATTATTCAAATGAATGACCTTGACCTTTATTCAAGGTCACAGGGTCAAATAAGCTAAAACGTTTAATTTGTTTGTGTGTGTTTGTCTGTCTGACCTTATGAAATCATAGCTGAAAGTATGTTTGTTTTATATGCAGTGTCTGTCGAAGTTTACATGTTTATAACTTCATAACCGTACGTTCTTCGGAGGGCTGAAGTTGGTTGCGAGTTCCTAGTTCCTAGTTCCGTTTAATAAACGGAACTAGGAACCAGACCCGAGTTCCGTTTAACTTAAACGGAACTAGGAACCAGACCCGAGTTCCGTTTAACTTAAACGGAACTAGGAACCAGACCCGAGTTCCGTTTAACTTAAACGGAACTAGGAACCAGACCCGAGTTCCGTTTAAGCTTATACGGAACTAGGAACCAGACCCGAGTTCCGTTTAACAAAAGTACTGGCCAACGAGCCGAGTTCCGTTTATTAGGATTTCTACCTCTAATTGAATGTTCAATTACATATTATATATCGGAATCGAACTCTGAGCTTTCAGCAGCGATACGACACAGAATTAATCTCTATAACACAGATTTTCTTAAACGGATCTGACACCTAGACCTCAGTTCCGTTTAACTTAAACGGAACCAGGAACCAGACCCGAGTTTCGTTTAAGCTTATACGGAACTAGGAACCAGACCCGAGTTCCGTTTAAGCTTTAACTGAACTAGGAACCAGACCTGAGTTCCGTATAACCCAACGCTTGTATAAACATTTGTAAAGCTCATCTGACCTGAAGGGCCTGATATCGAATATAATAATATATGATATCTTATATAATTCGATCAAATTCTGGATGGACCTTGCTTCTTCAATAAATTTTAAATTGGCTTGCCATAGCATTTACTCATTTTAGCTCAACTGGTCCAAATGACCGAGTGAAGTTATGCGATAACGCGACGTGTGGCGTTTATGAATGAGACCGGAATTCTTTTGAAATTAAATGGAAATTCCTAGCAACAGATCTAGACCGTTTAAGCCCAGTACATACGATTTTTACAGATATCTTTATCTAATCCCCATGGTAAAAGGATTTTATTTTTAATTTTAAATCTAACAATGTTTCATCGAAATATTTAGATTTCCAGATTATTTTTCTCCATTTATTTTTATTTTTATGTGAAGGAGTATTTCAAATTAATATTTTTCTGATATTTTAATATCTTGTTAAATTGATGTGCATTTTATCGAACTGCAAGCATAAACCAAAACTGCCTTCGAAATATACATGTATATTGTACCTATTGATCTTGGTTAAGAATATCCTTCCGTGAGTCAACAAAATAGATCACGAAGAATCACCTGTTTTATGAAGTAATTGTCACAAAAACTCTTACAGTTGGAAATAGCAAAACAGGCTCCACGATTTGCTTAATTTTAAATCTCCATCATATAATGATGATGCTTTCAATATCATATGATTATGAGTGCAAATCAATAGTGGTAGAGAGTCAGTCCCAGCATTTTTACAATTTTGAATTCCTTTAAGGATGCTACCATCGCAATATGAGTACTATCCCATACTTAATTTCAGAGAAAAAAGTCGTTTATATGGAAATAAACAAATTGACCCCTTTTGGCCCCGCCCCTCAGGCCCAAGGGGATAAGCCACACCCTTTTTATAATTTTGTATCCTCGCCCCATACAGATACTACCTTTGCAATATGAGTTGTTATATATCGTGCTTAGTTTTAGAGAAGAAGTCTTTTATAAGGAAATTAGAGGGTTTTTTTCAATGTTAAGCCACTTTCATGATATAATACTTACTATAACTTTATAATTCAAATTCACTACATACACCAATTTTTATAGCCCTGAAAACATTATATTTGAGAATCCCGTCTCCCTACCGTACCTTATTTCGTACTCGACGAGAGTATATAGAATGATGTCCCTTCCTAAACACCTCTATGTAGCCACGAGGCCAAATGACTGAGGATGAAAGGGAGGGAGGACAGAAGAGTGGAACCCCATAAAGTCATTGTTAGTTTTACATCATGTAAATTGGTTTTACATTGAAAAACCTCAATTTCTTTACAGTAATACGCTACTATAACTTTAGTATGCGAATTTGTCTTTCTTACCGTAATGGCGAGTCCGAAGCCAGGCAGCCCAGTCAAATGGTAAATGTAGGGGACAGGCCCCAGGCAGAGAATATAAAACAGGGTTGAATGAACAAAGGTAAAAACGGATATACCTCTCCGTGGAAAGAGGTGCACCATTGTGAAACCTGCTCGCATAAGGTTAAAAGACCATAAATGCATTTAATGTATACTGAGGAGGAACAGTCACAGACAGAAAACAGTCCATCAGAGTGGAAGGACAGAGACCGGAGGTGAAAGTAGACTGACCACGCCAAACGGCAGAAGACATTGATGTCCTGGTACAAGGACCTATTGCGGAGAGCCAAAGAAGTCGCAAGGGCTCTAACCTCATGAGCCCTCACCTTGCATTCCGCATGAGATTGATCATTAGACGGCTCATAAGCAATCTTGATCACCTGACATATCAATGTGGAGATGGACTGGAAGGAGATATCCTGCTGACCCTGTTTTAAGGTCCCGACAGGAACAAAGCATCTGATAATTCTCCCCAGACTCAATAGAGACTGACAGGAAAGGGATTCTAATGGAATGGGGCGAAAAACCTGGTTCCCAATTCTTTGCCCAAATTTCAGGATCAGTGAGAAGGGTAACGGCAGAGCTAGCTCTTGCCCATGAAATACGCGAAGAGCGAAAAGACAATGCATAAATATCACTTCTCATGTGGCCTGAGGCAACAGCAAGCAGAAAGACAGTCTTAAAAGTTAAAAACTTTATGAAGTCCGATCCTAAAGGCCCATTAGAAGCCGAAGCCCCCATTTATGACTCTAAAACGAGTTCTAGGTTCCACTGTGGAGCTAACTACTGTACGTTAGGCCTGTCCAGATTGAACCCCCGAATACAAGAAAAACAAAGAAATGAAGATCCTACCTCTGGTTTACCACGGAAAGAAAGTACACTGGCAATAGCTGTGTGATAGCCTGCAATAGTACATGATTGTGCTCCCTAAACAAGACAGAGAAGGAAACTCGCAATCAGCTGGGCAGAGGCCATGACCGGATCAATCTTCCTGACGCCAATCAAAGAAGATTTTCCAGCGTGACTGGAAGGCGGCAGAGGAGAAAGACCTAATTGATCGGGCGATGCGAGCTGACATATCCGAAGAAAAGCCTGTCTGAGCTAGGACTCCTGAAATCACGTCCAAGCGTGAAGGTAACGTCTGGGGCCGATGCTAACGAAAGACATTTGTTTTTGGTGAGGAGAACCAGAGGACGAGCCACCAGAAACGACAAGAGCTCCGAAAACCAGGGTTGACGCGGCAACAGTGGCGCTATCGGAAAGAAGGAGCAATAATGCTCCGGAAACTTCTGTAAGAACCCTGCGTCCATGGCCCAAGCCATTTGGTTTGCCACGGAGAGACAAAGGTTGACAACTGATTATTGAGAAAAGAGGCAAAAAGGTCGAGGGATATAGATGCCGTTCTGTCATAACCAGCTGGCGCCGCCTGGAGATTATCCGCCAGAACATTTGCGCTTCCTGGAAGATGCTTGACTAAAATTGTTAATTGCATTTCCTTATAGATAGGAATAATACGGAAATACTGATAGCGGGGGCACAAAGGACGTGAGCTGGTGTCCCTGACTCTCCAGATAAGCGACCACTGTAGAGTTGTCCGTAGCCATTCAAACCGCATTGGAATGCAGAATCTTCTAAAATGTCTGCAGAGAAAACATAACAGCCATCATCTTCTGCATGTTCCCTAGACCACTCCATCGACTGGCAATGTATGTCGAGGTAAGCCCCTAACACTTCCATGAACGCATCCGTGAACATGTTAACGGTGGGAGCTGGCATGGACGACAACGAAACCCCCTGAAATACATTTGTAATTGCCTTTCAGAGTACACCACCGAGCAAACCCCATGAGTTGAGATAACACAGAATATTTAGATACCAACGAGGGGCCAGCCGTTGAAGGTCAGAGGAATATCTCTGGCCTTCTCGAATTTCTTCAAAGTTGGAATGACAATACCATGAACCGCGTGGAAACGGTTTCCCAAGAAGACAATGTTTTAAGAAGGGGAACCTCATACTCTTTAAGGAACTAAGCCAACTCTAAGCAAAAGTTTCATGACCAGACGGGTGTTCCGATCCAAAGATTCCCGAACTAGATGGATCATTAGGAATTCGTCGACATAGTTGTGAACATGTCTTCCCTAGAGTGCAGAAATCACACTACAACCAGCAGCAGTTGATGGGACACCAAGCTCCAAACCTCTTGCGGATCAGAATTATTCTGGAATAGAAGCCGAGTGTGTAGTCCATAATAGGCACCTCCTCGACCGCGCCCTTTAAAAGCATGGTCCTTAGTTCCTCCCGGATGGAAACTGCCATCTCCGGATCCCCCGAAGGAGGGAAAAAATACATACTTTGACACAAAGTGCGGATGCCGCAAGTATGGAATGCCAAACCGCTCCTTCACTACAGAAAAGGCTCAAGGGTCCTGGGTGATATCCTTCCATTGACTCTAGAAAGAAGGTGGACTGACGATCTCCTACAGGAAGATGAAAACGAGGAATATCGAGACCTTCACAGATGGAGAATTGTTGCCTTACCCAAACCCTAATTTACGAGAGGAGGACTTGAATCTGAGACTGGCTGAATTCTCAAGAACAGACCTTTCGTATGGAACGAGCAAGGACGGAGAGACGAATCAGGAACTTTTTCGTCTTGTCCCAATGATTTGTACTCTTCCTACCCTTCCCAATGTTACCATTGAAATAAGGCTTTGACTTCGGTCGCATATAACAGTGGGAGCAGAATTTCTAGCTTTCTTTTTTGGTGGTACTGACCTCTGTGAGGTAATGGCCTTCAACGTCTGAATTCTCTTCAAAAAAGGCAGAAGGGACCACGTCTGACATTGACGAGTAATGACACCTTCAAAGAAGCCAATCCTCTCAATGTCCTGTTCAGGGCAGAAGTTTTCAAGTTTATATATGACATTCTGGATGGAGAGACGCAACAGCCTCTCCATCGTGTGGTGCTCCTTGGAGCCGAACACTACCTGGTTCATTGACCAAGTTTCCAGAGTTCAACACTCAAGCTTAGCAGGCAAAGAGGACGGCAGTCTATCGTGTATTGCATAACCAGGGGCTTGAACCTTTGACCAAAACTGAGGTGCAACAGGGCTAACTTAAGCGTGCGAGATGAGGAAAAATTCTTCTTCATAACTCGAGTTAAGATATGAATGCCATTGACCACTTTTCCTTGTTAGATAAACACCCGTCATATTGTCCAATGAAAATGTCCAGTTAAACATCTTATTACACGTGGGAATCATAATAAACGAACTCATTGGTCAGTAAAAGCACGTGAACTGAATATGGAATTTGATTGCGTTGGGTTAAAAGGAACTCGGGTCTAATTCCTAGATTCGTATGATCTTAAACGGAACTCGGGCATGGTTTTTCGACTCCGTTTCTACGCTATATTGAGTTTTTCTGTGATTATATGTTCCTAAAGGTTCCGAAGACGATTACTGTTAAATACTAGAACACTGACACGTCAAAATAGGCCCCGCTCAAGGTGCTTTGCGATTAGGAAAAGTAATATCTTGACAATGAAATGTACAATTGAAGCTCTGATTTCGAAATGATTGATGACAGTATATATTACAAGATATCTTAGAGGATTCTTGGCGCGTACCAAAGAATGATGTATGTCTGACGAAAGAGGAATATTTTCTCTGCTTTTTAAACAATAAATATTAAAATCCAAGATGACTGCCTCTTGGCCATCTTGTTGATTTTGTTTGATTGAGTTGTATGGCCCATTTGGGGCTATCTTGTTGATAGATCGGTTCAAAAATGCCTTATACGCAACTAGGAACCTAGGGGAAACCAACCTCTGAAATTTCAGACAGATCCCTTTGGTGCTTAATAGAGATAAATATCTTCAACTACCAAAATCAAAGGTGTTTCTCTGTCGGCCATCATATTGACCGATTGGCACAAAAATGTAATATGCAGAACAAGGGCACTAAGGTAACCTACATCTGCAATTTAAGACTTCTTGGTAACAAAAAAGAACTAAAAAAGGACAGGCGGACGGACGGACGGACGGACGTACAGACGGACGGACAGATAGACCGACAACCTGATTACTATAAGGCACCCGTATTGCGATACGGGGCACTATTAAGCATCAGGATATTCATTAAAGTCTTTAAAGGCAATGTATAGGCCAACATCGGCTTAAACAGAACTAGGATCTGGGTCCTAGATCCGGCCAACACTAAACAGAACAGAACAGGTCTCGTTGTCGACTTCGTGTAAAGAAATCTACACTGAAATGATTTTTACTTTGATTACATGGTCCTGAAATTTCAAAGACAATTCCTGTAAAAATATATCTAAAAAAGTCACATCTATGCAAGCGTCGGCTCTAAACTGACCTCGAGTCTGGTTCCTAGTTCCGATCAAATAAACGGAACTCGAATATGGTTCCTAGTTCTGTTTGAGCTTAAACAGAACCCGGGTCTGGTTCCTAGTTCCGTTTAAGTTAAACGGAACCAGGGTCTAGGTGTCAAACCCGTTGAAGAAATTCTGTGTTGTATTATTCATTGAAGCTTTAAGTTCGATTCCTGTATTACAATGGTAATTAAACATCTTATTAGAGGTAGAAATTCTAATAAATGGAACCCGGCTGGTTGACCAGTATTTGTGTTAAACGGAACTCGGGTCTGGTTCCTAGTTCCGATTTAGTTAAACGGAACTGGGGTCTAGGTGTCAAACCCGCTGAAGAAATTCTGTTATAAAGATTAATTAAGTGTTGTATTATTCATGGAAGCTTTACGTTCGATTTCAGAATTATAATGGTAATTAAACATCTTATTACATGTAGAAATTTTAATAAACGGAATCCGGCTGGTTGACCAGTATTTGTGTTAAACGGAACTCGGGTCTGGTTCCTAGTTCCGTTTAAGTTAAACGGAACTGGAGTCTAGGTGTCAGATCCGTTTAAGGAAACTTGTGTTAAGGAGATTAATTCTGTGTTGTATCATTCATGAAAGCTCTAAGTTCGATTCCTGTATATAATTAATTAATTGAACATGCATTAGAGTAGAAATCCTAATAAACGGAACTCGCTCGTTGGCCAGTATTTTGTTAAACGGAACTCGGGTCTGGTTCCTAGTTCCGTTTAAGTTAAACGGAACTGGGTCACTGAGTCTAGGTGTCAGATCCGTTTAAGAAACTTGTGTTATAGAGATTAATTCTGTGCTGTATATTCCTGAAAGCTCTAAGTTCGATTCCTGTATATAATAGGTAATTGAACATGCAGTTAGAGTAGGAATCCTAATAAACGGAACTCGGCTCTGAGTACTTTTGTTAAACGGAACTCGGTCTGGTTCCTAGTTCCGTTTAAGTTAAACGGAACTCGGGTCTGGTTCCTAGTTCCGTTTAAGTTAAACGGAACTGGAGTCTAGGTGTCAGATCCGTTTAAGGAAACTTGTGATAAGGAGATTAATTCTGTGCTGTATTATTCATGGAAGCTCTAAGTTCGATTCCTGTATATAATAGGTAATTGAACATGCAGTTAGAGGTAGAAATCCTAATAAACGGAACTCGGCTCGTTGGCCAGTACTTTTGTTAAACGGAACTCGGGTCTGGTTCCTAGTTCCGTATAAGCTTAAACGGAACTCGGGTCTGGTTCCTGGTTCCGTTTAAGTTAAACGGAACTGGAGTCTAGGTGTCAGATCCGTTTAAGGAAATCTGTGTTATAGAGATTAATTCTGTGTCGTATCGCTGCTGAAAGCTCAGAGTTCGATTCCGATATATAATATGTAATTGAACATTCAATTAGAGGTAGAAATCCTAATAAACGGAACTCGGCTCGTTGGCCAGTACTTTTGTTAAACGGAACTCGGGTCTGGTTCCTAGTTCCGTATAAGCTTAAACGGAACTCGGGTCTGGTTCCTAGTTCCGTTTAAGTTAAACGGAACTGAGGTCTAGGTGTCAGATCCGTTTAAGAAAATCTGTGTTATAGAGATTAATTCTGTGTCGTATCGCTGCTGAAAGCTCAGAGTTCGATTCCGATATATAATATGTAATTGAACATTCAATTAGAGGTAGAAATCCTAATAAACGGAACTCGGCTCGTTGGCCAGTACTTTTGTTAAACGGAACTCGGGTCTGGTTCCTAGTTCCGTATAAGCTTAAACGGAACTCGGGTCTGGTTCCTGGTTCCGTTTAAGTTAAACGGAACTGGAGTCTAGTTGTCAGATCCGTTTAAGGAAATCTGTGTTATAGAGATTAATTCTGTGTCGTATCGCTGCTGAAAGCTCAGAGTTCGATTCCGATATATAATATGTAATTGAACATTCAATTAGAGGTAGAAATCCTAATAAACGGAACTCGGCTCGTTGGCCAGTACTTTTGTTAAACGGAACTCGGGTCTGGTTCCTAGTTCCGTATAAGCTTAAACGGAACTCGGGTCTGGTTCCTGGTTCCGTTTAAGTTAAACGGAACTCGGGTCTGGTTCCTAGTTCCGTTTAAGTTAAACGGAACTAGAGTCTAGTTGTCAGATCCGTTTAAGGAAATCTGTGTTATAGAGATTAATTCTGTGTCGTATCGCTGCTGAAAGCTCAGAGTTCGATTCCGATATATAATATGTAATTGAACATTCAATTAGAGGTAGAAATCCTAATAAACGGAACTCGGCTCGTTGGCCAGTACTTTTGTTAAACGGAACTCGGGTCTGGTTCCTAGTTCCGTATAAGCTTAAACGGAACTCGGGTCTGGTTCCTGGTTCCGTTTAAGTTAAACGGAACTGGAGTCTAGTGTCAGATCCGTTTAAGGAAATCTGTGTTATAGAGATTAATTCTGTGTCGTATCGCTGCTGAAAGCTCAGAGTTCGATTCCGATATATAATATGTAATTGAACATTCAATTAGAGGTAGAAATCCTAATAAACGGAACTCGGCTCGTTGGCCAGTACTTTTGTTAAACGGAACTCGGGTCTGGTTCCTAGTTCCGTATAAGCTTAAACGGAACTCGGGTCTGGTTCCTAGTTCCGTTTAAGTTAAACGGAACTGGAGTCTAGTTGTCAGATCCGTTTAAGGAAATCTGTGTTATAGAGATTAATTCTGTGTCGTATCGCTGCTGAAAGCTCAGAGTTCGATTCCGATATATAATATGTAATTGAACATTCAATTAGAGGTAGAAATCCTAATAAACGGAACTCGGCTCGTTGGCCAGTACTTTTGTTAAACGGAACTCGGGTCTGGTTCCTAGTTCCGTATAAGCTTAAACGGAACTCGGGTCTGGTTCCTAGTTCCGTTTAAGTTAAACGGAACTGGAGTCTAGTTGTCAGATCCGTTTAAGGAAATCTGTGTTATAGAGATTAATTCTGTGTCGTATCGCTGCTGAAAGCTCAGAGTTCGATTCCGATATATAATGTGTAATTGAACATTCAATTAGAGGTAGAAATCCTAATAAACGGAACTCGGCTCGTTGGCCAGTACTTTTGTTAAACGGAACTCGGGTCTGGTTCCTAGTTCCGTATAAGCTTAAACGGAACTCGGGTCTGGTTCCTAGTTCCGTTTATTAAACGGAACTAGGAACTAGGAACTCGTACATAGTGTCCACAATGGGTACATAATGTCAGCTAAAGGTGAAAGCCCTACTTCGATAGGTTTGACTTAAAACCAAAATTTGACTTCAATACATAACAATAATAAAAACATTTTTTAACACCAAGTCTTAGGTTATAGCGCATAGCATCAATGATTTTATGATACAGCTCAGGGTCTGTGATTCTTGCGTCTTTAGAACACTTTTAGGAGGATTTCCGTCATTATACATTTACACTTGAAGTGTATTCCACTTGTCATTACTATATCAAAGTACCGCTATTATACGTGTAATTACCTGTTAAGTCCCATGCTTTTAATCCTAGGATATATCGATCTTGGTCAATTTCACTGCCTTCACATCATTAAAGGTTTAACCCATTATCATTAAATAAAGTCCATTTTTACCCCGCCTTTGTTCCGCTTTCATCTCCAGTTATACTTACAACATCAAGCATCACTAAAAATGGGTTTCATTGTCGAACTCTCCGGTGATGTAAAATCTCATATGTATAAAATGCGATATTGTAAAAGGAATCTCTTGGTTTCAAAGATGATTTCCTTTTGTAAGATGAAAGATATGCAAATAGTGGTGTTAAACTTAATGTAAGAAATCCCAAAGAAACTGCACACAGCTCAATTTTCTTTAATCTTTGCGTGTTCAAAACTCCTCTATTTTTTTCTTTTTGATTTTAAAAAAGGTAAAAGAGGCCTGAAGTCTTCTTGTTCATTCTACCAAAAATTTCTCAAAATTAAAGTTTTTATTCATATTTCAATTGTTGTTTGAGTTCCACTTGTTACATAGTCTGTCCACAATGTAAACCTATATTAAAAGTACTCTCTGGACATTTATTTTATATATGCAAATTGGTTAAGTAATTAAAAATATTTTGGATGACGTCAACATAGTGAATGCTAAAAGAGAGGGATCCCCTTTATGTTGTTATATTATACTATTTATTTTCAAAATCCGATCCGAGAAAAAAATGATGTATAATGATGATTTTGATACGTTCGAAGTTACCATGGCAAAAAAATGGAGGCCTCTAATTGGTTGAAATTTAGATAATGTCAGATTTAAGTCAAATTTGGTATATAAGGGGTTAGATATATGCAGAATATCAAAGTAACACTTTCAAAATGTTTGGTTGCCATGGTAACAGAATGGACGACTTTAATTGGTAGAAATTCATGGGTTTTCGGATATAGGTAAAAAGTTGTTACGTAGGTGTGAGAACCGCTTCATAACATAATAACAATTTGCAAATATTTTGTTGCCGTAGTAACGATTTTATGGTCTCTGATTGGGTAAACTTAGCATTGTAGCCTTTGTGATGTTGTAATTTATTTTATTCTTTACTATCTTTAATCCAATTTAATTAAGAGAGATATAACCTGATTTATAAATTTATAATAGTTTAAATATTTAGGATCCCAAGAAAGTTGTCTTAATACCGGTGGTCACTAAGGCAGATTTCTTTTCAGTTATTATTTAATTTCTGATATTGAAAAAAAATGTGTATGTATCTAAGACTACAATTGGTTGTTTTACATGTACTAAATTTACGCTATATGTTCACGTTTGTTTACAAACTTTGTTCACTTCTGTTGTTTTATCGAGATAGCTATGGTAAATTTTAGATTTTCATATATAGCCATTTATGGCGGATAAGGATTTTTTAATTCCTACTGGTTACATTTCGGCCTTTGAGAAGTTATTGTATACAATTTTATATCTATATATCTGGTGATAATATCTATGGCAATTTTAATGGTTAAATTGTGGACACATTCAATGACATGCCGAATACTAAGAGCTAACTCATATGTTACGTTGAGCGCTGAGCAGGAACAGAAGCATATACCACTTTCAAAGACAATGTATGTCTCGATCAGGAGACTGAAACCATGTAGAGCCTTCCTTACAGCGATGAACGCTCAACTGAAGGTCAAAAGTGGGGCAGTATCAAGAAAAACATTGCGACGCTTCCGGTCATTATAGAACCCAATATTTCGGCCATTTGATATTTGGTCTACTCTACCACTGTAGATGATGTAGGAAATAAATGTGTTTTTTTAATCAAAATAAATACCATTATCTTTATTATTATTATTAGAATTTCATTATATTTTAACTTCGTTTATCTAATGGATCTTACTACGATTTATCGCCCTGCAATTAAAGACTTACTTTTGTTCTCTTTACGTTTTGAAATCAGTATCGTGCATTCATCAATACTATAATCACTAAAATGGATAATCGAATACTTGTACGATTTCCTGTCGCGCCAGCGCTCTTTTACGAGCGCTCGTCATCCTAAACACGGCCTTGGTCAGTGATTTGATTATAGCTGTTATCTACTTTACGGTTTACAGTGCAGTGATGATACTTTTCAGAAGTCAGGAAAGTGAAAACGATAAGGTCAGCAATTTTATCTTGCAAACGTTGAAATAAACTTAATGGTGTGTGTAATAGTATACATTACCATGTGATTTCCTGATTCTACAAACTTTGACCTTTGTTGCACTGAAACAGGAGCAGCTTACGGACTTAATAGACTACCACGTTTTTTACAAACACTGTTCAACCTTTTAGGACTGGTAAGCTACATTCCTTCCCAACTGTTCAACACTACACCTTTTAGGACTGGCAAGCTACATCCCTTCCCAACTATTCAACATTACACCTTTTAGAACTGGTAAGCTATATTCCTTCCCAACTGTTCAACACTACACCTTTTAGGACTGGTAAGCTACATTCCTTCCCAACTGTTCAACACTACACCTTTTAGGACTGGTAAGCTACATTCCTTCCCAACTGTTCAACACTACACCTTTTAGGACTGGTAAGCTACATCCCTTCCCAACTGTTCAACACTACACCTTTTAGGACTGGTAAGCTACATTCCTTCCCAACTGTTCAACACTACACCTTTTAGGACTGGTAAGCTACATCCCTTCCCAACTGTTCAACACTACACCTTTTAGGACTGGTAAGCTACATCCCTTCCCAACTGTTCAACTCTACACCTTTTAGGACTGGTAAGCTACATCCCTTCCCAACTGTTCAACACTACACCTTTTAGGAACTGGTAAGCTACATTCCTTCCCAACTGTTCAACACTACACCTTTTAGGACTGGTAAGCTACATCCTTCCAACTGTTCAACACTACACCTTTTAGGACTGGTAAGCTACATCCCTTCCCAACTGTTCAACACTACACCTTTTAGGACTGGTAAGCTACATCCCTTCCCAACTGTTCAACACTACACCTTTTAGGACTGGTAAGCTACATCCCTTCCCAACTGTTCAACACTACACCTTTTAGGAACTGGTAAGCTACATTCCTTCCAACTGTTCAACACTACACCTTTTAGGACTGGTAAGCTACATTCCTTCCCAACTGTTCAACACTACACCTTTTAGGACTGGTAAGCTACATCCCTTCCCAACTGTTCAACACTACACCTTTTAGGACTGGTAAGCTACATTCCTTCCCAACTGTTCAACACTACACCTTTTAGGACTGGTAAGCTACATCCCTTCCCAACTGTTCAACACTACACCTTTTAGGACTGGTAAGCTACATCCCTTCCCAACTGTTCAACACTACACCTTTTAGGACTGGTAAGCTATATTCCTTCCCAACTGTTCAACACTACACCTTTTAGGACTGGTAAGCTACATTCCTTTCCAACTGTTCAACACTACACCTTTGAGGACTGGTAAGCTACATCCCTTCCCAACTGTTCAACACTACACCTTTTAGGACTGGTAAGCTAAATTCCTTCCCAACTGTTCAACACTAGACCTTTTAGGACTGGTAAGCTACATTCCATCCTAACTGTTCAACATTACACCTTTTAGGACTGGTAAGCTACATCCCTTCCCAACTGTTCAACACTTCACCTTTTAGGACTGGTAAGCTACATCCCTTCCCAACTGTTCAACCGTTCAACACTACACCTTTTAGGACTGGTAAGCTACATTCCTTCCCAACTGTTCAACACTACACCTTTAAGGACTGGTAAGCTACATTCCTTACCAACTGTTCAACACTACACCTTTTAGGACTGATAAGCTACATCCCTTCCCAACTGTTCAACACTACACCTTTTAGGACTGGTAAGCTACATTCCTTACCAACTGTTCAACACTACACCTTTTAGGACTGGTAAGCTACATACCTTCCCAACTGTTCAACACTTCACCTTTTAGGACTGGTAAGCTACATCCCTTCCCAACTGTTCAACCGTTCAACACTACACCTTTTAGGACTGGTAAGCTACATTCCTTACCAACTGTTCAACACTACACCTTTTAGGACTGAGAAGCTACATCCCTTCCCAACTGTTCAACACTACACCTTTTAGGACTGGTAAGCTACATTCCTTCCCAACTGTTCAACTACACCTTTTAGGACTGGTAAGCTACATCCCTTCCCAACTGTTCAACACTATACCTTTTAGGACTGGTAAGCTACATCCCTTCCCAACTGTTCAACACTACACCTTTTAGGACTGGTAAGCTACATCCCTTCCCAACTGTTCAACACTACACCTTTTAGGACTGGTAAGCTACATCCCTTCCCAACTGTTCAACACTACACCTTTTAGACTGGTAAGCTACATCCCTTCCCAACTGTTCAACACTACACCTTTTAGGACTGGTAAGCTACATTCCTTCCCAATTGTTCAACACTACACCTTTTAGGACTGGTAAGCTACATCCCTTCCCAACTGTTCAACACTACACCTTTTAGGACTGGTAAGCTACATTCCTTACCAACTGTTCAACACTATACCTTTTAGGACTGGTAAGCTACATTCCTTCCCAATTGTTCAACACTACACCTTTTAGGACTGGTAAGCTACATCCCTTCCCAACTGTTCAACTCTACACCTTTTAGGACTGGTAAGCTACATTCCTTCCCAACTGTTCAACACTACACCTTTTAGGACTGGTAAGCTACATCCCTTCCCAACTGTTCAACACTACACCTTTTAGGACTGGTAAGCTACATTCCTTCCCAACTGTTCAACACTACACCTTTTAGGACTGGTAAGCTACATCCCTTCCCAACTGTTCAACACTACACCTTTTAGGACTGGTAAGCTACATTCCTTCCCAATTGTTCAACACTACACCTTTTAGGACTGGTAAGCTACATCCCTTCCCAACTGTTCAACACTACACCTTTTAGGACTGGTAAGCTACATTCCTTACCAACTGTTCAACACTACACCTTTTAGGACTGGTAAGCTACATCCCTTCCCAACTGTTCAACACTACACCTTTTAGGACTGGTAAGCTACATCCCTTCCCAACTGTTCAACACTACACCTTTTAGGACTGGTAAGCTACATCCCTTCCCAACTGTTCAACACTACACCTTTTAGGACTGGTAAGCTACATCCCTTCCCAACTGTTCAACACTACACCTTTTAGGACTGGTAAGCTACATCCCTTCCCAACTGTTCAACACTACACCTTTTAGGACTGGTAAGCTACATTCCTTCCCAACTGTTCAACACTACACCTTTTAGGACTGGTAAGCTACATCCCTTCCCAACTGTTCAACACTACACCTTTTAGGACTGGTAAGCTACATTCCTTCCCAACTGTTCAACACTACACCTTTTAGGACTGGTAAGCTACATCCCTTCCCAACTGTTCAACACTACACCTTTTAGGACTGGTAAGCTACATCCCTTCCCAACTGTTCAACACTACACCTTTTAGGACTGGTAAGCTACATCCCTTCCCAACTGTTCAACACTACACCTTTTAGGACTGGTAAGCTACATTCCTTCCCAACTGTTCAACACTACACCTTTTAGGACTGGTAAGCTACATCCCTTCCCAACTGTTCAACACTACACCTTTTAGGACTGGTAAGCTACATCCCTTCCCAACTGTTCAACACTACACCTTTTAGGACTGGTAAGCTACATCCCTTCCCAACTGTTCAACACTACACCTTTTAGGACTGGTAAGCTACATCCCTTCCCAACTGTTCAACACTACACCTTTTAGGACTGGTAAGCTACATTCCTTCCAACTGTTCAACACTACACCTTTTAGGACTGGTAAGCTACATCCCTTCCCAACTGTTCAACACTACACCTTTTAGGACTGGTAAGCTACATCCCTTCCCAACTGTTCAACACTACACCTTTTAGGACTGGTAAGCTACATTCCTTCCCAACTGTTCAACACTACACCTTTTAGGACTGGTAAGCTACATCCCTTCCCAACTGTTCAACACTACACCTTTTAGGACTGGTAAGCTACATCCCTTCCCAACTGTTCAACACTACACCTTTTAGGACTGGTAAGCTACACCCTTCCCAACTGTTCAACACTACACCGTTTAGGACTGGTAAGCTACATCCCTTCCCAACTGTTCAACACTACACCTTTTAGGACTGGTAAGCTACATCCCTTCCCAACTGTTCAACACTACACCTTTTAGGACTGGTAAGCTACATCCCTTCCCAACTGTTCAACACTACACCTTTTAGGACTGGTAAGCTACACCCCTTCCCCACACAGCCGCTAACATTTTTATTACTGATATATATGATAATAGGATCAACTTTTATTTTCATAATTTCAACACTTTACTGATACGAAGGAAGGATATGCTAAGGTCATCTTTTAACAAAATCGATTATGATGACATTGATCGTTATACTTCAAAGTCATCAATCAAAACGAATGTTCCCAATCAAATATCAAATTTTAGAATGCATTAAGTGGTCCATAGAAGTCATTTGGAGAGCTACACAGTACTTGTAATACATGAAACCTTTCATCGACCAATCATCTTTCCTCCAACATCATGAATTTTTCATATTCAAGAAACTTGCCAAAGACTAAACGTCTGGAAAGACTGCGGTTGCTTTTCGGGTTTACAGCATTATTAGAGTTTTTAAGAATTCATCGTTAAAAGATTATGTGCGGAGAATGACAACTTCCATTTAATTAGTTAAAGATTTGTTACATTAATGCTAAAATTAACATTACTTTATACAGTTTACGGTAAATAGCTCATGATCACTGGACTACATTAACGCGAATAGTTATGAATGGGTTCAGTGTTTGCTATCTAACAGAATCACAGAACGAGGCAGGTCAGACCGTACTTCTCTATCGAGCGAGAAACACTTACCGTATCACCGGAAAAGCAAGGGGTCGACAATCGTGTTTAGTGTACAATTGCAGCTTTTCAGGAACTCGTATCCTAGGGAGCTCTCGGCTATACCTTCAGAAACCCCACTCATCATCCGTACAGACGGGTCTTTCACTCTTCATGTTAAAAGGGAGATCTGTATGAAGAGTGATATACGTTTTCCGGATACAATTCCCGTCTGTGTACGTGCAGAAGGTCAGTTGTGATCGGTGGAGACGGCAAGTCGATTTCAGTTCACGTAATGGAGACGACACTATAAAGAAAACGCATTAGTCCTGCAGCTATTTAAAAGGGACATAAAATAATCAGATGGTCCTCAATATAACGTCGAGAGAAAATAGAATAAAATGTTTTAAACCAATAAATCCATAATCTTATCTATATTTGTAATTCAAAATTACATTTATATGCTTCTTAATGGATTTATGCATATTCTAAAGCACTTTTAAACCATTTTAAACATACCGGTAGAGACGACAGACATCAAAGCACTCCCGGGGATAAAAACATTGTATCATTGTTGATGCTAACAAATAGGTCCTTCAGTCACGAGAGAGACATCAGTACATTATACCGGTATAATCAATAACACATTTCCATTACGCTGGGATATGATATATTAAGCCATCTGGTTCGTCAACTGGTTATCACAAGTCCCAGCCTCCCACATATGAGAGGAAAAGGTCACTGGAAGTCGATGTTTATAGTTTTGTATATTTAAGATACTTGATGTAAACTGTTGAACTCTAGAATACAACATGGGCAATTCGGTGAAACGTCATGACCGCTATTTTTGGACTCCCGACGCCAATAAAGTTCTTATAATGATAAGGTGTGAAGACCTGTATCTCAAGATTACAGAAATAGCTTCTCAGTAGTGCACTCTTGTTGTCTTATTTGGGTATTTCGTCTGGTCTTTTTTAACCTGTCGCTTACTGAAGAAACCATTTTTGTACTAAGTCAAGTCCTGCGTCTTATATTTATCTTTCCCTTAGTCTTTTTTACTGTTGTTCTCTCCTATACACTTAGCATTAAGTTACTTGTTGACCGCTTATTTTATACTACACGACACCACTAAAAACACCAGCATAAAGGGAGGCAATCTTGAATCAAGGTGGCTAGATGTAGGTACGAAGACGATTAAAATAAAACATGTGTCCTTTTATCAGCCAAAACATACTGAAATAATTGTTTTATTCACTTAATGGATACAAAATGCATGAAGTCAATGTAGCATAAACAAATATCAGCTGTTCTCATTTTGACTTTATTTCTATGCAGAGTGATTTGTAAATGATGAGAAGATAACATTTAATTAGATTCCATTAATCTAAGTATTATCTTAAGACTTTTCACCAATCAATGTATCATCATTAATAGGATTTTAAATTTTATGCACTCATTTTAATGGATGCAGAATAATACTTTAAGCACAACCTCACATTTTTTCTTCTTTTCCTCCAGACAGCAATGTAATTGATTGCGGCAATGATGTGCACTACAATCACCACCACCCAAAAGTAGTCCGGGATCTGGAGTCTATAACAGGATACAATTTCTGTAGGATAACAAATATATCGTCCATTAATAAATTATTCAATCATCAAACTTCGACTAAAAGATTATTTTCATATGACAAGTATTCAAATGTTACATCTCACTGTCTCCGTCGGCGAAATGTACAATGTAATAGCATGTCATTGGCAACTTGATTTAAATTTTAAAATATTTTTTATGCAAACATTTTATATTTAATAAATAGATAACTGATTTCCTATTTTTCATACTGTCAATTTAAATTATCGTTAAACTTGTTCCTTGCTGGTTATCAGGAAACGTACCCACGACTCTTCTACGAAACCATCAGCAGATACCCGTCATCACAACAAAGAAGAGTGCCGTTGCTATGTTCTCTTGTTGTCGTTTCTGTGATGAGGGGATATTGCGACCACTTCTCGCCTTTTCTAACATAACTTTGCCCGATGAATATGACACCAAACACAAAACTGTTGAGGCAAACGAATACAGCAAAAGAATACTCAGTGTCTGGTTTTCCCTCTCTTGTGAGAAGTCTGAGTCAGAATTCATCTTTGCGATAAGGGCATGGCAATAATAAGGATTACAGCAACGAAATGGAAACAAAGCCAATATCCAGGTGAGATTACCCCGAGCTATTCTTCCACAGATCAAGAAATATCAGTTGACGTACTCTTCGAAGAGTCGGCATCCTATTTGCTATGAGAAACAGTCGTGATAGTCTATTGAAAATACAAAATGGAAGACCTGTAATGGTATAATTCCCCACGTATAGGATAGGAAGATCTGACAGTTCAGTTCAGTTCTTTATTACTTTAAACCAATTGGTTTATCAGTACAGTGCATATATATATACAGTGCAGACAGGAAAAAACAATGCAATATGTACAGACACACAACACACTCACTCGCAGCGTACACGTATGTAGTGTAGAGAGATATCTCACATTACGATATATTTACATTCGTTACATTTATTTTCTAACTTTCATATAATATTTTCATCCATTATTGCCTAATTCTTGATATACCATACAATTTGCTGTACTTTTCTTAACTCCTAATAATCGTTTGCAAAAACTCAAGTGCAATTTTTCTATACTTGGTGCTTTGTGAAACCCCCATACTTCACTACTGTAATTTAAAATTCTAGCAACATAGGTATCAAATACATGAAGTTGTGTTTCAATGTTAAAAAAGTTTTTCTCACATACATTTGACACTGCAAAAAGAGCTTTCTTACCCTGTTCAGAAATTCTATCTTGTGCTTTCCTGAATTTACCGTTAAAATTTAGAAGAATACCAAGGTAATTAAAATCGTTTACAATCTCTAACTGGCAACCATTATAAAACCAAATATCATCCTCTCTTAGTTTTCCTCCGTTTCTGAAAACAAATACTTTAGTTTTATCAGTATTTACAGTTAAGTTCCATTTTTTGGTGTAATTAGAAAGTGAATCTAGCATTTTTTGTAAACCCTCTGCAGTTTCGGATAAAAGTACCATGTCGCCTGCGTACATCAATAGAAATAGATTAAGTGTTTGCAATTCAATAGACGGACAGTCATCTGTTAAAAAAACTCATCTCACAATCATTAACGTACATTGATAACATTAAAGATGACAATATTTCGCCTTGGAATAAACCGTTCTTGCACTCAAAGAAATCAGACATTTTATTATTATACTTAACACAACATTTGACATCACTGTATAATGAACGTATTATACGTAGCATTTTCCCTTCCACGCCCTCTTTGATTAATTTAAACCATAAATTCTGCCGATTTACAAAATCAAATGCTTTCCTAAAATCAATGAAACAGCAGTACAATCTCTTTCTGTTTTTTAATGTTTTGCTTATTAAAGATTGTAAGACAAATATAGCATCAACTGTTGACATATGTTTTTTAAAACCAAACTGTGCATCACTTATTTTTGAATATTCATAATCAAAATCAACTAGTCTATTGTTCAAAATTGAAGTGAAAAGTTTCCCCAAACAACTTATTAAAGTAATGCCTCTATAATTATTAGTGTCATCCTTATTACCCTTCTTGAAAACAGGAACAATGTTACCTATTGACCAGGATGTTGGATAGTTACCAGACTTAAAAATATTATTAAACAATACTACTAGGCAAGGCAAAAGAACATATTTACACTTAATAAAATACTCATTAATTCGGCATTAGTAGATCCTGACCACATGCTTTAGATGTGCTTAAATTATTAATAGCTTTAAGTATTTCTTTTTCAGTAATATCGGCATCTAATTCATTAAAAACTGAATTAGAAATATTGTTACATGTATCATAATCGTGTAAAAAGTCGGTTACCATTTCATTCTCTGGAGGTACAGTGGAAGATAATTCATGAAAGTACACGTATTCGTAAAAAGCATGTTCGTCCAGATTACATTTAACACCCTTATTTCTTTTCCTGAATTTTCTGTAAAAATCCTTCGGGTTATGTTTTCTCATGTAATTTAACATATTGCCTTGCTGTGCTTTATATTCACGTTTGAATTTACATTCAAACCTCTTGTATATGCGGTTTTTTTGTACAAGTTTATTACGGTTTTCTCTAGATTTATCAGAGTTAAAAGGGGACAAGCATTGCTTGTATTCAATATATAACTTTTTACAATTTTCATCAAACTATGGCTTATCTTCCGTTTTGCTCTTCTTATCTAATCTGGGGGCACATGTATACGTGACGGCTGTAAACGGCAATAGTAATTCATTCATTATTTCGGTAAATTTATCAACACATTGATCAATGCCTTCTTGACCAGTGTCATAATATGTACATGTATTCAATAATTCCGTACGATTACATTCCAATACTTGACGAACACTTTTTGTATATTCATCATTTTACTTAACCTTCATACATTTACTAGTATCATAATGACAACGGTTTTCATACTGAATATCATTACTTGTTTCACTAGAACACAGTGTAAAACAGACAGGTGAATGATCCGCAAAGACATTAAATACACCACTCTCAAATTTCAAAATATTATCAAAATTTTCATCACATGTCATTACATAATCAATGAGGCTAGTACCTCTGCTGTTAAAAAAGTAATGTTTCCATGGGGATCATCACCATGTCTGCCATTAATAATTCGTAATGTAGTAGTTTTACACAATGAAAGTAATTGTCTACCGAACTGGTTTACACATTGGTCAGAGTTAGACCGTTTAGATGGTTGGGTATCAGAAACATAATTTATAACCTTTGATAAAGTATCTGAAGACAATTCACTTATAATATCAGCACAAATATAATCATCATTACAAGCCGTTCTACTATTAAAATCACCTATAACAATTACTTTCCCAATGTCTTTATACATACCTACCATTTCTTCTAAACAAGCAAAGAGGTCATTTTCACATTTGTCATAAAAAGTGCTATTTATCGGAGGAAAATAACAAGCAAACATGTAAGTATCAGTGTCGGCGTTAGCGGGCGTTCGAGATAACTTCATTAATACAATATTGTCGTTAATGTTATCGATAATACGACAGTGCTTGGACAATGTTGATTTAATTAAAATAACAATACCACCACCTTTGTCATGCTGTCTAGGAAAAGTATGGCAATCGTAACCTTCTACTTCCAGCACATCATCTTCTTTTACCCAGCACTCGTAAAAACAAACAACATCATATTTACAAATAATATTTACAAAGTCTTGTGAATCTAACTTTTCTGCAATACCTCTACAAATGTTCCATGATATTATGGAGACTCTCTCCACACTATCCTAATAGCTGCTATGGTGCTGGTTCCATCTAGGTGCGGGACCATGTCCGGATGATGATCCAGAACCATCGATAGGTCCATGCACCACAGGTGGATGGCTCGGACAAAACATTAAAAAGGCTGTATGGAAGAATTAATTAGTTATTTCTCTTAGAACAAGAGCTGTTGGAGAACAGCAAAGCTCGCCTATTCAGAAGAAGTTGATGTTCAAGTATTTACTATTTAAACATGGAAATATGACAAATTAACAGACTCAAAAAAAAACTGAAGAGCCCCAAATTGGTTGTATTATCACGTTCAGCATCCATACACATTAGGAAAATAAAATCATAAACATTTATGATGACTTATGCTTAAACAATTGACAAAATAGACACTTGCTCAAAAACGTAAACATGGAAATATGACAAATTAACAGACTCAAAAAAAACCTAAAAGGCCCCAAATTGGTTGTATTATCACGTTCAGCATCCATACACATTAGGAAAATAAAATCATAAACATTTATGATGACTTAAGCTTAAACAATAGACAAAATAGAAACTTGCTCAAAAACTTTAACATGGAAATATGACAAATTAACAGACTCAAAAAAAACCTAAAGGACCCCAAATTGGTTGTATTATCACGTTCAGCATCCATACACATTAGGAAAATAAAATCATAAACATTTATGATGACTTAAGCTTAAACAATTGACGAAACAGAAACTTGCTCAAAAACTTTAACGTGAAATGGGACGCCAACGCTGACGCCGACGCCGACGCCGGGGTGACAATATTAGCTCCCCCTATTCTTCGAATAGGCGAGCTAAAAAGGTAGGTAAGGTTGGATAAACCACAAAAAAGTCAGGAGGGATAGTCGCTATTTCATTATACTCATAAGCGTAGGCTAAGATGGGTTAGCGCCGAAAGTCCCCTGAATAAGCTATGAGGTGCACTTTGTATGTTATTGGAGGGTACAGATGCTAGTTCAGGTAATGTACGGTCGTGTAATTATGTGCCAAGGTCATTAAGACTCAAGCTAAGGTAAAATAAGCCACTCCCTTTATAATAAATAAACACTAAGTGAAAGCGGAAGCTGACATTTTAGAAATGAGTACATGCAATAGCCATCGATGGAAGCAAAAGTGCATATTTGCCTTCAGATTGGGCGAGCCAAGATTATCTTCCCGATGCATATCCAAGCGAAATGTCTTCTTTTAACTAAAAAAAAAACCATATTAAATTCTCCTGAAAATGACAAAAAATTATGCCCTTGATGAAAACTAGTTTATCTCTAGTCAAGACATTTTAGAACAAAAGAAAATATCCTTAAAATTTAATCCCGCGAATGGAGGAGTGTCAATTTAGGTCCTCTTGTGACCATGATCGATAAACATTGGTTATGTTTTCAGATAATCATTATACGATCCATGATTAAGGTCAGGTCGGAGTGCCTTGTGAGTAATGGGATGTTATAAGATGATACTTTTAGGCCAATACAAATGCTTGATAAAAGCAAGATTAACATTAATTGATTTATCAGTAAAATGGCACTAATTTCGTTAACATTTGCGTTTTAAAAAGATTTGTTTTATTATATTGACAATGATAATTTGAAACAGAAAATATTAATTTAGACCAAGAATCTTAAAATGTGGTATAGCATATACATGTTACCCCGGTAAAAATCGGTAGAATAATAATATTGAAATAAACATATCACAATTGAAAATGATATTTAAAATGTTAATGTTACTTTGTGAACAGAAAACAATACAACAACAACACACACAAAAATATCAAAACTATTCACGTATTTAGAGAAAATACCAATGTCACATAACACGTGTACCAGTGAATGAAAGAACTCCCAAAAAAAGATGTATACGAGAATCGATCTACTTTGCGACTGTCTTGTCTAACTTGGCAATGCAATTAATCAACAATTTTTGAGACTGAGGCGATGTCACATATCTGTCTGGCTAAAGGTAATCTACCGTCTTGGAGACTGGGGAAGTGTCATAGTCGACCAGGAAGCTGTCTGGGAGATTGGAACGTTCACACAACAGAATCTCACCTCGCTGTAGATCAACTGTTCGTCGGAATGTTCTGGAGGTGGAAGGATGGCACAAAACCGAGATATCTTGGAGAATGAAGCAATATCAAAGGACAATACCAAAGAGGTCTAAAGAGTAACGACTGTACAAAACAAACGTCTGTAGACTGTGGAGGTGGTGCTGGAACAAAACAAACAAGAGGTCCATGGGCTTTAACGGTCATCTGACTATCGAAGTCGTTTAAAGATGAAGTCATTAAAGATTCTAGCCTATTCGACCCATGTGACCTTGAATGAAGGTCAATGTCATTTATTTGAATAAACTTGGAAGCTCTTCATCCAAGCATACTGCCGGCCAAACATTAGTACCCTGAGTCTTTCGATTATTGAGAAGTCGTTTGAATCAAAAGTTTACGCATTGGACGACTGAAAGCGCACGACAAAGGACGATGCATGATGATAACACGTGTTCTGAGACAGAAACAACTATCAGATCCCAGCTAGATATCGGCGTCCACCATTGAATGATCTACTTTGGTAAAAGGAAAAAGGAATATTTCTCTCTGCTTTTCAATTCTTTCCCTCGATATATCTTGATTTGAACATAGGACCATAATACTTCAATTAACAAAATCCACACCATGTTCTTTTCAAATCAGTAATAGATTGTGGTATACATAACAAGATGTCTGCCTATTAAACCGGAAGTCACTTATCGTATATCACAAATGCATTGTGGGTTATAGACGTCTTTTCCTCAATATATTTATGATTTGTTTTTGTTGCTGGCACTTTGAATGTTAGTCAAATTTGTATATTATTATGAAATTATATTTTTTCATCGAAGTATTGATTAAAGTGATGTGAAGAAATGCTCCGACTATAAATGATATATACTCTCGCGGGAGTGAAAAATCATCGTCGACCAATGGAATCGCCGCGAGAAAATTTCATATTCTTTCGACCCTTGAGCTTTGAACTCTAACCTGCTGTCACTCAAGACGTAAACAGATATTATAAGATGGAACGTGCACTTTGCTTCTGGGACGACAATACGTATTATGTCATATCGCTGAAAACTGTTGAAAGGCCGCGAAAAGAAACCCACGAGTATGCCATCGGCGACCAGATTTTATGCAAGATACCAGGTTTTCCAGGAAAACATAATGGCGCGATAATCGCCATTCCAGGTAAAAAATAATTTCACAAAAATCTTCTACAGTCCTACAAAAAATCTTTTTTAATTTACAGAACTTTTTCATGATCAGTTAATGTTCTGGACTTTACTAGTGTATTTATCTCTAAATGCAATGTAAATACAATTATTAAATGCATTTCGAGCATATTCTCATATATCACAAATTTCAATTGAAATTCTTAAAAATTTCTAATATCTTATTTACTTCTTAAAATAAACAGTCTGAAGCTGGGACATTCATGCAAAGTCAATTGTAAACAGGTATTGAATTGTAAACACAGATAAATTGTAGTAATTAAATTTAAATTAAAAAGACTTTATAACTTAAAATTTTATACATGTTTCCAAATCATGTATATATATATATTTTAATTTTGTGTGAGAGTCTTGTACAAAATCAGAAAAAGAAATAATAAAATTGGTTTGTATTTTAAATTTAAATAGATGTATTATACATTTTATAATACAGGTTAATAGTGAAAAATTGAATAAATGCATTTATATATTATACAATGTATATCATTATACATACATGTACACAACATTAACCTTAATATTTATTGTAAGTTCCTAAACAATGCAGGTAAATGGATTAAAGTCCCGTTATGTTTTTATGAATGCTCTGCAAACTAAACATCAACGATCCCTATGAATTTATCTTTACTAAATTTTGTTCAAATGTGTACAGTTTAAATAAAAATATGAATATAAAAAAATATATATAAATAAAACACGTATATGTGTTTGCATATTTATACTTTAATTTTATATAGATTATATCAAAATTAGTTACAGTCTGTAGTAACACGGTTTACGCCTAGCTGGAGCTACAAATAATAGACTAACTGATAAAAAAAAACAATCAAATTGAATGTGTACCTTAATTAGCCTGTACATCATGATCACTATACATGCATGATATAGAATGAATAAATTTGATGAAATATTTTACATGAACTGGATAATTATTGGTTTAATGTAGATTATAATGGCATGGTTTATTTTCTGGTGTAAGTCATATACTTTTGGCTATTTTTTAATTTACAAATACAAGTTCTGTAAATTACCAGTTTGGTTATATATTTTATATTCATCCTAGCTTGTATATATATATGACATGAATAATCAGTAGCAGGAAAGAAGATTGTATCATCTGTTTTTTGAACTAACTCTGAAATTAAATCACCAATATTGCAGACGAAATATGTATTTCATGAACAAATACATGAAATTATTTACAATAAACCATTAAGTAACAAAAATAACAACACTAGTAGTACTTCATGTGTCATTCCCGTTAAATTTCAAATGTAGATAAGCGATACATTTAATTAACTATATATATAATCTTTACAGGATTAAGTTTGACTAAGTTTTGTAATGCTACGTATACCTTGTCATTGCTTTTATCATTAACACCATTCCTGTTACCAGCTGGATTCAATTTTGAACATTTTTTTAAACTCATAAAGTTGTATCTATATAGGTATTTTTGTTAAACTCATAAAGTTGTATCTATATAGGTATTTTTGTTACTATCATTTGGCTCAGAGTCTGACCATTACTTATATTATAAGTTATATTATCATATCTAAACAAGTTGATGATGTCAAACAATGAGGATTAATTTCATATAATAATCTATTTCCAAATTTTTGTCATTCTTGTTACCATATATATGGATTGATGAAAACTTGACATAAACAACTTCTTACAAAATATTTCAAATTTTCAATAAAAACTTGTAATAGTATATATATATATAATGATCAATCATTATTCCTGTCATTATTGTTACCTTTGCCATGGAAAAAGGAATGATTAAATCTGATGTTTTCCCTCATTGACACATAATGATAAATTATTAATAATATTCACGTGTGATATCAAATGAAATTATATTTCTTCAAAATAATAATCAACTCTCAAAATAATAATGGTAAATTAAATCACATAGTTCAGGTACATATTTTAATGTACGTATGAGATGATCATGAAAATAGTACTCGGACATGCATGTCATTTTTATCTTACCATCATCAGATGGTGGGCTATTCAAATCCCTTTTTGTCCATGGTCTGCCCTTCCATCCGTCCGTCCGTTAACAATTCTTGTTATTGCTATTTCTTAGAAATTAACGAATGGATCTTTCTCAAATTTCATATGTAGGTTCCCCTAGGGCCCTAGTTGTGCATATTGCATTTTGGACTATTTGGTCAACAAGATGGCCGCGAGGCAGCTGCAGTCATCTTGGATTTTGATAGTTTAAGTTTGTTATCGCTATTTCTCAGAAAGTACTGAAGGGATCTGTCTCATATTTCATATGTAGGTTCCCCTAGGGCCCTCGTTGTGCATAATATGTTTTGGGACCAATCGATCAACAAGATGGCCGCCAGGCAGTCATCTTGGATTTTGATAGTTAAAGTTTGTTATCGCTATTTCTCAGAAAGTGCTGAAAGGATCTGTCTCTGTCTCAAATTTCATATGTTGGTTCCCCAAGGGCCCTAGTTGTGCATATTGCATTTTTGGACTTATCAGTCAACAAGATTGCCGCCAGGCAGCTGCAGCCATCTTGGATTTTGATAGTTAAAGTTTGTTATCGCTATTTCTCAGAAAGTACTGAAGGGATCTGTCTCAAATTTCATATGTAGGTTCCCCTAGGGCCTTAGCTGTGCATAATGTGTTTTGGGACCAATCGATCAACAAGATGGCCGCCAGGCAGTCATCTTGGATTTTGATAGTTAAAGTTTGGGATCTCTTGTTAAGTTAATTATCTGTCATTATGAAATCAATATTCTCCTTCCAAAGCACTTTCACCTTCATCTTAATCTCGATGTTCAAAGTCTTAAGTAGCTTGAGGAGTACATATATACACTACTCAGTACTCACACATTTTTTTACGATATTAAATTATATTAATATATATATTATATCATTGATGTAAATTTGTTATTAACACCCCAATTACTTCTAACTTATTCAATGTGTAATATCTCTTATTTAGAGGGTAACAAGTATCTACAAAGATTGAAAAAACAAAAACTGGAGGAAGCAGAAGCTACAGAATCTTCATCCACAGAACCTGAAACACATCCTGACCCGCCTACAAAGAGACGAAGGACAGCAAAACCAGTAAATAAAGGTAATTATAATGAAATTTTATGATTAAACGTTATGACTTTCTAATAGTAATTTATACAAGAGTGTGCTTGGTTCGTCAACGACTAGATAATATATATACTTTAAGTTAACTTAAAGATGCTGCACCGCTGATAAATGATAATTTTTCTCTATCAAAAACAGGACCAGACAATTTAGTATTTTTCTTCAATTACCACCATTGAAAAGTTTGAGCTTCTAATTTTACTTCAAGATAAAAATATTAAAATTAATTAATTGCATCCCAAAAAGATTCAGTGGCGCTATATGTCCTATGTGGAATGAAGTACTGATTACGCATGCACCAAATCCAAAATAAATTATTTTATATTATTTTTTTGTGTTCATTAGACATATATATACATGATTAAACACTAATTATTGCTCGTTTATGCTCTGTCAGTAGTTGAGCATTTTTAAGGGAATCATAGCTATAGCTGTATATGCATACATATGTGTTTCATTTACCTATTAATATTTGAAGCTAGGAATTAATTTTTTTGTTGTACTTGCAGTTGCATATCCCCAGCTGAATTTGCAAATCTATATTTTGACTTTCAATTATCATTAGCAGGAAGATAATGAAAGACAGAATGTTTACATTTTTAACATGTAATAACTCATAATCTTGTTAGATCACTGGTCTAACAAGGTTATGAGTTATGGCAAGTGTTATCAGCATGAAAAATCAACAAATCAATATTTGATTAGCACCCATCTGAGATGTGTAACCAAGTGTTGATCATTCTTTAATTTATGTTCAGTCTTTTCAGTTGACTACCTCCACTTCGAGTTCATTTTTCTTTCTTGAAATGTGTACATATCTTTGAAATATTCACATGGAACTGGGAAAACACTGCTCTAAATGCATGTATCTAGGGGAAGGAGCCTTTATTGGGGCGTCAACGATTATGTACAAAAAATTATCACTGCCTTTTATAACTTTCTTTTATGTTGTATATGATACATGAATTAAATGAAAAGTAATTGCAAGTATGTTCTTTTCTCTTACAGTAGCTAACACCACATCCAAGGAAAAGGAGACAGTTGAGAAAGAGAAAAGAAAGATTGCAGAGAAGACATCCAAGGAAAAGGAGAAAGCTGACAAGGAGAAAAGAAAGCTTGATGCAGAAAAGAAGAAAAATGAAGAGATCCGTAGAAATACATCCTTTCTACAGTCGTTAGAGGCCTTCAAGGACCAGGTTAGACTTCAAAATATCTATGATAAATGCAGCTATATGATAATTGATATGATAGCCAGCTAAAATGTGTTATATCTTTAATTTTATTAGAATTGTAATTTGAAACCTACACTTAGATAATGGGAGAATTGACTTCAAAACAAGCAATAAAATTGATTAGTCGTTTGCAAGTTATATGTACATTAATATATAAATAAATAAAGGGTCCAATAATATAATAATATACAGACCACACATGTGAATTTTCTTTTCATATGTTATAATGTATACAGTGTATGTACAGTGTATATATATCTGGATATTGTATAAGCATCATGAAGATTTTATAATGAAAACATTAATGCTAACAGCTTATGTCTCCATGTTGTTTGAGTTTATTCTGTTATATTACAAGGAATGCTAAATTTATTTATTATTATTATATTTTAAGATATATAAGGAAATACAGAAACTGAATTTGATTATCTATCAGGATGACCTATAGTCGCCATGTTTCGTCCGTCGTTGTGCGCCGTGCGCCGTGCGCCGTGCGCCGTGCGTTAACTTGTCACATTTTGAACTTCTTCTGAAGTTCTACCGGTGTGATTTGGCTGAAACTTACATGAAATGATCCTGACATGGTCCCGACAAAGTGTTGTTATTTTTCGGGTCGATCCGAGATCTAAGATGGCCGACACAGCCGCCATATTGAAAACACATTTTGAACTTCTTCTGAAGTTCTACCAGTGTGATTTAGCTGAAACTTACGTGAAATGATCCTGACATGGTCCCGACAAAGTGTTGTTATTTTTCGGGTCGATCCGAAATCCAAGATGGCCGTCACAGCCGCCATCTTGAAAACACATTATGAACTTCTTCTCAAGTTCTAGTAGTGGGATTTGGCTGAAACTTACATGAAATGAACCTGACATGGTCCGTACAAAGTGTTGTTATTTTTCGGGTCGATCCAAAATCCAAGATGGCTGCCACAGCCGCCATCTTGAAAACACATTATGAACTTCTTTTCAAGTTCTAGTAGTGGGATTTGGCTGAAACTTACATGAAATGATCCTAACATGGCCCTGACAAAGTGTTGTTATTTTTCAGGTCGATCTGAAATCCAAGATGGCCGCCACAGCAGCCATCTTGAAAACACATTTTGAACTTCTTCTCAAGTTCTACCAGTGAGATTTGGCTGAAACTTGCATGAAATGATCCTGACATAGTCCCGACAAAGTGTTGTTATTTTTCGGGTTGATCCGAAATCCAAGATGGCCGCCACAGCCGCCATCTTGAAAACACATTTTGAACTTCTTCTCAAGTTCTACCGGTGGGATTTGGCTGAAACTTACATAAAATGATCTTGACATGGTCCCGACAAATTGTTGTTATTTTTCGGGTCGATCCAAAATCCAAGATGGCCGCCACAGCCGCCATCTTGAAAACACATTTTGAACCTTACATGGTACCGACAAAGTGTTGTTATTTTTCGGGTCGATCTGAAATCCAAGATTGAAATCTTGAAAACACATTTTGGACTTCTTCTCAAGTTCTACCGGTGCGATTTCTCTAAAACTTGCATGAAATGATCCTGACATGGTCCCGACAAAGTATTGTTAATTACATCTCTGGTTGATCCCAAATCAAAGATGACTACCATGACACTATATCTAATTAATTTCCTATATGTTAAGGCCCTTTGGCCTCTTGTTTGAAATAAAATTTGTTGAAAAAAATTGAAAATGATCCTGAGATGATCATGACAAAGTCCCGACAAAGTATTGTTAATTACATCTCTGGTTGATCCCAAATCAAAGATGACTACCATGACACTATATCTAATTAATTTCCTATATGTTAAGGCCCTTTGGCCTCTTGTTTGAAATAAAATTTGTTGAAAAAAATTGAAAATGATCCTGAGATGATCATGACAAAGTGACACCATATATAATTAATTTTACTATTGTCAAGGTAGTCAGATCACCGTTAAGGCCCTTTTGGGCCTCTTGTTTACAGAATATTGCCATTACCCCGGGCCCACATCAAGAGCTATCTGTACCTTTGCTGCCACTACAGACAGACAATGGACAAATATTCATGGTAATTTGATTACTCACAAATTAAACTTATCAGAAAAAAAATCAATACAGTACTACAAAACTGCAAAATAAGTTATCTGGTATATATATTCCTATGTCAGTGCTTAAAAGACTTATTAGAAATTTCCTTTTTGAAAAGTTACAAATTAACGCAAAATCAAATCCACTTTATTTTATTTTTTTTCAAATGAAATAAATCCTAATACAATGTTTTATGATTTTCTAATCAATGAACTTAATTGTTTGGTTTTACAGACACCAAACAGACCCAGGGCAGTCTTTCAGACAGATGATGTACTTCTGCCAACTCACTCTGAACTCTCTCCACCCCAGTACATGGTATGTTGATTGAATTAAATCATATCTAATACCCAATATTGTGTATGGGGAGGAGAGCAGGCAGTGAACTGAAGTAAAGTTGGGTTTGTGAAAGGTCATATATATTTTAACCACCATGTTGGACTCTTAATGTCTATTCTTTGAAGTGACATGCCAAGTGTCTTTTTAGGAATGTGGTAATTATCTGTATACCTAGCAAATTGAATGTGACCATGCAATTCCTTTTTGGTTATGGGTAATAATATATAGTTGTGAAGCAATATTATTTCTTTAATATTTACTCCCCTCATTCTTTGCTATAGACCTAAGTTTTTACATAACATATTATTATATATATGTCCCTTGATATGTTAAAAAAACCCATTTACTCATAAGTTAGATTTTCAAAAAATCAGATGAGATCGATAATGGTCAAAATCCATCAATAATTGCAAGACTTTAAAATCGTCAAAAAAACAAATTAATCCATGATTTCCGCTCGATAACTTAAATATTTATCGTCAAATTTCAACTAAATTTTATAAATTATTTTATATCAGTGAGATCTCAGATGAGTTCAATAATGGTCAAAATCTGTCAATATTTGCAAGAGGTACAGGACTTTAAAATAATCAAAACAGATAAATCCATAGTTTCTGCTCGATAACTTTAGTATTTATAGTCCGAATTCAACCAAACTTGGTTTGTTGCTTTATAGCAATAATATCTAACATGGGTTTTATACTAGCCAAAATCCATCAATATTTGCAAGAGTTACTGGACTTGATAACTCCACCTAATTATTAACAATATTTTCAATTGTAAATAACTATCTTTTTGTGATGCTGAGCAGGTGACACATTCACTTCTGTCGAATTCTTGTACTTCCTATACATATATGTTTCATATCTCTTTTTAATATTGAAATTTTACATTTTTAGGATTTAGGCGAATTGCCAGCCATTCATGTGCCACCAAAGCGAAGACAACCAGAGACAACTCCAGTCAGCAGGGTGTTGAATGATGTGAGAGATGTAAGTTTACTTCATAATTATTTTAATAAGTCTTGTGTACAGATACAATGTTATTAGTTATAGCAACAATAAAAGACTGTCTTCATCAAAACATTAAATATAATTATTAGAATGATCAAAACTGAGTTTTAAAAATAGGAAAAGATCAAGCGCCAAGAATGTAACATGTCCTTGTCACCTCACCTGGCCTGAAGCCAATTAAAATCCTTCTGTTTAAGAATGAAAAAAAAAATCTTTCTCATTTGGTCCGAAGCTTAGATTAGAAGATTGTATTTCCTTGTTTTTAACACTTTGGAGAGTTGTCATAAATATATACAATATAACAATGTAGACAGTGCTAGACAAACATTATTACAGTTTGCATAACAAAAACAGTACATTGTATGATTACTTATTTAAATATACCATTTCAGATCCTCAGACATAATATTATTAACAACAATGAATTCATAATGCACATTTCAAAAATTTTCAAATGTTAACATTTATTAACTTAAAGTCAATATTAAATTATCTCGTCGCTTTAAAGCCGAATCTATGTATTTTCCTAATCTGTTTCATTTCCCTGTATTCTGGTTGATAATGAAAGTACCAACTTATAAATCACCAGGGCATCTGTAATGATATGATTTAATATATTTTTTTCTTTAATCAGAGTAAGCTTCCTTGGGTAAGTGAAATTAATTTTGTATTTAAAAAAACAGTAGGTTTAACCCCCAGGGGCTTGATAGGCAGGGCTCAAAAGGGGAAATGTAGTTTTAAAATTCTTAAAACTCCTTGCTTTATTACTTTTCAGATTCTTCACAGTACAGCTGATCAAGAAAATTTTAACCATGTGAGTACATATGAGGTTTATTTATAAATTTTAAACAAATATTATTATACATAATTACAGGAGCATAGAATTAGTGAACATTTATCGCATAAATACTAATAGACAAATGACTTTTAAGTCAAATGAGTTAATTTCATTGGTGATTTAATAATGTGTAGTAAGATGTAGAGAATCTTGCTTGTATGTCTTTTAATTTGTGAATATAGATTTTAATACCAATGTTTTGTGAATATGCAGTGTTTCAACGTGGCCTGTGTTGGAATCCGCGATGAGGTCAGGTCTCTCCGTGAGGAGTTAGTGAAAGCGGATAATAGATGCCGGGAAGTCTCGGAGCAGTTAAGGAAGGCCAAAGAAGAAATCCAACAATTAAAGAATGAAAATATTCGAACAGGTGATTTAAATGTTACCTTATAATAATATTTAAGTTGCATTTTATGATCAAACCATGAAGTGGAACCATACAAATCTTTGGCCATTTCCTGAATACTGAGATATCTTATAAAGGTGCCCGTAAAATTTAGAAACTTACTTAATACTTATACAGGTTAGCCTGCAAAACTTTTTCCCTCTAAATTTCCTCTATTGCCTAGTGCAATACATGTACATGTTATGGATACTGAAGTCAATACCTCTTCCATAATGTAAAGTATAGATACCATTACCATGTGACATTCACTTAGAATGATAACATTGAAGTTGTATTGCTTTTATTGTGTACATAGTTACATAAAATGCATCATTTAGTAAAAAAAAAAGTTTAGTTATGAATATTTTTACTTAGCAGATGAAAACGCATCAGCTATGAGAATGCAGGCTGACGGGCGACCGAGGGCAGGCTTAGTGCCCCAGACTGTAGCAAGGAACTACCATGTAAGTCGATAAAAAACAATATTGTTACATCCTTTTCATCATAAAATTAGATAATTGTGGTTACGTCTATCATAGGAAATACACTTTACTGATAGGTTACACAACGTCTCAAGGTCAAATGAATACATATTGTTTTCAAGATTCATCACAGTCATAATCAAAAAATGAATCCATCTAGGAGATAATGATAAATACTCAATTATTGAATTGTGTTATTAACAAGATCGGTCTTTTTCAACCAGTCCATTGAATGATGTATTAATATCTATTTTGACCTGAAAAAGTGATCATAGAACTGTATTGTAAACCATTAGTCAATCATACCAAAGTATATGAAATTAACTCTCTTGAAGCTTGATAATAATATTTCATTATGATTATATTCATGTTTTCTGTTTTTTGTAGATGATTGAGCTTTTGCCAGGTACGGGGATATATGTGTACCCAAAGCACATTAAGATGGCACAAAAGAAAATCAAGGGAACGCAGGTGGCGAGATACCTGATGTCTGTATTTTATACAAATTCAGAGTTAGTTGCCCTCGGTTACTTGTCAGGGGTCCATGGTAAGGAAGGGATGGACCCTACCATTGTAGGAGCAATTGTTGGTAAGTGAAAAAAAAACTTTTAAAATATGGAAATGCGGTCATATTATATATGCAAAAAAACAATATATGATAACATCACATTCTTCTAATCATTATTATAGTCTACAATCTGATATGACTGAGTATATCTTTACAATACATGTACTTAATATAGATACTGCACTGATAAAAGGGGAAAAATTGATAATGCATTAATCATTATTGATGGTTATATATAGCTTGTATTTCATTTCAATTTTTAATTCATTTCACAGATTATGCAGTTGCCATTCATGGCAAAGCCTCAGTGCCTGAAGTGAAATATTCGATGAGAACTAAGATCAGTGCTCTGGTGAGCTTAGAGAAAAAGAAGACAGCAGAGATATTTTTGTAGTCAATATGTATATGGATATGAAGCATATGTGATTTGTCAAGACTACATTTACCATATTTTTATTTTTGGTTATACACAAAGTTTTCAACATTAGCTTTAAGTTCAATATTCTTATGATTTACATGTAAAGCTATATAAAATTAGGGATGCGTATCTGTCATATTTGTCATATATATTATAGATAAAAAATTTGTATATTTATTATAGTTAATTTCTCTCAGATGTATTTGTTTCAATATAATTTACTATCAAAAAGGATTTTGACAAAAATGATGTCGCACATACATCCAGGCAGATGGAAAACAAAAAAAAGAGATCAAAAAGTAAACATATATGTTTTCTTTCATACAAGAGAAGCATTTACTGGTAAAATGTGCATAAATAGAATTTTTTGTTGAGAGCTGAATATGTAGTAAGTGTTGCTTACCACAAGGACCATATATTAATCTTATTTTAAAAGCATATTTATATGTATTTACAACTATCCAAGGTTATAAAGTCATAAATTAATATGTGTATACAGTGTACAAATGTTTCTGTAAGAATGTATTTTTGTAAGAATGAAATAGAAGAGTGTATTTATACAAGAATGGAACAGAAGAGTGTATTTATGTAAGAATGAACTTTAAAGATGATTTTACTGCTTCTGTAAGATGATCTGGTAATAATAGTAACTATTTTAAAGTAAGTCAATTTTAAGACGGTATTATTTTAAACTGTTTTACATGAATTTTTGAAATGATTTAATCTTACTTTTATTTTTATAAATATTTAATAGTAACTGTTCACAATTATGTATAAAATCATATATAAATGATGTGGAATGATTTAGTAAGAATGACAATTAAAGATTATTTATGGTATTGTATAAGATCTCTTAATAGTAACTATTTCATTTGAACACATTTGTCAAACAAATTTTATGAGGGTATGAATGGATTATGTATTTTAAAACATTATTTGTCCCATTTCAGTTTATTTAATTAATGGTAATGGAATTCAGAAAAAATGCATTCTAGTTTTTCATACATTCTCTATTTTTCTAACTCTTTTGATTTTTTCTTAAATAGATGTGTATGTCTTTTATGACTTGCATATTGTATATCAGAATCAAAGTAAATTGTTTTTTTTCTGAAATAGATGTTTATGTCTCTTATGACTTGCATATATATCAGAACTATAGTAAATTGTTAAGTGGACAAAAAGATGTACATTTACTGTTCATTTGAGAAATTTTGTTTCCTGTCATAATAAAAAGAAGGTACTATGGTATACATTTTTTTTGCCTTTCCCAATGATTTTTAACTAAATTAGTATTCTAATAATAGGCATAACTTTTTTATACCTTTTTGCTGCCTAAAGAAAGGTATAACTTTTTGGTGCCTTTTCCAATGATTTTTAAATTTTAACTAAATTAGTATTCTAATAATAGGCATAACTTTTTATACCTTTTTGCTGCTTAAAGAAAGGTATAACTTTTTGGTGCCTTTTTCAATGATTTTTAACTAAATTAGTATTCTAATAATAGGCATAACTTTTTTGTGCCTAAAGAATGGTATAATTTTTTTGTACCTTTTCCAATGATTTTTAACTAAATTAGTAGAATTATGACTTTTTTATACCTTTTTGGTGCCTAAAGAAAGGTATCACTTTTTGGTGCCTTTTCCAATGATTTTTAACTAAATTAGTATTCTAATGATAGGTATAACTTTTTTTGTGACTTTTTGGTGCCTAAAGAAAGGTAAAACTTTTTGGTGACTTTTCCAATGATTTTTAAATTTTAACTAAATTAGTATTCTAATAATAGGCCTAACTTTTTTGTGCCTAAAGAATGGTATAATTTTTTTGTACCTTTTCCAATGATTTTTAACTAAATTAGTAGAATTATGACTTTTTTATACCTTTTTGGTGCCTAAAGAAAGGTATCACTTTTTGGTGCCTTTTCCAATGATTTTTAACTAAATTAGTATTCTAATGATAGGTATAACTTTTTTTGTGACTTTTTGGTGCCTAAAGAAAGGTATAACTTTTTTGTGCCTTTTCCAATGATTTTTAACTAAATTAGTAGAATTATAACTTTTTTTGTGACTTTTGGGTGCCTAAAGAAAGGTATAACTTTTTTGTGCTTTTTCAATGAATCAGAACTTTGATTAAGACTGGACGTGTGTACCTTTTTGTGCGTATTTTCTGCCTTTGTAAAATTGTACCTAAATTGTGCTTTTTTGACTGTAATGAAATATCTTTATGGACCCTGACATGTGTTGAGTGTAACTTTTTTTGTACCTTTTTGGTGCCTCTTTAGTGCTAGATTGGAACCCCTAGCCAGAAATGATTCCAATCTAGCATTAAAAAGTTATGACTTTTTTGTGCCTAAATTAGTATAACTTTTTGGTGCTTTTTTTTTGTATGGGATAGCATGGTTAAATAAGGGTACCTCTCGCAACCCGGTTGCTATGACTATTTGTCGACAGACGTTCTGGATCACAGCGTCTCTCAATTGTCATTTTACTGCAAAATATTTTCCTGGCAGGAATAATGTAATTGCAGATGCTGCCTCGCGTTTACATGAGCCAGAAAAATTAAGTGAATTATATAATGTGGCCCCATCCCTCCAAAGTGAGACATTCAATATTGTGAATCTACTAAGACACCTCTCTTCATGTGTTACAGATTTGGTGGATTTCTTAGAAGGAGAGACAAGGACATTAAAAGAGAAGGCGTGGGCTAGCAGTACTATGCCGATATACAAGGCACAACTAAACTGCTACACAGACTTTTGTGCCAAAGTCAATAAGGAGTCTGTCCCAGTAGGTGCTGAGACTGTACAACTGTATGTGACATACTTGGTGCGTGTAAGACAGTTTACATATGCCTCGGTTCGTCAGTATCTGAATGTATTGACTCAACTACATCGATTTGAGGGACTGTCAGACCCAATACCAAACAATGTTCAATAACAGGATTTGCTTCGCGGTGTAAAACGTGATTTAGGTGTTGCGCAGACCCCAGTAGATGCTCCCTCGGTTCTCCTAATAGTCCAGGTGCCAACCAGAAAACCCAAAAATATAGTTCGCATAAAATGTTTTTGCTGATTATGTTGCAGTAGGATGTGCTTATTCAGAATCCGAATGATGCCACCTCGGCATCTTTGGGGAATTGAAAATATTCAAGATGGCCGCCATGAACGTTCTCAAAAACGGTATTAGTCAAATAAATTTGTTTAACTGTAACTTAATTGCAAAAGATAAGTTTTCTTTCTTAATTTTGCAAGATAGATACATATTCTTTGATAAAAAATAAAATCCGATAAAAATGATTTTTAGAATCAGTTATTTTACGTCACTATTTTGTCGAAAAATGAACAATATTACTTATATTGCGTAACGTTAAACAGAAAATCATATTTAAGGACGATCATTCGGGAAAAAATATTTACTACATCACACAAACTGTTTACGAATGTCCTGCAGGTAGAACATCAGAAGTGTACCTGTGCATGATCGTAAAAGGCGACTAAATTTAGTATATCTTTTCTATTTTATCCTGGGTTATAGAATAGTAGCCAGAGCTTCCCCACAAGGGCGAGCGCTCAACTGCGCAAAGTGAGGTCATGTCAAGAGAGACGTAAAGAAAAGCAGTTAGGAAGATGAGAAAGCAAATATCCTAAATTTAGTCGCATTTTAAGATATCATGCAATAGAAGGCAGACGGTACAATTATAATGCCCTACCTACAGGCCAAAAAACAACGGTGCGGCGGCCGGAAGTATAGCAACCAAGATTTACGAACAATATAAACTAATGTTAGCATATAGGAAGCATTCAAGCATCATATCAATATTCTTTGCCCTACGCAATCACTATAAGGTGTCACATTTTGAAATAAATTAGTAAAATACTTCTTTCTCAAACAGACATACATACAATTAATACCAATTTAAATGCTAAAAGGGATTACATCTATTGCAATTTGACACATGTTTATATTTATGCAATATCAAATACTTTGCTTTCATACAATAGACTTTATAAGTCTTGCAAATTGTCTATTGGATTTAAAAACTGTCAAGTGACTAAGTCACTGCAATTTGTTATAATATGATTTAAAGGCCAAGAGAAGTCGTTGAAAATGCATTTATGAATTTACTATACTTTCAGAAAGATTTAATATGATCATTTTATAACATTTTATAAAACCAAGCCCTTTGTTTTAAACACTAGTTTATACTGTTTTGGTAGTGACAAAACGTTTTAATAATTCCGAATAACGGAAATAAGGACAACTATCTTGTCTTATAACCCAACCCTAAACACTTATAATGTATTTAGATTAATGTTAATTAAGGATAACTTAATAAGATGTTATGAAGATATAACATAAAAATCTGAGTGTACTTTAAATAACCGCGAAGCCGTTTACGATGACAGTGCACTCAGGTTTTTGTGTTATATCTCCATAATATAACACATCTATTCAAATTAATCCTAATAATTCAATTTACTAAAGATAATCTCTTTTATATTCAAAATTCATTTTGGGACTCTTTTGGCTATGAAATCATTACTCTGTCATCTCAGCCAATCAGAAACAACGTTACAAACGGCGACGCAATTGTTTTCATTTATGGGCTGATAAAGTAAATTGTAAGCAAATGAAAATGCTCGTAACAAGAAAAATTGAATTATTTAAGAATAAATTGATACCCACATCCATTTACATGCAATAATATGAAGACTTGTGTGTATAATTTATTGACCGAGATCAAGATATGTTTTCTACCTTCATGATCCTGGCTGTTAATAGGACGTTAAACTAATTACCCCAACCTCAATATGGTAAATGTTATTAAATTGCATGGGATTCCAAAACGCCCCCACCCTGGCACATTATACTAACAACGGACAAACCAGTCCTTATACTCCCTTTATAAAAAAATGTTCAACTTCATTTATTAAATCAAACATTTTTTTAAAAAGTTAAAAAAAAAATCTTTGAGTAATGCAATCAAACATCCCACAGAGAGATTTTTCATGTTCATTATATTGGGATGTTGTCATTTTGGACTCCAATATCAAATTAACTAAAACTTGTTTTCTAAAGTTGTTACATGTACATTCAATATGTATAACCAATAAATTACGCAAAACCAGGTTAAAAATATAAATACCCTAAACCATTAAGAACAACAAATTCAATTTGGCCTTCGAAAAATATCGAAATTAACATATAATAAGTATAACATTTTTATCTGGTAACTATTTTGGAAATGAATGTATCATCAGTAAACATTCCCCTTTACAGTTGCTATATCTTTCTACTGATATCGTTGTCAAATACGTTGTACATTAACATGGTAATGAAACGGTTTTGTCGAAGTACTGAAACGTATGTTTTAGTGACATGGTTCAATGTTTTATCGCCCTATAACATCTTTGTGCATCTCAAGAATATCCAAACCGGTTACGAAACAAAGGTATCCATTCTATATTAAATAGTAATTGAATATCTGTCTTTGAAAGTTTGTCCAGTTGCTCTGTGTGTAGGGCATAATAATTGTACCTGCTGTCCCTTCATTATCGTAAAAGGCGACTAAATTTTGGTATCTTTTCTTTTTCTTCCCAACATCGCTGCCTAACTTTTGTCAGAGTTGAACTCTCGCCCATTTGGGGAATACATCCCCTGGCCGAGCCTCACTTTACTCTAAAATGTCGAAGTGTCTGGTCAGCACAAATGGAATGGGGACGACTGTTTGCCCGTTGTGATTTTAATGTGACCGGGTGGGTCGTGATTAATAGAATCTTTCCCTACCTAGAGGGTGTGACAACGAAATTCATGAACGTTTAACCCGAGGCTTGCCGAGGGTTTGACATTCAGAAATTGCCCCGAGGGTTGTGATTTTGTTGTTTTAATAGCCTTATAGGTAGGGAATGATTCTTTTTCTCCCATATACAAAAGAAAAAGAAGAGATAATATCCTAAAAAGAAGCATTTTCACCGCGATATGAATATGGTTCCTTTCTCTGAACGTCAATATTGATGACGTCGTTGACAATGCAAGCCACGGACACGTCGCATGAAGTCATGACGTAACGTAATTGTTTTCAGGTTCAAAAGGTTAGCGCGCGCAATCTGTCATACCCTAGGGGTCGACAGAGAAATCTCCCACGGCTAAAACCGGTGACAAATCAGTGAATGGTGGGAGAAATTTGGTATCTTTTGTCTTGCTTCAGTAATGCTGTAAAAGGGCAAACGTAATTCATTAATACATATATAAGGAGACACAACATCAACTATATACCGCAGTCCCCAAGGCATTCGGAGCACACGTCGTATACACATCTTATAGTGGAAGCCGTCCTCAATGACTTTAGCTGTTAATAGGGCGTTTTCAATTTTCTAATCACGTTTGTCCCGTAATCGATTTAGCTTAATTTCTCTATCAATATGGTATATCTTGATAGACTTTTTGCTTGATTCTGAACTGTTTCTTACATATTGAAGCATTCAAAACATCGTTATTACATGTTATATCTTCAAAAATTTTGGCAATACACTATGTTTATATTTAAATAAAAAGTTATTCTTGCTTTTTATAAATGAATTCAATTTCAAGAAGTGTGTATTTTCATTTTATGATAAGAATGTATTGCATAATAAACTAGTTTGTTTGTCGTTTGACTGGAATATTTGTGTTGTGTCTTCTTGTATAGTGGGACTTTTGGAACTCTTGCCCTTTGTTATATCACTGAAGCATGCCACCAAGACGTGCAATACAACCCTCCCAGTCAAATTATACTGACAACGAACCAGTCGTCCCACTCCCGGTATGCTGAGCACTAAGCAGAAACAGACACTACCACTTTTATAGACTTTGGTGCGTCTCAGCCAAGGAACCAAACCCAGAACCTTTCTAACAGGGACGAGTGCTCAACCGAAAGCCCAAAGTGAGGCGTTAATTGTCAAGGGAGACGTTAGGAGTCAGACGTCAGTTAGGAAGAAGAGAAAAGATAAGATCATACATTTAGTCGCCTTTTACGATCATGAAATAGGTGCAGTAGGTAATATACTAATGCCAAGAAGAATTCTGTTCAATGACGGTATGATAAATACGTACACAAAGTTTTATCGAAGTGCATAAAAAAATTATGATTTTATAGCATGAATATCAAATTAGGATGAAAATATATCAATGTTGCATTTTGTCAACCATCTTGTCCGCCATCTTGAATATTTCAATTTCCCCAATGATGCCACGGTGGCATCATCCAGTTTCTGATGGAGGACAGGTCAAAGAACATTTCTGTGAAAAAATATTTAATGCGAACTATTTTTTTAGGTTGGGTGGAAAATCACCATTTGGCACCTGGACTATAAGCATAAGGGCTACCCTTAATTCATCTGTGACTGATGGCTTGTGTTTTTGGTGTGCATGTCTAGTAGCATTATATGGCCTATTATGGCCCATTAATATAACCTGCACATCCCATGATAGAACAAAGGATTTGTGTCGGTCAGATGTCATTCCTTATTCGTGGGGTTATTTGTTAGCCCTGCGTCGCACAAAAACAGTTCAATTTCGTGAACATACTGTCACAGTTTGCTTACCTCGGGTTAATCATGAATTGTGTCCTGTAACAGCTTTACATGCTTTATTAGTAGCTACCAATCATGCTGACCCTCTCGGCCCCCTTTTTCTGTTATCAAATGGCCATTGCCTTTCTTTTTCAGTTTTTCGGCAAAGACTTTCAGCTGCACTTTCTAATGCGGGCATTCAAAATCACTGCATTAAAGGCCATTCTTTCAGAAGAGGGGTGCCACTTGGCTCAGCAAACTGGGTGCTGCTGTTGATGACATTAAACTTATTGGATTTTGGGCTAGTGATGTTGTCAATGGCTACATTGAATCTGGTTTCGAGAAAAAATTTGCTATAATGCAAAAGTTTGGTTCATCGTTATGTTAAGGCTACATGTATGCTAAACATTTAACGATTACATGTATATAGAGAGCTTAAAGTTAAGTAGCTCCATCTTGCCTCCATACAATACCATTTCATATGTAATATCCTTTAATTTTTTTTTCTTTTTTCCTCCGGGCTGAAGATTATTTTTTGTACTATTATTTTCTATAAATTCTAGTCATTTTATGTCATGTTTTTTGTATACTTGTTGGGTCCTTGCCGGACCAATAAAATTTGCCAATGTTCCATGTTGGGTTTTGCTTAATATATGTTTGATCACCGCATGTAAGTCTCAAATTATTATTTTAGGATAAAGTGAATTTTGAGATCTGTAATGTGCTACTGCGAGTTGCCGTCCTTGGGTCTTATTTGTTACGAGTTACCGCCCTTGGTTGGCACTCTCTAATCCTGTAAGTTAGTTTTGCTATGTCTACGCACGCTGCAGGCTATGTGCCTTTTTTGCTCTAAATTTTGCTCCCGCAACACCATCCCATGGTTTTTGCATTTTTCAATACTTGGGTAGGGTCTTTTGCTTTATACAGCATTTTGACATGCTTGCTCTCTGCCATAGCTCAGTAGTATTACTAGATGGTCAGTAAGTAGCTCACTGCAATATTAATGCTAATATAATTTTAGGCAAAGCCTATCTGAGAGCGCAGCAGTTAATCCATTCTTTCGTTTTTTTAATGTTTAACTAAATAGAAATATGCCAGGTAGATCTAAATAAAGGATTTCCAACGGCGAAAGAGTACTCTCCCCTGACCCATCAGTCTTATCGATATTATGTGTTTTGTTTTTATAGCTTATTGGGTGCGCTGAATAACTGTACTGCTAGAAACCATTTATAGAATTATTAATTATTAGAATAATAGCTTTGCTGAATTACTGGCATTGAGTTTATCACAAGAAAAACAATATTGAACATAGGATACTTCTACTTTCACTTTCTGCAAAAATACGTGACTGCGGCTACAAATTATATCTCAACGTCATTCTCCGTTGCCAGGCGGAAAATTCCGAAGCAACTGCTCACGTAAAACGGCTTTTAAGTTAAGATTCAGGACAAAATGTAATTATTAGATTCAGGTAAGAATAAATTGGAAGGTTTATCTTTCACTAATGTTTTCATTTTTATTTTTCCAAGCGTTACTTGTTTGTAATCACGCGAGAGTGTGATTTTGTAATCACGCGAGAGTGTGACTTTAGATACTGTCTTGCGCGATGCTGGATCTTGTGTTGACTTCCTGTTTCCGGTTGGTGAGAAAGTTTTCCAACTCTACATATATAGTCGAATCAACCTAAACGCCGCCATTTTGTTTTTTTCGTGAACATAAGCGGCCTTTCGGTTAAAAATCGGTGAAAACAAATGTCAGCGATGTGCCATGTTGCGCGAGATATACAAGCAGCTTCAGTATTCATAATTCGAAATTACTACGTATGTTTAGGAAACGTTATAGAATGACATATTTAATGGTTTGAAAGCATTTTAAACACTGTTGGTGTTAGTATCTTCAATCTTGCATATATATTTATTTCAATGGATGGTTGAGAAGGGGGCGTGTCCTGTAACTCGCAGCTTTACTCGATCGGTTCGTCTGACAGAAAATTATCAGAAGCAAGCCGATTTGAAATTGAAAATGAGCATTTTAGAAATGTTGACTTTGTTTACACTGGGATAACACAGCTGATTTTAAGAATGTCGGTAATAAATATTGTTGTAATCTATTTCTGAGTAACAGTACATTGCAGATTACTGTTATATCAATATATGAAGACGCGATCGTCTGTTGGCCAAGGATATCATGCATTATAGACCTGGCTGGAATTACATGTACACTGTATGTACATTTCACAGGTTTCACAATTAAACTACAAATAAATAATTAATAAATTATTGTTGTTTATCAGATGAGATATATACCAAGGTTTTATAAGTGAGACTTATAAATCGTGTACACATACATAAATTCATTTTGAATTTCAAATATAAATTATTTGTTCTTTTTCACATAAGTACAAATTTAAACATACATGTGCAAGCACAGGAGCCATATTATACATGTACAACGGTTCATTATGTTTCTTATTTACATATATAACATAATGTGCTATTTTTCTATATTCTTTATGGGTTTTTTGTCATATCTAACCTTATCTGTTTACAGCTGGTAATTAGATTGGGGACATGCTGGGCTCTCTTAATTTGTGAAGTAATAGTCTGGAAGATCTGCCACTTGTCTGCATCTACATTACACAATTCAAGAAAGTCAACATTTACTTGTGGCTAATCGTTTTTCTCAGTGTTATGTTCTAGATTGTCAATTTTGGTAACCGGAGCCCATCGCTCCTGCAAAGATGCGAGGTGCTCATGCGGCGCTCCTGCATATTTTGGGATAAAAGAGGTACAACACTGAAGCTCGATCAACTTGTTTGCTGGTTTGAATGAAGGAATTAAAGTGTTAGCTGGTTTTTGCTGAATACACATGGAACTTTACAAAGGTGTTGAATTGTGCTTTACTGACCATGGATGACCCACTCTACTTTCTAAAAAAAAAATGTACCATCTGATTTTTCTATTTAGGAAGAGAACATTTACAAAAAATGTACAAGTTTCACATTGCATGACCAAAGGGCATTTCACTTCTACAAGACCTTCCCCATAACATAAACATGATATTAATACGTCTGGGGAATCAGATAGAAAAGGAAACTGTTTACATCGTATAAGGCCAAATGCACTATATATACATCATGATGTATAGAAAAAAAGAACTTTACAAATTCTTTATTAGCCACAGGTTCTCCCTTCCATACTTAATGGATCTTTCAGAATCTATATAATTTGTTTGTTACACCAAGAAGGGTATTACATAATGATTATTAACCGAAGAGGAGGTATGCATCGGTATACATGTACCTCCTCTTCGGTTATTCCTTTTCTTTTCTGCAGAACCCAAAATATATGCAACAATTTGAATGGTTGAATGGTTAGCATGTCAGTATTTCTGAAGAACCAGAAAGGTGCCAGTGGCTACAGGAGGACACTACGTTCAACCAACATTTAAATATTTACGTTTTTTTTTTATTTCGCACCGCCTCAAAGAAACTAGTAAACTCCGATTACTTCATTTCCCAATGAAGATGGTTGGTCATGCGCTGACCTCTGAGATACACGTATTATATAGAAAGACGTCAACCTTACTCTTGCGATTTTAAACACTGTTACATGGAACCTTTATTTCTCCAATATCGATTTTATGAGCCCTTATAATGTAACAAGCCCCTGTGTTCTCAGTCAAGTATTATATCCTATAGCTATGCACAGACACAAGTTGATAACCAAATACTAACTGGCACACATGCTTGAAACAGTATTCAAATAGTAACCTGTGCTTGTGCATTGTAACAGGCAATACACTCAACAATTAATAAAACCAGTCAAACAAAGGAGCTATGAACCAAATGAAAAATTAAAAGTTGTTATTCCTCCCTTGCGAAGGGTTCTCCACTCTTCATTCTCACTCTGACCCCTTGTTGCTCCCCAACACTTTCCACATCTGTAAATGTCACCTTGGGAAATGAGTTGATGAAATCCTCTACTGCATGTACAAAGAAATTGAAAGTGTTGCGATTTAAAACATGTGGGTTTTCTGTTTTGTTTTCCCCTTCTTTTCTTAAGTTAACAGCTGTTATGTACCTGGTATGTCATTTCTCCACTTACATGTTACATGTTATGACAAAAATGTGACAAAAACCAATACACGTATGGAATTTATTGTTAGCATTATTATTGTTCAATGTTGGTAATTGAATTATATATACATGTATTATTTTGATATTGTTAATGAAACAATAGTACAAATGATAGAAATATATTATACTATGTTAATTTATCACCTGGTTGAAGCATTTGTGTGGCCTTGATGTTTTCTGCAATGGTCAACGTATTCAAATTTGAAGTGTCAAATCTGGGTCTTTGGGATGTACATGGCAATGCGTTGACAATAGTTGTTTTGGAATACTTTAATTTCTCTTTATACATCAAATCTTTAATGCACATTCATTGATTTTTGTAAAGCATTGCATTTGATACTATCTGGAGAGTTTTAAAGGGTAAATGTTTCAAAATAATATACAATATGTACGATATTTAAGGATTAATTTGAATAGATTTTTTATGTTATGGAGATATAACACAAAAATCTGAGGGTATACTACTCAAACTGCGAAGCGGTTTATGATGAGAGTACACTCAGAATTTTGTGTTATATCTCCATAACATAAAAAATCTATTCAAATTAACCCTTATAATTCAATTTACTAAAGACAATTTCTTCAACACTCAAAATTTATTTTGGGACTATTTTCTCTATGAAATCATTACGCCGTCATCTCAGCCAATCAGAAGCAACGTCACAAACGGCGACGTCATTTTTTCCTTTATGGGCTGATACAGTAAATGTTTAAGCCAATGAAAATGCTCGTAACAAGCAAAATTGAATTATTATCAAATCCTGTGTGAAATTTCTGACTTTTTCCCTTGTCAAGTCGGGGTACGCATAGGTGAAAATCTCTCTCCATTTTTGTTTTCTGTGTTTCTAAACGATCTGGAGGATTTTTTTATATCCAAATGAAGTACTTCTCTCCAAAGTCTTAATGACATTATAACAAGAGATTTACGTAATTTACTAGAAGTAGTTGTACAATGATGATACTGTTATTCCTGCGGAAAGTGTTGAATTAAGGTATGCATGCTGCACTGAATAATTTCAGCAAATATTGTAAAATACGGTAGTTAGAAGTAAATGTTAATAATAAAACTAAAGTAATGATATTAGCAAAACAACTATATACTCGATAATGAAATATTGGAAATTGTAGACTGCTTTACATATCTCGGAATTACTTTTAAATTTAACGGAAATTTTGTGGCGGCTACACAGAGGCTTATAGAACAGGCACAAAAATCTATTTTTTCATTTTTTTTTAAATCGAAAATAACCCAGAAGATCTACAACCTAAGCTATTTGACTCGTTAATTGAACTGATATTGCTATTTGGGTCAGAAATCTGGGGATACGAAGATAAAACTTTTAGAACATACCCATCTTCAAATTTGCAAAAGAATTTACAATGTTAGGGCTGGCACACCTGGGTACTCGGGGAAGATATCCGTTAGAAATAATGGTATAAGCTAAAAATGTTAAATTTTAGAACAACCTTTTGTCAAATGAAAATAATATTCCGACGGTAAGCAATATATTATATAGACTAATGGTGAGTTTAAGTTGCAATGGACAAATGTGGTTCAAATGGTTAGATCAGGTTAAACAGGTTTTTAATGAGACTGGTTTCACATATTTCTTTGACAGTGAATTATAAGCATGAAGTTGCACAAAGTCTATGTGACGCATTTATGCCATTTATACCAAAATGGTTCATGGACATAGAATCCTCGTGCAAATGTTGGTTTTATTAAAAATTAAAAAGAAAAATATATACATTTTTTCGAAAATTAGTTAACAAAGTTATCTGAACAAAACAGAATTACTATTAGAAAATTCGGTACCTCTAATATAATGTCTTAATGTGATACTATTATGTCCTCGTGTAACACATTTTCATGTGTCTTATTGAAACAATAAAAATTTAGAAATCTTGGGATTATCTAAACCTGAAAAAAAATCTGATAAATGTAAATTTGTATGAATATGTCATATTCGCCATTACTATTTTTTTTAATTTTGTTGCATAAATTCCAATTAAGGCAGTATTTATGCTTTAAAATTAATTCAAGTTAATTAATTTGTTTAATTCTTTTATGTAGTCCTTCTTGATAAATTGAAAGATAGCTATTGGTAATTGAAAATCAAAAGTATACAATTTGATGTCCTTTGCAAGAGTCACATTAAAGATCTGCTCCATCACCAACACAACAGAACATAAAAGATATTTACCATTTTGGACAATAAATGTATGTTTAATCTGTTTTTTTTTTCTAATTAAATTTGGTTTACTTTTGCTGTCTTAGCATTCAGTGCCTCATTCCATATATGGCATATATAGTGCCGTGGATCTTTTTTTTCAAGAATGTAAGTAATGTTGAGTATATCCTCCCATTATAATCGCTGCTGGATCACTTCACAAGAAATACGTCAGATTTCAGCTCTGAGCGTCGTAGTGAGCGAGTGCTTTACCTTTCTCCGCCATGTATTAAAAAATGTCATTTAAAAAGAAAACTAATCTATGATGATCTATTATAATAAGTACGTAATGTCAAAAGTAGTAATTATTATATCAAGATAACACGTAAATACACGTACAACATTGCTCACTTGTGACTGCAATCAAAACTCGTGGGTCGCCATGTTGTTTACACTTTGTCACCGTGTCCGGAAGTTTTTAACCGGGAGGCCGCTTATATCATTGCTCAATACGAATAGGTTGATTGGTCTATTTTGTATGCAATACGATTATACAAATAAATTGGCATTTCCTTTTCAAGTGATAAAAATTTATTATATCGTATATTCATACAAATTAGATAGACTATTAAAGGCCCACTACCTTTCCGAAACGGCTTTTAATTTTTAAAATGGGAATGTAAAACGAGATTGATAATTGTGTAGAGTCTCAAAAGTTATTAACTTACCGATAATACAACACTCATCATTATCTCCTGAACAAAATAATTAAAAATAAATAAAATGTTAATTTTCATAACGCGGGTCGTCTTCTGTTTCCCGCCGACGTCCTAATTACCGCGCGGTAGTTGAATACTAATGCGCCAGACGGCAAAACAGCGAAATGAATCTCCACAGTTTTCATATGTTACGCAGGAAATCTTGCATTTGTTTGGTGTTGTAACCTCATCTTAGACCATCGATATGCATTTTCTTATGTTATTAATGTCTTTAAGAAACCTATAAAATTTGCTCCGGAAAGGTAGTGGGCCTTTAAAGGCCCACTACCATTCCGTCGCAAAATTTAAAGGTTTCTTAAAAACATTAATAACAAAAGAAAATATATATCGATGGCTTAAGATGAGGTTACAACACCAAACATATGCAAGATTTCCTGTCTAATGTACGATAAAAGTGGAGATTTATTTCGCTGTTTTGCCGTCTGGCGCAGTGATAGTCAACTACCGCGCGGCATTTAGGACGACGACGGGAAACATAAAACGACCCGCGTTATGAAAATTAACATTTTATTTATTCTAATTAAACAGTTCTGAAGGTGATGATAAGTGTGCTAGTAAACGTATAGTTAATAACTTCTGCGACTCTACAAAATCATTGATCTCGTTTTGCATTCCTATTTTAAAAATTAAAAGCCGTTTCGGAAAGATAGTGGCCCTTTAATGATCTGATTGATATGGTATGCAATTTTCATTTTCATATACAGTACGTGTAAGACAGAGAGGAAAAAAGTTTGTTTGAGTTTTACGGCCCATCGACAACTAAGGTCTTTTAGGGCCAAATTAATATCAGGATATAAACAATGACTGTATTAAAAGATCAGGATAAAAAAGACAAGTAAGAACTAAAACAAAAATTGTAAATGCTGATATTATAAAAAAGAGTTGCATGGGATAAAATAGTTTTAGCTAAAGCACATGAGAAAACTCATACACAATGTTAAATGAAATGATGAAATGTTGAGTTGATACGATGATACATATAAGATGAAAAAAACGTTCATATTTTGTTTAAAATGCCGATCTCTTGAGATACTTGAAGAAACAGAGGGAAAGTTCAATCATTATAAATTAAAATGAGATGCATCTGTAAGCCATTACTCTTTTACGCGAATCGTTAACAAAGGCTCATATCAATATTTTATTTGACTTTTATATAAAGTAGATCTACATGTATACATAAAGAAATCTGAAATATTCCTCTCCAAAACCGTTTTGCCGATGCGCTCTTAAATTGTTCAATGATTACATTATTTTTTCTTAAGTTTTCAAAAGTATTAATGTATATATACAAATGTTTCAGGTTGAGTAATCTGGTATCTATTCTCCGGAAATACTTTTAAAAATAGGCTAACGAATGAGTATAATATTATATGAGTTAAATATATTGTGAAGAAAGGCGATATAATCTTAAAAGAGTCTGTCGCAGAATTATTTAAAAAAAAAATATCGATTTAGAAAAAAAAAACTCTAGACGAGACTTATTTGTTAATGTCATCTCGTTTCATCATAGTTATTTTTAGAAAACTAACTCTAAGTTGTTTTGTAACTGTGTGAAAGAAAAGAGGATATTTATGGACATTGCATATGGAAATCACCGGTAAAATCACTACGACATCAGTTTTAACATTTAATTTTAGGATATTTTTCAGTGTAAAAATAAATCACGCACTAAAGAATATTGCATTTCATTTTGCAACATTTTGTTTTGCTTAGAGTTACTGTTTTTGTTGTTGTAATGCTGGCACACTGATCAAGGGGGAATAACTCTAACATAAAATAGATGCAGCTGTAATGGCGGGAGATTTGTAGCACTGTTGACGGAAGTCACAAGAAAATTCACAACAATGCTTGCCGAGAAGGGACTCGAACTAATCCGTGAGCTTCAGCGCACTGTCGATGGTTCTCTATCTCCATACAATGTAAGAAATTGGTGATACGATACAGAATCATAACCTGAATATTTACAAGTGTCTACTTGTAAAGCAATACAAGATCTTCAGATAGGCCACAGGACCATGTAAAGCTTTTATATGAAAAAATAGCCAGAAATGTATTTCTGGCTAATTTTTCATATAGAAACTATACATGGCCCTGTGGATAGGCTAGTGCGATATCGTCTCAAATTCCGGACTATAATACTCCATATGCGTTAATATACTTATGTTATTTTATTGGGTTATGTTATTGCCTAGTCCGCTAAACCTGCCTATATTATTAGGCTTTTTTATTTTTTTTTGCCTAATATATATTAGGCAAAAAAAAAAAAAAATAAATAAAAAATAAAAAAGCCTAATAATATAGGCAGGTTTAGCGGACTAGTTATTGCCACATGTGGTCAGAAATGTATATTTTTCATATGTAGTATTACTCCAACAATGTTAGAGGTTAACACGACGAGATACTTTTTAACATTGCGTCGTGTTCCACCCAATGTAATCAGGTGGAATAAGACCTCATACACGTGTAGGAGTAATGTAGTAGCTGGTGACATAATAGTCAGATAGTATGGTGTCATGATATGGAGTTAACAGATATTTGATACAGTACAGTATTGTCACCTATCTGGGAACACTTATCTTTTAGAAAAGTAATTGTATAATGGTCCATCTATTTGATTTCATACATCCAGGAAGACAAAGCTCGACAAATTTTGGAGGAAATGAAGGCTCTCTTCGACCAAAATCAGAAAGATGTGTAAGTTTTATAATGTACACATAAATTTTACAATACATGCATCTGTATCAGTATCTCATTCTGTATGGATTATGCCGCTATATCCCAAAACTGGTAATCTTGCAGTGCATATTTCAGTTATGTAGTACTAGTGCGGAGCGTCATTGTATGCGTGCACATGAAGGTAGAGGGTGAAATATTTAATGCGACAGGTTTTCAATAAATTTTATATTAATGAATAAATGATATGAAATCAGAAAAGAAATTACATACTAATACATATATTTATAAAGCATGTATATTTGAGGCAGAATTAATATTCATGTAACTGTTAGTTGGATGATATTATTTAGAACTTGTTTAAAAAAAATTCTTTAAACTGTGTACCAGTATAGATAATATAGTACAGTACTGTTTGTTTGATTCCACCTGAAGACGCCTGTGAAGGCAGAAAGCCCTAGTGGCAATGTCTGGAGTTTGATACATTTTTTGATATATATACCATCACAAGGAACTGTTTAATTTTTACCATGTATATTATATATGTAATGTACACATTTGGTCTTTCAGGAGTGCTACTGTAGCAGGAGAGAGTGGATTATTTTCCGGTGTCCAGCTTCGACACTCCGCATTGGAAAGGAACAAGCGATGTCTTCTAGCATATTTGTAAGAGACTATCTGTATTGAACAAACATACTATGTTATGATATGGATCACAGAGTTGTGAGAATTTAATCTTTAAATGCTTTAGTCTGTCCTAACTGGGATTCATTAATCAAAATAATGATAAACTGCATCATACGGACATACCAGAAATATTGTAAAGAAGTCTTAGTAATGTTTCTGATCGGAAACAAATGATGAAATCAAAATCAATTAGTTAATTATCAATAAAGTTGTGAGGGGACAAGTAATTCAAAATCAATAAATTTGATACACATGTACATGTATTTTTTCTGCTTCAGGTTCAACAGGATAGAACATATCAAGAAGATGAGATGGGAGTTTGGAAGTGTTCTTCCTGCAGACGTAAAATTTAATATGTGTGAACAAGAAGTAAGTTGAACTATAATTGTACTAGCATGTGTATGTTCATCATTTGTGTCCAATACTGCAGTGTAGAAGTGAAGTCGGAGGAGGTTATATTTCACGGACTTTGAAGGTCACTTAAACTTTTGGTTTTGTCTCTTTGGTCTTAATCCAATTAACTGAAAACTCTGTAGTGAATTGTGAAAATATTTGTTTTTAGAAGCTGATATATTCTTATCAAATTACAAATACAAAGTAAAGTATTTTTTGTTTGTTTGATCAAATTAGCGTCCTATTAACAGACAGGGTCATGTAAGGACTCCCTCCAATGTATGCAGTGTGTTTGGTGTATGAAGTGCGTGTTTTGGGAAACTGCGATATATTCGTGTTGTGTCTTCTTTTACATTGCAGTGATTGTTCTCCTTATATAACTGGGGTCGGTAAACGACCCCATTCCCAATGCCAAACCCCCCTATTTTTTTCCCCAATTACATTGAAAAATTCCCAAATCAAATTGCTGTAAAACCAATTAAAACCAGGAAATCTCTCCTCTCGTTGTTTAATCTAAAAACAAACTAGGACTACTCTGAAACTCACCTTTTGATATATTGACACAGTTTACTGTTTACAATATCTAATCACCTATAATACCATGTTCAGTAATGTGTAACTTCTTCCCCAAACCGCTTTTTTTGCGATTAAAAATTTCCAATTTGTTACAAAAACATTTTCCCCAAAATACCCTGAAAAATCACTGCATTGTATGAACTTGTATGAACTAATTGTATGTCATCTGTTGTTTGTGCAGGTTCAGTGGTTTGGAAAGTACAACAAGATGCTGGCTAGTTATATGAGGTCAATTGGAGGGGAAGGAGGTCTCGATTTGACACAGGATCTCAAGCCACCCAAGACACTGTATATAGAGGTAATGATGATAATACCGTATTCGACCCAATAAGCGCCCAGGGCGTTTAAAAAATGAAAAGGTGCTAAGAAGACGAAATTTTAAACCTTTACAGTTTTGTGAAGATTTTGTCTTTATTTATGCCTGGACAATTGAAATCGAGGCTTCAAAATGGAGTAAGGGCGCTTATAGGGACGAATACGGTATAGGTAATAATGGTAATGATCAGGCCACTCTCTAGGTTATGTATAAAGGTAATAATGATCAAGCCACTCTTTAGGTACTTTATTTGGATTATGTGTTGTGTTTTTAGGTTCGCTGCCTCATGGACCATGGCGAGTTTGAGACACAGGATGGAAATATACTGGTGCTGAAGAAAAACAGTCAGGTAATGGTTTAATTAGATTGCAATCAAGATATGAAGTAACCTTCTAATCACATTTTACTGTAAACATAAGTTAATTGTATTGTGGTCTAAGGGGAGACAATCCAGTTCAAAATTAAAAAAAACCCCACATTTTTGTCATAAAATATGTGGTCTAAGGAGGGGAGGACAATCCAGTTAAAAATTAAAAATTGAAAGAGGATAATTTTAGAAATTGTGTTGTCATCATAACTTTGCTATAACAACTTCCTGTAATTATTTTCAGATATTCTAATTTTTGAAAGGTTTCTTTCTAGAATACCGATTTCTTTATTTCAGCATTTTCTTCTTCGATCTGAATGTGAGCATCTGATACGTCAAGGAATCTTGGAACATATTGTACAAGGATGAGATGTGTACACAATTTTCATTTGTGGTATTGTGAGATCAGTCAAAATTACTTAGTTCTGAAGAAGTTTGTGTTGGAACTGCTAAAAAGGCACTGAAGTCTACCATGAATTCATGAATGTGCCAAGAATGTAACTGTTTTGTCTCTAGAAATCTGGATTGAACAGTTGTAATAAATGTATTCTGTGGAATAATTGTGTGTAAAAGCAGAATATAAGATTATTATATATGCGTTTAGTGGTGTTCATGATATACATGAAGGAGTGATCATGATGGAAAAAAGCCTAGATGTACTGCGACTTATGGGTTAGTGGCCTTTTGTTGTCAACACTACTTGAAATGGATTTACTATTAGCATGAATATACACAATTTACCACAAGGCTTAATGTAGTAATTTCCCATCAGCATGATTTAGTGCAATGATCTTATACCTCTACTTGTGGTACATTTCTTGTTCTGAAGAATGATGTTCAGTATCTCTCCATGTGTTGAGGCTGACTTTACAAAATCCAAGTGCTATGACTTGTTACAGGTCATCAGGATCATGGTTCATTTGTTACCTTCTGATGATGTGATCTGGTTCATATAACAGGTAACTGTCTGTAAATCTTACAGTAATAACTACCATCAGTAGACTGTTCAGTAGTTCACTAACTTCACTGGCCAGTCCAAATCTCCTAGAATTTACCATTTTACTAGTAATTGACTATAAACAGACGTATGGCTACTCAATGGTTTTTATTAAGCCTTGCAAATATCCCCCATGAAATGGGGGAGCATTCATATGATGCGGCATGGGCATTTATGTCAAGAGAAATGTAAACTGTATCAGTCAAAATATGATGCATATATCCTTTCGACGGCCGGCAGGATTCGAACTTGACTCAATTTTGATAGTAGGTTATTACAAATGCCATCTATGAAAGCAGTTTGCATCTAGATTTCGGTTTGATGCCATTTTCATGATGATTACAAACAGCACACACTACAAACAAGTAAAAACAGTCACCGGAAGTCCCCTAAAGGTCACCACGCACACGGGTCATGGAAGGCAGAAACCTGCGCGTGGGACTTTTTTTTTTTTTTTTTTTTTTTGAAAATCGGTGCTACTTTCCCCTTCCTTTCCCCTTTCTCTCTATTTTCTCTTACTTTGATATCTCTTCTATCGTTTAAGACCATCTGCATGTCTGTATCTTGATAATTAAGCTCACAACGACAGGTTTCCGGGCACACACTAAATCCGGATTTCAGACCTCATTTTTTGACTTATTTGGGCATGTTCAAAGGTGATTTGTGACGTCACTAATGCAATGACCGAATCGATATTGACATCTATTAGGGATGACATTTTTTTCAAAAACTAGTATTAGCAAAAAGGTGGATGATTATTTTTAATATACGGCCGTCCGACCTTTAAATCCTGTTCATCTATGCTTTATATGTTAAATTATCGAACAATTCTGTCAACCAATGAGGCTAGTACTTTATTATCAATGTATAAGCACCAGACTTGTCATCCAGTTTAGCAATATTGGTGCTTAATAAATTTGTGCTACTGATTACGTTTTTGCTGTACTGCTATTCATGTTACCGTGTTATGTTAATCACGACGTAATAATGCAAAAACGTGGTCAGATTTTGGTTTTCGTCCACGGATAAGCCGCACTGGTGTATTAGACGCACTCCCGATTTTCAGGGAAAAAAGTCGCGGCTTATACTCCGGAAAATACGGTATATATTCACCAGCAGAGTTAGAAGAGGATGCACATTATGTATCACCTATTGTGTACATACATGTACTATGGAACCTACCTGGTAATAAGTAACCTAGGTCAATCAAAATATTCTAAACATTACTTAACATGTTGATCTAATGCATATGGTACCGTTTGATAACTAAAATATAAGCACATTCTTACTAATAATTGGCACGAAAAAATTCTATTTTAGAACTCTAATTACATATACATGTACACATTTTCCCGTTGTTGTGATTTTGTGAAGAGACTGGAACTCAAAGTGAAAATAAATGTTTATACTTTCCCACGAATATTATTGCATCTTCTCAATATTTAATGGATGATTGCGTATTTATTGATGAATAAATTAAAAGAACATACCATTTACATTTTGTAAATTGTATTTTTTTTAGGTCACCTGTCAGACAATTATTTTAGGTCACCTGTCAGAGACGAAGTCTAATGATGACCTATTCTAATCGCCTTTTGTCCATTGTGCGATGATGACTTCAATTAACATTTTCAAAAAATGTAAATCATATGACCCTAGGGTTTAAAGTTTCTCCTTGGGGAAGGGGCCAAAGTACTATAGTTTATATCTTCTGAATTCACAGATTTGATTGAACCAGATATTCTTCATAGATTTTGTGAATTTCATGGCCCTGGTATCTCAGATTTTCCTCTGGGGAGAGGGCAAATTTACTAAAGTTTATATAGGAAAAACACATTTATGAACATTATTCGCTTAATTTTCATATAAAATGAGTCAAACTAGGTGTGAATTATTAGCCTAAAATAGTATTTTAACATCGATATCATATCAATATAAGTCCTGAGTGACCCCAAGGGGCTAAAATTTCAAAAATCTTTCTTCTGCATTCACAGATTTGATGGAACCAAATAATCTTCGATTAAGAGGTCAAATTTATAAAATCACTGACCGACTTCAAGGGCCTGATGGGCCAAGAGTGTTTTTTAAGTCTTATGTTTTATTCTGTATCCAAACTCTGGTGATTGTTACAGCCCATGGGCCTCTTGTCTAACAAAGGTAGGTTGAGGGTTAATTTGTGACAGCAGGTTGAGTATATCCCCCAACATATTACCACAAGTTCTTCACCTCTGGGTTTCAAGTTTGAATCCTAGGCTATGAGGCAGTTGCCAGGTACTGACCATCGGTCAGCGACTTCCTCCACCACATACTCCCGACTTATTTTGACCTGAAAACCTGGCACATCCTTAAATGACCCTAGCTCAGTGACAGGACATTAAACTAATCAACCAAACAGGTTGATAGTTCATCCAAAATCAGTAGACAAAATGGACAAGTCAGCTTCATTTATTTGATATCGCAAATATCTTCAAACAAACAAATAACACGAGAGACGATGCTAGAATTACACTTTTATTGGAGTTTGTCACTTTTTCCCCCTAGTTCTTGTAGGACAGAAAAGAAATCTTATACATGTGAAACCAGAACATTTCATAGTTACATGTATTTGTAATTGTTAAGAATTTTGTCCAGGATTGGACAGAAAAACTTGATTTCCTGTTTCCTACTATGTAACATTATTGAACCAGAATGATGTTTCTTAATTTTCTGGTGACAATTTTCATGTTGATGAACATTTATACTCTACAATGACTTTTTTTTACAATTCAAACAGACTACGGAAACATTACAGATTAGCAACACATATATATCACATTCCAAATGAAAATACCTATGTACACTTAAAAATTCCTTAATAACTGAACAGAGCTCAAATTACTTTTAAAAATTATCTTTACCAGAACCCAGAATCACAAAACTTCCTTGTAGTGTAATTTATCCATATCATTTGCCTTATTGCTAATACAGTATATAGAGAAATCAAAATATTTTAGCTTTGCGATAACAGGGTCAAAACTTAAAATCTAAACAAGGATTTCAAAGATCTACAGATAAAGGTTATTCTAAATGCATAAAACAGTCCATGCACTGTCTGGTTTCACAACACAAATGGACCATCGAAGGTTTGCTTTATTCCGATATATTCCAAGGGCATCACACACTTTAATTCTATGGTAAAAACCTTGATGTATTCGCATTTCTAACTAGCAATACAAACTGATTACGGTTTTTGTTACAAAATAATGAGACCACCAAACCTAATCACAATGTGGTCTTATGAGATTCTGCAACAGGCCATGTGACATTAACATTATTCAAAGAAATTTACAATAAACATTTTGCTCTAGATTTATTCAATTCATCCGTCTTTATACACAAATATTATTTAATCTGCTCTTCTACGAATTTGCATTTGCCCAATTTGGCATTTATCATCACATAACAGCCAACAAAATATTTCATTGCTTATATTTACATATGAAGATTAATCTTCAGAAAATTTAAAGGAATTATGTTCCTTAAATGAATACAAGTCTTTACCATGAAGAACAGATCACCCAAGCCAACAGCAATCTCCAAAAGATCACCAGTGTGACAAATGTCACAATAATGCAGTTGGCATTCATGCATTGACGACTGCTAACTGTGTTTCCTAAAGTTCCATTGTGGGAGTTCAGTAAAAATGTAATCAGAGTATACTAGATAAGATCCCATCACCAAAGTAGTCATCTAAAGTAAAACAATATTCAATCGGCAAGACAAAGCCTAGTAATAGCATAGTAGGCGATGAACTAGTAAATATTTAACTAAGAATCCATAACCTCCAAATTTTCTGATGATTACAAACACTTTACGATGATATTAGCTCAATACTTATATACAATTCTGAAATATAATGAGATGAAATTGTAAGACAATGCCCCGTGATAAAAGGGAGGTAATCTATAGGAATATCACAGAAAATAGAAAAACAACAGAACTGGGTTGTGGAGACGTTTTACAAGTTATGTGTTGTGGAGACTACTTTATATACACATACAACTAGTAACATTACAATACAAACTGTTCAGCAGATCATCAAGGTCGAGTATAAACACAAAATCAACCTGGCTGACCAAAATCTGGTCTCCAAGCAATTTATTTCTCTAAACATGTAAAATTACTTTTCAACAATAAGTGTATAAATGATGAAAACATGAGGACATGATTGTGCTTTTCTCACAGAAATAAAACTCAAACGAAAGAACTTTAATTTAGCACCTGAAATGGAATCTGATTCGCTAAACAGAAACAAGAATCAGGAGTCAAAACGTTTGGTAATAAAAATTTCATCAGACTATACTTGGCAGATGTTAACTTTTAGTTAGAAATTTAACTTTTAAGCAAAAGTCTTAGCATTCCTTTCTGCCAAGGATCACACATTCTGAAAATGTTTTGACAGTTTTGGTTTAATTTCATCGAGGCCGGCTTTAAAAATTTGATTTAAAACAGTAAACTGGGGGGAAATAAATGTAGGCAGGGCTAATTCATTAATCATATGTATATTGAATATGATGCTATAGTAATTTCATAACTGAAAATAGAACATTAAATGTTTTAGTCTGATATTCCTTTTTGAAGGAAATCCAAATGAAAACTTCTATCAAGACCACAAATAGCAACAAAATCCCCACACATCAATTCACCAATGTTTCAAAACCTTAACAAAACATAATGTCAATGTTTTATATAGCACAGCTTTTAAAAAATTAAAAATTATTGATATACAATGCATGTTCTCGAGAAAAAGACTCAAAACTACTAAATTTGGATAGTTCTGGACATGGCACAGTGTAACACAGCCGTTCAATTCAAAATATCATCTGACATGCAAAAATTAAGGGAGAAAATTGGATGGTAAACTTGTTTAGTTTTACACTAGATTTCAATAAAGATCAAAGTTGTGTATGGCTAAAAATATCAGGCACACCATATTCAAAAATATATGATTATGACCAACACCTCTGTTAAAAGAATCCCTGTATTCCTGTTACATAAAATGTGATGCCTTAATTTAGGGCACTAGGTCAGCAGGTGCTCACTTCGATGATGGAATCTCTTGATTGTCCAACACCAATCCATTTCACTACAAAATACAAATGTTATAATGCTGAAAATCATAAGAAAATGAAGATTAAAGAAGTCAATTGTAGATTTATCATAAATGTCCTTATCTTATTTTTTTTTGCAAATTTATTGAATATTCACTCCTTTTAACACAACAGTTCATAATTTAATTCATGATGTGAATGACCATTTTTATGAACAAGTTAAAAATAATGTACCTGGTACTTCCATCAACTTCTCCACTCTCCTGATGTAGTTCTGTGCATTCTTTGGTAGTTCTGAGAACTTTCTCGCTGATGAGGTGTCCTCCTCCCACCCAGGTAAGGTTTCATACACCACTTCAACTCTCTTCAAGTCTTCGTCCAGAGCTAAAACACGAATAATTAAAACTTCAATCTGATGTTACACAATGCAAATAAACACCAAATGATAAATTTATGATCAGAGAAACATCTTGTCCATTCAATCATTCTCCATAGTCAGGTTATCCCTGTAAAAAAGACCTAAATCTCCACAAAGTCCATAACGTTTGACTCAAATTATGAATCAATGTACTGAAAGTACTAAAGGAGGCGTAGCTCAGATTCTAGACAGGGTAATGATATATTGAAATATTAAAGATAGATCATAATAGAGGTAATAGTACATGTTCATGTTATTTTCAATCAATATTGATTGAAATAACAGATTGAAAATGGCTGTTATTTATTATAGGATAATGTGGATAAAATATTTGCAAATTGGTTAAATAATAGAAATGTTTAATCTTATAAGGTTGTTAAAAATAAATGCTCCAAAGAACTTGAAAATATTGTATGAGAAATAAATATGAACAATGAATAATAATATATAGAATAAAAATGATGCAAGACTAATGTATATTCCTTTTGAAAGTTTGTGTTGGGTTTTACATGTTTTAAATTTCAATCATGGTTTGAACTTTCTACCATCTGGGCAAAGTGTATGAAAGTGGTAGTTATAGTCCTGCTGAGCTCAGCATATACTGGCAGTAGAACGACTGGCTGACTCATTGTCAGTTTAATGTGACCAGGTGTGTTTGGTGTCTTCAGCGGCATGTTCCAGTGATATCATTATACATGTAGCACAATGAAAGGGCAAGAGTTCCACTATACAAGAAGACCCAACAAATACAGCACAGTCTGTACATGCTACACACAACATACATTGGAGGCCGTCCATGCCATTAATGAACCCAACAATCAAATATTGCCAAATCCAGTGTCAATCTGTCAATGTTAACAACAGTGTAAGGTGAAGTTGAAATCAATGTCCAACAATTTTCTCTCAGGAGATATTCCATTAGAACATCTAACCCAACTCAGGATATTAGGTATAAACATTGATACCCCTGATTTTAATTTACAGAAGTTAAAACTGGATTGGAATATTAATATCTTAACGGAATATCCCTTTGTATAGGATATACAACATCTGCAAATAAACAAGATATTGTCTTTGCAGTTTTAACAGATCAAGTGACTCTTTTAGACAGATAAAATTTTTAACTTATCATATAACATTAAAGTAATACCAGGTATCTACATCAACTATCAAGTGAACACAACTGCAGATAAACAAGTGATTGTCTTCACATATTTACAGGTCAAGTGACTCAAGTCGGATAAGCTTTTAACTAATCATATGACATTCAAGCATACCATGTATCTACATCAATTCTCAAGTGAACATATCAGCAGATAACCCTTTACCACATGCAAACTTTAGACTTCATCATCATGCTTCCTTGGCCCTAAATGACCTTAGTTGTCGATGGGCCGTAAAACTCAAACAAACAAAATCATCATGCTTCCATGAGGAAAGTATACAATGTTCAAATCGAACATTGTTGCAACATCTGTCAAGTGTATGCACCATCTCAATGGCACTTTGTGAAGTTTTCAGTCTGGATTGATAATACTTTTTTAAAGTTGGATTTATTTACTTTTATGTTTATTTTTGAGAAATGTTATGTGAAAAATGTTGCTTCAGAATGAATCAAACTACACAGTGATGCTATCATTTCCAAATATTATTCGACATGAGGACTTCAAAAATTAGTAAAAACGTTTTACATGTCAGAAAATGGGCGATTTTCTCTGTCGGAAATACTCAAAATATTGCCGATTTTTTATAACTTAAAAAATAATATATTCACAAATTACCTGAAATATCGTAAACAAACTAATTAACGTCTGTATCGTGGCTCCATCAATATATTTGTTCTGTAAAACACTGTTATTTCTGCTTTGTCCGTGCCGCTTCACCGCCCGTTCACCGCTTCTTTCACTTTCTATCGTTCCGAGTAGTGTGTTTATTGTAGGATGTTAGTACATTATTTGTCGTTGAAAAATGCAGGAAATAATCTGATCAACTTTAAATGAAGTATATTAAAGGTTTATTGAAGTTCTGATAACAGTTTTTAACAAAATTATCAACACTCACGGCTGTAAACTCGCCAGCCATTCAAGGACCAACACGGCGTCAGGTAATGGCGATAGTACGGGACCTCGCCGTTCTTCATGAACGTCAGATTTTCGTTTGGTCAAATTGAATAAAACATCGTCTAAATCATTGTCATATTATATCCTTTTAGGCCTGTGATATTTAAATATCGTGACATCGCACTTATAATTACAAATATATGCCGTGATATCAACAGCAGAAGCCATGATGGCGTCCCCGGTAACATGAGTGAAGCAGTGAACACATGTGTGATTTTCTCGGTTAATTCATTCTGAGTTTTATATAGTAACACTCTGCATGGTAGTGCATCAGCAGAGTTTATAACAGTTGTCTCCCTTTGTACAGACTGTTCTTGTTGACATGTTCGTCAGTTTGGGGGAATTCTAGTTCATTTTTGTAAAATATTAGTGGAAAGGCCTAGCAATATTCGATTAAATACCCGTAATTGAAAAGGCATTTATTGTCAGTTGGATTATTTTTACTAACAAACAAGTTTATATGCCATTACTGTTAGATTCGCGGTTTGTAAGTTAGTCTGTCGTAGGTTAGTAAGGCTAACAGATGCAGCGTACTCACTAGTATAAGTATCGATATTGAGACACACTTTCGGTGAGAATAATTAATACCTTATTGTAACATTGAAAATAAGTCTGAATTAATTAAGTGGGAAATTATAATGTGACTGAAACATATGTGATAAACGAAGAACCTCTGGCAGTTAGTATAGACTGCTGTAGTACAATACACAACGTACGCTGCAATACACAGTGTTAAGTTATCTCCTGTAGTTCCAGAAACTGTCGATAGGACTACCAAGGTATAGTGTTCCGATGACCATTGAAAACCAAAGTGATTCCATAATGGCAGGCGTGTATTACACATGCCTCCATAAAAAACCACAAAAACAAAAATCTTGTCAAGGGAGATAACAAGCCCTCCTATTTTGAAGATCCAGTTTTCTTATTTGTGCTAAGGCCAAACAAAATTAATTGTTAGTTTCTCAGGCCACTTTTTTTAAAAAGTCAGTGCGGGCGGCGGGATTATTTTTTATTTTTCATTTCTCTGAAAACAAATGCTGCAGATAACATTTTCTTTTTTTCTCACTTGAAGGACATGAAAATCAATGAAAACACGTGTAGAAAATGTAAATTCTTACTCAGTCTTTAAGAACAGCTTTTACATATCTCAATCGTCATTATATCCAAAGAAAACCAGTTGAAAATACATAATCCTGGGAGGAAACATTCCGTTTTGAGCAAATGCTGACATCGGCAGCCATTTTTTACCGGAAATGAAAGGTGCATACTAAAATTGGAGCCAATTTCCGGGTGCGATTTTGAATGGAAATTGTGGGCGAGTTCGAATGGAAATTAGGGGTGCATTCGATGCGGCGTTCACGATTTTAATTTTTAAGTTATGGCGCATAAAAAAGTTGGTGCGGGGGGTAAATGTCGATGCGGCGGGGCCTGAGAAACTAAGAATTAATTTTTTCAGGCCTAATTTAAACATTTTCAGTTGATACTTTTACTCCTGTAAACAGATACATATAGTTCCAACTATATTTTGACAGTATTCCACCTCTGCATAAAACATTTATCTGGCCTAGTGATGTCATTATTTTGTGTCCGAGAGAAAATTGACAAGTATGTGCTACAATCACAAACTCATGATGAGACAATCACTACATGCCCGCAAGGGCAGATAACTCTGTACGTCTAACATGCAAACACAGAATAGTAACAGTAGGATAAGCTTCAGACAGTCAACCTACCAGGGAAGCTTTCACACTCCTCGCCATCCAGCATGTATTTGACGCCAATCTTCACCTCCTTAAAAACATCTAGGATGTCAAGTTTGGTGATAGCGACACTGTCAAAGACAACAGAAATTAATTTATAGCAAAAAAAAAATAAAAAAATCCAATGTATTTGTACAAAGTGGCAAATTATGACAATACAGAGGACTCCACATAATCGAATAACGGTTATTTGAATATTTCGGTTATTTGCATAAAATTCTGCGGTCCCGATTTTTTCCTTCTTTATCTTTGTTTTTCAACTCCGTGTATTTGCATAGACTTTTACATGACCTCCGGTTATTTGAATAAAATATTTGGGAAATTCTAAAAACAAGAGGCCCATGGGCCTTAACGGTCACCTGAGTTAGAATATATAATGAAACAAATAATGAAAAAAATTAAAGACATATAAACACTATATGCTGGGCCTTGAAGTTGGTCAGTGATTTATAAATTTGACTTTTTAGACAATGAAGAGTATTTGCTTCCATCAAACCTGTGAACTTAGAGGTATTTTTTTAAATTTTAATTGCCCCTCTGGTCCCCCAGGGGATCATCAAGGACGGATATGGATGTTAAAATGCTATATCTTAGGCTAATAATTCTTATCAAGTTTGACTAATTTCCTACGAAAATTGGGCAAATAATGTTCACAAATATGTTTTTCCTATATAAACTAAAGTAAACTTGACCCCTCCCCAGGGGGTAACGTGAGACCCCAAGGTCATATAATTCACAATTTTTATAAAACCCCTTAAGACCTTTCTATCTATAATTATTTGATTGTACGCAAAAAATGCTCATTAATGTGTTTTTCCTATATAAACTGTAGTAAACTTGACCCCCTCCCCAAGGGGAAATGTGAGACCCCAGGGTCATATAATTTACAATTTTTATAAACAAACTTTAAGACCTTTTCATCTATAAAGTGTATTTGATTGTACCATTTCCAGAATTTTAAAAGAATATTTTTGAAGTTTTAGCCTATTTGACCCCTTTTTAGCCCCGCCCCTCTGCCCTCAGGGGGGTCGGCCAGGACCAATGTGGATATGATATTAAAATGCTATCTCAGGCTAATAATTCTAACCAAGTTTGACTCGTTTCCAATGAAAATTGAGCAAAACATGCTCATAAATGTGTTTTCCCTATATAAACTATAGTGAACTTGACCCCCTCCCCAGGGGGAAACGTGAGACCCCAGGGTCATATAATTCACAATATTTGTAAAGGACCTTAAGACTAAATACACTTATTCTGATAGATAAATCTTAACATGACATTCAAAATACTATAAATTCCTGCATATTACATCATAATAATGAGTTCCCTTCCTTGAAATACAGAATATTACATGTAATCATATAAAACTGTACGCTATTCCCATTTCATTGAAAAAAAGCCCCTTTCCCTCTTTTCTTAAGGAAATGGCAATAACTGACAACATCGGCTTAGTCGAACACTCATTCTAGTACAAAAAATACATATTAAAGCCTTAATTATGTGAAAACTGAGAAATCAATGAAAAAAATCCCAAAATTAGCACTTTTGCTGTAAATCTCCATGGATACTAGGTAATTAGCAGAGCAAAATTAATTAGAATTCATATTAAATGGACTGAAAGACACCCGTTAGCTGTTTTCAGCTTGCTGTTCAAGTGTAAAATGATTAATCAATTAACAGTCAAGCATATCATACCATAACTAGGTAGCAAATTACAGAATGGCAAACTGAGCCAATTACCCCCCTTTAGTTGTAACAAATGAAAAATATATGTATTTACACAGTTTCAAACTGTTTGATTGTGATTTCTAAGATAAATGAATGAAAATTTAGCAAAATCAATTATAATCAAAGTCATTTTTCAAAAAATGAGCTCTTGTAATACAGCATGCTTTGTATTTTTAAGCTTTCCCAAAACCCAAATTATGTCTAAACAAAGTTGTGAAGAACAAAATGACCTATCCGGCTACTGTGTATCTCTAATAGTCACTGAGTACTGCCAATTTCCTCATAAGGTATATTTTCACCAATATTCCTCCAATACAAGTAACAAGGGGAGGTAATTTAAAAAATTTAAAAGTTAAATAACTATGCAGTTTTCTGAAATAAAATTATTCTAAAAATTGAATATGGTATTTGGAGTGTCTCTCTATGCAGAAAATTGAAAAATGCTGGATTGCTATGAAATCTTACCCTGTTCTGTGACGTCATAGTTACCATGACGTCATAATAATGGTGACATCCTCATTATATGCGCAAATGATGTCATAAATACTTAGTGTTATTATTTCTGATAATACAAATCCTGTTCTTCTTTACCTTGGCACTAAATACACTTATTCTGATAGATAAATCTTAACATGACATTCAAAATACTATAAATTCCTGCATATTACATCACAATAATGAGTTCCCATCCTTGAAATACAGAATGTTACATGTAATCATATAAAACTGTACGCTATTCCCATTTCATTGAAAAAAAAAACCTTTCCCTCTTTTCTTAAGGAAATGGCAATAACTGACAACATCGGCTTAGTCGAACACTCATTCTAGTACAAAAAATACATATTAAAGCCTTAATTATGTGAAAACTGAGAAATCAATGAAAAAAATCCCAAAATTAGCACTTTTGCTGTAAATCTCCATAGATACTAGGTAATTAGCAGAGCAAAATTAATTAGAATTCATATTAAATGGACTGAAAGACACCCCGTTCGCTGTTTTCAGCTTGCTGTTCAAGTGTAAAATGATTAATCAATTAACAGTCAGGCATATCATACCATAAATAGGTAGCAAATTACAGAATGGCAAACTGAGCCAATTACCCCCCTTTAGTTGTAACAAATGAAAAATATATGTATTTACACAGTTTCAAACTGTTTGATTGTGATTTCTAAGATAAATGAATGAAAATTTAGCAAAATCAATTATAATCAAAGTCATTTTTCAAAAAATGAGCTCTTGTAATACAGCATGCTTCGTATTTTTAAGTTTTCCCAAAACCCAAATTATGTCTAAACAAAGTTGTGAAGAACAAAATGACCTATCCGGCTACTGTGTATCTCTAATAGTCACTGAGTACTGCCAATTTCCTCATAAGGTATATTTTCCCCAATATTCCTCCAATACAAGTAACAAGGGGAGGTAATTTAAAAAATTAAAAAGTTAAATAACTATGCAGTTTTCTGAAATAAAATTATTCTAAAAATTGAATATGGTATTTGGAGTGTCTCTCTATGCAGAAAATTGAAAAATGCTGGATTGCTATGAAATCTTACCCTGTTCTGTGACGTCATAGTTACCATGACGTCATAATAATGGTGACATCCTCATTATATGCGCAAATGATGTCATAAATACTTAGTGTTATTATTTCTGATAATACAAATCCTGTTCTTCTTTACCTTGGCACTAAATACACTTATTCTGATAGATAAATCTTAACATGACATTCAAAATGCTATAAATTCCTGCATATTACATCACAATAATGAGTTCCCGTCCTTGAAATACAGAATATTACATGTAATCATATAAAACTGTACGCTATTCCCATTTCATTAAAAAAAACAACCTTTCCCTCTTTTCTTAAGGAAATGGCAATAACTGACAACATCGGCATAGTCGAACACTCATTCTAGTACAAAAAATACATATTAAAGCCTTAATTATGTGAAAACTGAGAAATCAATGAAAACAATCCCAAAATTAGCACTTTTGCTGTAAATCTCCATGGATACTAGGTAATTAGCAGAGCAAAATTAATTAGAATTCATATTAAATGGACTGAAAGACACCCGGTTCGCTGTTTTCAGCTTGCTGTTCAAGTGTAAAATGATTAATCAATTAACAGTCAAGCATATCATACCATACCTAGGTAGCAAATTACAGAATGGCAAACTGAGCCAATTACCCCCCTTTACGTGTAACAAATGAAAAATATATGTATTTACACAGTTTCAAACTGTTTGATTGTGATTTCTAAGATAAATGAACGAAAATTTAGCAAAATCAATTATAATCAAAGTCATTTTTCAAAAAATGAGCTCTTGTAATACAGCATGCTTTGTATTTTTAAGCTTTCCCAAAACCCAAATTATGTCTAAACAAAGTTGTGAAGAACAAAATGACCTATCCGGCTACTGTGTATCTCTAATAGTCACTGAGTACTGCCAATTTCCTCATAAGGTATATTTTCACCAATATTCCTCCAATACAAGTAACAAGGGGAGGTAATTTAAAAAATTAAAAAGTTAAATAACTATGCAGTTTTCTGAAATAAAATTATTCTAAAAATTGAATATGGTATTTGGAGTGTCTCTCTATGCAGAAAATTGAAAAATGCTGGATTGCTATGAAATCTTACCCTGTTCTGTGACGTCATAGTTACCATGACGTCATAATAATGGTGACATCCTCATTATATGCGCAAATGATGTCATAAATACTTAGTGTTATTATTTCTGATAATACAAATCCTGTTCTTCTTTACCTTGGCACTAAATACACTTATTCTGATAGATAAATCTTAACATGACATTCAAAATGCTATAAATTCCTGCATATTACATCACAATAATGAGTTCCCGTCCTTGAAATACAGAATATTACATGTAATCATATAAAACTGTACGCTATTCCCATTTCATTGAAAAAAAAAAACCCTTTCCTCTTTTCTTAAGGAAATGGCAATAACTGACAACATCGGCTTAGTCGAACACTCATTCTAGTACAAAAAATACATATTAAAGCCTTAATTATGTGAAAACTGAGAAATCAATGAAAAAAATCCCAAAATTAGCACTTTTGCTGTAAATCTCCATGGATACTAGGTAATTAGCAGAGCAAAATTAATTAGAATTCATATTAAATGGACTGAAAGACACCCCGTTCGCTGTTTTCAGCTTGCTGTTCAAGTGTAAAATGATTAATCAATTAACAGTCAGGCATATCATACCATATCTAGGTAGCAAATTACAGAATGGCAAACTGAGCCAATTACCCCCCTTTAGTTGTAACAAATGAAAAATATATGTATTTACACAGTTTCAAACTGTTTGATTGTGATTTCTAAGATAAATGAATGAAAATTTAGCAAAATCAATTATAATCAAAGTCATTTTTCAAAAAATGAGCTCTTGTAATACAGCATGCTTTGTATTTTTAAGTTTTCCCAAAACCCAAATTATGTCTAAACAAAGTTGTGAAGAACAAAATGACCTATCCGGCTACTGTGTATCTCTAATAGTCACTGAGTACTGCCAATTTCCTCATAAGGTATATTTTCACCAATATTCCTCCAATACAAGTAACAAGGGGAGGTAATTTAAAAAATTAAAAAGTTAAATAACTATGCAGTTTTCTGAAATAAAATTATTCTAAAAATTGAATATGGTATTTGGAGTGTCTCTCTATGCAGAAAATTGAAAAATGCTGGATTGCTATGAAATCTTACCCTGTTCTGTGACGTCATAGTTACCATGACGTCATAATAATGGTGACATCCTCATTATATATGCGCAAATGATGTCATAAATACTTAGTGTTATTATTTCTGATAAAACAAATCCTGTTCTTCTTTACCTTGGCACTAAATACACTTATTCTGATAGATAAATCTTAACATGACATTCAAAATACTATAAATTCCTGCATATTACATCACAATAATGAGTTCCCTTCCTTGAAATACAGAATATTACATGTAATCATATAAAACTGTACGCTATTCCCATTTCATTGAAAAAAAAAACCCTTTCCCTCTTTTCTTAAGGAAATGGCAATAACTGACAACATCGGCTTAGTCGAACACTCATTCTAGTACAAAAAATACATATTAAAGCCTTAATTATGTGAAAACTGAGAAATCAATGAAAAAAATCCCAAAATTAGCACTTTTGCTGTAAATCTCCATAGATACTAGGTAATTAGCAGAGCAAAATTAATTAGAATTCATATTAAATGGACTGAAAGACACCCCGTTCGCTGTTTTCAGCTTGCTGTTCAAGTGTAAAATGATTAATCAATTAACAGTCAGGCATATCATACCATAAATAGGTAGCAAATTACAGAATGGCAAACTGAGCCAATTACCCCCCTTTAGTTGTAACAAATGAAAAATATATGTATTTACACAGTTTCAAACTGTTTGATTGTGATTTCTAAGATAAATGAATGAAAATTTAGCAAAATCAATTATAATCAAAGTCATTTTTCAAAAAATGAGCTCTTGTAATACAGCATGCTTCGTATTTTTAAGTTTTCCCAAAACCCAAATTATGTCTAAACAAAGTTGTGAAGAACAAAATGACCTATCCGGCTACTGTGTATCTCTAATAGTCACTGAGTACTGCCATATTCCGCATAAGGTATATTTTCCCCAATATTCCTCCAATACAAGTAACAAGGGGAGGTAATTTAAAAAATTAAAAAGTTAAATAACTATGCAGTTTTCTGAAATAAAATTATTCTAAAAATTGAATATGGTATTTGGAGTGTCTCTCTATGCAGAAAATTGAAAAATGCTGGATTGCTATGAAATCTTACCCTGTTCTGTGACGTCATAGTTACCATGACGTCATAATAATGTTGACATCCTCATTATATGCGCAAATGTCATAAATACTTAGTGTTATTATTTCTGATAAAACAAATCCTGTTCTTCTTTACCTTGACACTAAATACACTTATTCTGATAGATAAATCTTAAAATGACACTCAAAATGCTATAAATTCCTGCATATTACATCACAATAATGAGTTCCCATCCTTTAAATACAGAATATTACATGTAATCATATAAAACTGTACGCTATTCCCATTTCATTGAAAAAAAAAACCTTTCCCTCTTTTCTTAAGGAAATGGCAATAACTGACAACATCGGCTTAGTCGAACACTCATTCTAGTACAAAAAATACATATTAAAGCCTTAATTATGTGAAAACTGAGAAATCAATGAAAAAAATCCCAAAATTAGCACTTTTGCTGTAAATCTCCATGGATACTAGGTAATTAGCAGAGCAAAATTAATTAGAATTCATATTAAATGGACTGAAAGACACCCGGTTCGCTGTTTTCAGCTTGCTGTTCAAGTGTAAAATGATTAATCAATTAACAGTCAGGCATATCATACCATAAATAGGTAGCAAATTACAGAATGGCAAACTGAGCCAATTACCCCCCTTTAGTTGTAACAAATGAAAAATATATGTATTTACACAGTTTCAAACTGTTTGATTGTGATTTCTAAGATAAATGAATGAAAATTTAGCAAAATCAATTATAATCAAAGTCATTTTTCAAAAAATGAGCTCTTGTAATACAGCATGCTTTGTATTTTTAAGTTTTCCCAAAACCCAAATTATGTCTAAACAAAGTTGTGAAGAACAAAATGACCTATCCGGCTACTGTGTATCTCTAATAGTCACTGAGTACTGCCAATTTCCTCATAAGGTATATTTTCCCCAATATTCCTCCAATACAAGTAACAAGGGGAGGTAATTTAAAAAATTAAAAAGTTAAATAACTATGCAGTTTTCTGAAATAAAATTATTCTAAAATTGAATATGGTATTTGGAGTGTCTCTCTATGCAGAAAATTGAAAAATGCTGGATTGCTATGAAATCATACCCTGTTCTGTGACGTCATAGTTACCATGATGTCATAATAATGGTGACATCCTCATTATATGCGCAAATGATGTCATAAATACTTAGTGTTATTATTTCTGATAATACAAATCCTGTTCTTCTTTACCTTGGCACTAAATACACTTATTCTGATAGATAAATCTTAACATGACATTCAAAATGCTATAAATTCCTGCATATTACATCACAATAATGAGTTCCTGTCCTTGAAATACAGAATATTACATATAAACATATAAAACTGTACGCTATTCCCATTTCATTGAAAAAAAAAACCCTTTCCCTCTTTTCTTAAGGAAATGGCAATAACTGACAACATCGGCTTAGTCGAACACTCATTCTAGTACAAAAAATACATATTAAAGCCTTAATTATGTGAAAACTGAGAAATCAATGAAAAAAAATCCCAAAATTAGCACTTTTGCTGTAAATCTCCATAGATACTAGGTAATTAGCAGAGCAAAATTAATTAGAATTCATATTAAATGCACTGAAAGACACCCCGTTCGCTGTTTTCAGCTTGCTGTTCAAGTGTAAAATGATTAATCAATTAACAGTCAGGCATATCATACCATAAATAGGTAGCAAATTACAGAATGGCAAACTGAGCCAATTACCCCCCTTTAGTTGTAACAAATGAAAAATATATGTATTTACACAGTTTCAAACTGTTTGATTGTGATTTCTAAGATAAATGAATGAAAATTTAGCAAAATCAATTATAATCAAAGTCATTTTTCAAAAAATGAGCTCTTGTAATACAGCATGCTTCGTATTTTTAAGTTTTCCCAAAACCCAAATTATGTCTAAACAAAGTTGTGAAGAACAAAATGACCTATTCGGCTACTGTGTATCTCTAATAGTCACTGAGTACTGCCATATTCCGCATAAGGTATATTTTCCCCAATATTCCTCCAATACAAGTAACAAGGGGAGGTAATTTAAAAAATTAAAAAGTTAAATAACTATGCAGTTTTCTGAAATAAAATTATTCTAAAAATTGAATATGGTATTTGGAGTGTCTCTCTATGCAGAAAATTGAAAAATGCTGGATTGCTATGAAATCTTACCCTGTTCTGTGACGTCATAGTTACCATGACGTCATAATAATGTTGACATCCTCATTATATGCGCAAATGTCATAAATACTTAGTGTTATTATTTCTGATAAAACAAATCCTGTTCTTCTTTACCTTGACACTAAATACACTTATTCTGATAGATAAATCTTAAAATGACACTCAAAATGCTATAAATTCCTGCATATTACATCACAATAATGAGTTCCCATCCTTTAAATACAGAATATTACATGTAATCATATAAAACTATACGCTATTCCCATTTCATTGAAAAAAAAACCCTTTTCCTCTTTTCTTAAGGAAATGGCAATATCTGACAACATCGGCTGAGTCGAACACTCATTCTAGTACAAAAAATACATATTAAAGCCTTAATTATGTGAAAACTGAGAAATCAATGAAAAAAATCCCAAAATTAGCACTTTTGCTGTAAATCTCCATAGATACTAGGTAATTAGCAGAGCAAAATTAATTAGAATTCATATTAAATGGACTGAAAGACACCCCGTTCGCTGTTTTCAGCTTGCTGTTCAAGTGTAAAATGATTAATCAATTAACAGTCAGGCATATCATACCATAAATAGGTAGCAAATTACAGAATGGCAAACTGAGCCAATTACCCCCCTTTAGTTGTAACAAATGAAAAATATATGTATTTACACAGTTTCAAACTGTTTGATTGTGATTTCTAAGATAAATGAATGAAAATTTAGCAAAATCAATTATAATCAAAGTCATTTTTCAAAAAATGAGCTCTTGTAATACAGCATGCTTTGTATTTTTAAGCTTTCCCAAAACCCAAATTATGTCTAAACAAAGTTGTGAAGAACAAAATGACCTATCCGGCTACTGTGTATCTCTAATAGTCACTGAGTACTGTCATATTCCGCATAAAGTATATTTTCCCCAATATTCCTCCAATACAAGTAACAAGGGGAGGTAATTTAAAAAATTAAAAAGTTAAATAACTATGCAGTTTTCTGAAATAAAATTATTCTAAAAATTGAATATGGTATTTGGAGTGTCTCTCTATGCAGAAAATTGAAAAATTCTGGATTGCTATGAAATCATACCCTGTTCTGTGACGTCATAGTTACCATGATGTCATAATAATGGTGACATCCTCATTATATGCGCAAATGATGTCATAAATACTTAGTGTTATTATTTCTGATAATACAAATCCTGTTCTTCTTTACCTTGGCACTAAAAACACTTATTCTGATAGATAAATCTTAACATGACATTCAAAATGCTATAAATTCCTGCATATTACATCACAATAATGAGTTCCCTTCCTTGAAATACAAAATATTACATGTAATCATATAAAACTATACGCTATTCCCATTTCATTGAAAAAAAAGCCCCTTTCCCTCTTTTCTTAAGGAAATAGCAATAACTGACAATATCCGCTTAGTCAAACACTCATTCTAGTACAAAAAATACATATTAAAGCCTAAATTATGTGAAAACTGAGAAATCAATGAAAAAAAATCCCAAAATTAGCACTTTTGCTGTAAATCTCCATGGATACTAGGTAATTAGCAGAGCAAAATTAATTAGAATTCATATTAAATGGACTGAAAGACACCCGGTTAGCTGTTTGTAGTTCAAGTGTAAAATAATTAATCAATTAATGGCCCCTCCCACAGTCCCCTGGGTGTTGGGGACCATATTCTTCACAATTTTGATTGGCCTTATGCCTTAGAAGGTATGTGCATTGCATTGAAATTGCTTCTGCAGTTTTGGAGAAGAAGTCAAAAATGTAAATTGTTACCGGACATATGTAACGAAGCACGACGGTTGATGCATGATGCACGACGACGGACAAAAGGCGATAAGAATAGATCACTTGAGACTTAAATCATCTAAGGTAACCTTAAAAATATAGAGATTTAGACTATACTCCACATATATGTTAATGCCAAATGCAGCAAAAAAGACTAGGCAGAAATGAGAAAATAATTTTCTGTTAATATATTAGACAGTTAAATTATGGAGTTGTGGGATATAGCTAGTTTCTGGTTTTCCGAGACTTGTCTATTTCCCGAGGCGGAGCCGAGGGAAATAGGCAAGTTCGAGGGAAACCAGAAACTTTATGTATCACTCAATCCCATACTTTAACTGTTTTATTATACCGATACATACAAGAGCTATGATTAGAATAAAAATATATTTCTCTCATACGCTATATTCCTGTCGCGTACGATAATAGTCATTAGAGATTGAGAGAATTTTACATTGTAATGGATCTTACGTAATCTTATCTTCAAACATACAAATTATTCCGAGATGATAATATTGTGATTCCACGTCCGTTTTGTTTTGCTTCTATTCAAACCGAAGGTTAAAATTTGATTCAGCTATTATTTCTCAATATTTCAACATTTATACCACTACGTTAGGCATAATACTAAAATATACAAGTATTGTTGAAATTCCGAGACGTTAACCACTTACAGGTAGCCTAAATATATACATAACAACTGTACGTACATGTACATATAAAAGGTAAATCCTCTGACCCCATTGCATTTTTCACAAGCCTCTCACTGACAAGATAAACATGACGACGTGTTCGGTAACTGATTCTGATCGATACTACCTTCGTCTGAGTACGTCAACTGAGATGGCGGGATCGGAAACTAGCTCAGCCCAATTGTTACGTCACCTAGCAACTGATGGCGTGATCGGAAACAAGTCCCGCCCACCTCGTACCTGACTGGTTCAACGGAAATAGCCAAGTCCGGGTGTGTGCTAGCTTCCAGGGGTGTGCTTGTTCGAAGACTAACACACAGCTGAGCGAGGGTTTTTGAAAAAAAAGTAGGGAGCTAGTCAATTTAACCAAGTAACTTTTATATAGCGTAAATAAAGTAGAGGTATATCAATATACAGTTAAAGTATGGGGTTGTGGGATATAGCAAGTTTCTGGTTTCCCGAGACTGGCTCCATCTCGGGAAATAGGCAAGTACGAGGGAAACCGGAAACTTGATATATCACTCAATCCCATACTTTAACTGTTTTAATATACCAATACATACAAAAGCTATGATAAGACTAAAACTATATTTCTTTCATACGCTAAATTCTCTATTCCTGTCGCATACGGCAATGGCCATTGGAGATTGAGATAATTTTACATTGTAATCGATCTACGCAATCTTATCTTCAAACATACAAATCATTCTGAGATGATAACTGTGTCCGTTTTGATTTGCTTCTATTCAAACCGCAGGTTAAAATTTGATTCCGCTATGATTTCTCGATATTACAACATTTATACTACCAGGCATAATACTAAATTTGTATATAAATATTGTTGAAATTCCAAGACGTTAACAACTTACAGGTAGCCTAAATATATAAATAACAACTGTACGTACATGTAAAAGGTATTCGTCCTCTGACCCCATTACATTTTTTCACAAGCCTCTCACTTACAAGATAAACATGACGACGTGTTCGGTAACAGTTTCCGATCGATACTAACGTCGTCTGAGTACGTCAATGGAGATGGCGTGATCGGAAACAAGTCCCGGCCACCTCAAATCTGATTGTTTAAACGGAAATACCCGAGTGCAGGGGTGTGCTAGCTTCCAGGTGTGTGCTAGTTCGATGACTAACACACAGCTGAGAGAGGTTTTTGGAAAAAGCAGGGAGCTAGTAAATTTAACAAAATATCTTTTATATAGTGTAAATAAAGTAGAGGTATATTAACAACAAATAACATGACACATGAATTTTAGCTATTATATACATTTATTTTCTCTCATACCTATTTCAGAATCTAGGGTGGATTAACTTTAAAGTATTTTTCATACTCACGAATCAAGATGAGCTTTTACAGTAATATGTTATTCATCACCAAAATTTACCAACTTTTTGAAAATTACAGTGTTTTCAATGCATAGGTTTTAATTTTACATGTACAAATAAGAGTTGAAAAATGATTTTTATTTACATCAATAGTGAAGTGAAATGAGTACATACGGTCTGACCATGAAACCAAATTGTGGTCTACAATTTCATTACACATTTTTTCATTTTTTTTTTTAGTAATTGTAAAGTGACTTCTGCAGGTATGTTTTCATTTAAACATATTTAAGGCATAAAAACAACAATTTTACAGTACAACATTTCTGTGTTATAACTAACGTTTCTACATCATCTGAAGCCATTTGAATGATTTTTACAGCTTTATTCATCAAACCTTATGGTTTTTAATCAATTAATGATGAAAAAATACCATGTCAAAATTATAGCCCAGTTACGGCACATAACTTTAAAAGATACACACAACAGAATTTGTGGCGGCCATCTTGGATTTTGGATCAAGGCGAAAAATAACACTTTGTCGGGCCCATGTCAGGATCATTTCATGCAAGTTTCAGCCAAATCGCACTGGCAGAACTTGAGAAGAAGTTTAAAATCTGTTTTCAAGATGGCGGCTGTAGCGGCCATCTTGGTTTTCGGATCAACCCAAAAAATACCAACACTTTGTCGGGACCATGTCAGGATCATTTCATACAAGTTTCAGCAAAATCGCACTAGTAAAACTTGAGAAGAAATTCAAAATGTATTTTCAAGACGGCGGCTATGGCGCCCATCTTGGATTTCAGATCGACCCAAAAAATCACAACACTTTGTCGGGACCATGTCAGGATCATTTCATGCAAGTTTCAGCTAAATCGCACCGCTAGAACTTGAGAAGAAGTTCAAAATGTGTTTTCAAGATGGCGGTTGTGGCAGCCATCTTGGATTTCAGATCGACCCAAAAAATAACAACACTTTGTTGGGACGATGTCAGGATCATTTCATGCAAGTTTCAGCCAAATCGCACTGGTAGAATTTGAGAAGAAGCTCAAAATCTGTTTTCAAGATGGCGGCTGTGGCGGCCATCTTGATTTTTGGATCGACCCAAAAAATAACAACACTGTGTCGGGACCATGTCAGGATCATTTCATTCAAGTTTCAGCAAAATCGCACCGGTAGAATCGCACCGGCGGCTGTGGCGGCCATCTAGGATTTCAGATTGACACAAAAAATAACAAGGACATAGTCATTCAGATCCCCCGCCAATGGAGAGCTAAATCAATTAATGCATTAATTTTATATGCTAGTAAGAGTATAGGGAAAGTATTTTAAAACCCAACTGCAATTGAATAATATATACAAAACATATTTATGTTTTTTTTTAACAAAGTGAAACCAACTTTGAAAACATTTTCTTCTTTGAAAAATACCAGAATTGATCTTAGCTTTAATTAGATTTAATTAGATTCTTAGATTTATATATCCGAGATTTACTGCATGCATATTAAATAAAAAGTAAAGCATAATACAAAATTAGAAGTCCTACATAAAATGTGTCTATGAAGTTTCATGGAAATATCTCTGCTGGTTTTAGAGTTGTGCTCCAGAAACGATTCTTACACAAAAATCTGCCATTTTCAGCAATGTTTCCATCGTTACAGAAAAAAGTACAAAAAGTGAAAACCTTAAAATAGCAAAAGGCACTTCTAGACCATAAGACTAATGTGCCTATGGAGTTCTGTGCATATATCTCAACTGGTTTTCCAGTTATGCTGCGGAAACGAACCTGGTACATAAATTTGATATTTTCATCAATGTTTCCATGGTTACGGAAGAACAATGTGTCTATGAAATTTCATGGAAATATCTCTGCTGGTTTTAGAGTTGTGCTCCGGAAACGATTCTTACACAAAAATCTGCCATTTTCAGCAATGTCTCCATCGTTACAGAAAAAAGTACAAAAAGTGAAAACCTCAAAATAGCAAAAGGCACTACTAGACCATAAGACCAATGTGTCTATGAAGTTTCGTGGAAATATCTCTTCTTGTTTTAGAGTTATGATCCGGAACGAACCTGGTACAAAAATATGATATTTTCAGCAATGTTTCCATGGTTTACGGAAAAAATGCAAAAAATGAACACCTAAAAATAGCAAAAGGCACTACTAGACCATAAGACCAATGCAGCGCTAGAACTTGAGAAGAAGTTCAAAATGAGTTTTCAAGATGGCGGCTGTGGCGGCCATCTTGGATTTCGGATAGACTAAAAAAATAGCAACACTTTGTTGGGACCATGTCAGGATCATTTCATGCAAGTTTCAGCCTAATCAAACCGCTAGAACATGGGAAGAAGTTCAAAATCTGTTTTCAAGATGGCGGCTGTGACGGCCATCTTGGTTTTCAGATGAACCCAAAAAATAACAATACTTTGTCGGGACCATGTCAGGATCATTTCATGCAAGTTTCAGCTAAATCGCACTAGTAGAACTTGAGAAGAAGTTCAACATGTGTTTTCAACATGGCGGCTATGGCGCCCATCTTGGATTTCAGATCGACCCAAAAAATACCAACACTTGGTTAGGACCATGTTAGGATCATTTATGTAAGTTTCAGCTAAATCGCACCACTAGAACTTGAGAAGAAGTTCAACATGTGTTTTCAACATGGCGGCTATGGCGCCCATCTTGGATTTCAGATAGACAAAAAAAATAGCCACACTTTGTTGGGACCATGTCAGGATCATTTCATGCAAGTTTCAGCCTAATCAAACCGCTAGAACATGGGAAGAAGTTCAAAATCTGTTTTCAAGATGGCTGCTGTGGCGGCCATCTTGGTTTTCAGATCGACCAAAAAAATAACAATCCTTTGTCGGGACCATGTCAGGATCATTTCATGCAAGTTTCAGCCAAATCGCACTGGTAGAACTTGAGAAGAAATTCAAAATCTGTATTCAAGATGGCGGCTGTGGCAGCCATCTTGGTTTTTGCATCAACCCTAAAAATAACAATACTTTGTCAGGACCATGTCAGGATCATTTCATGCAAGTTTCAGCTAAAACGCACCACTAGAACTAAGAAGAAGTTCAAAATGTGTTTTCAAGATGGCGGCTGTGGCGGCCATCTTGGATTTCAGATTGACTCGAAAAATAACAACACTTTGTTGGAACCATGTCAGGATCATTTCATGCAAGTTTCAGCCAAATCAAACCGCTAGAACTTGGGAAGAAGTTCAAAATCTGTTTTCAAGATGGCGGCTGTTGTGGCCATCTTAATTTTCGGATCGAGTCAAAAAATAACAACACTTTGTTGAGACCATGTCAGGATCATTTCAAGCAAGTTTCAGCTAAATCGCACTAGTAGAACTTCAGAAGAAGTTCAAAATCTGTTTTCAAGATGGCAGTTGTGGCGGCCATCTTGGATTCTGGATCAACCCATAAAATAACAACACTTTGTGGAGACCATGTCAGGATCATTTTATGTAAGTTTCAGCTAAATCGCACCGCTAGAACTTGAGAATAAGTTCAAAATGAGTTTTCAAGATGGCGGTTGTGGCTGGCATCTTGTATTTCTTATCGACTGGAAAAATAACAACACTTTGTTGGGACCATGTCAGGATCATTTCATGCAAGTTTCAGCCAAATCGCACTGGTAGAATTTGAGAAGAAGTTCAAAATCTGTTCTTGGTTTTCGGATGAACCCAAAAAATAATTATACTTCGTCGGGACCATGTCAGGATCATTTCATGCAAGTTTCAGCAAAATCGCCTCAGTAGAATTTAAGAAGAAGTTCAAAATGTATTTTCAAGATGGCGGCTGTGGCAGCCATCTTGGATTTCAGATCGACACAAAAATTAACAACACTTTGTCAGGACCATGTCAGAATCATTTCATGCAAGTTTCAGCTAAATCGCACTGGTAGAACTTGAGAAGAAGTTCAACATGTGTTTTCAAGATGGCAGCTATGGCGTCCATCTTGGATTTCAGATCGACCCAAAAAATACCAACACTTGGTTAGGCCATGTTAGGATCATTTTATGTAAGTTTCAGCTAAATCGCACCACTAGAACTTGAGAAGAAGTTCAAAATGTGTTTTCAAAATGGCGGCTGTGGCGGCCATCTTGGATTTCGGATCAACTCAAAAAATAACAACACTTTGTTGGGACCATGTCAGGATCATTTCATGCAAGTTTCAGCCAAATCAAACCGCTAGAACTTGGGAAGAAGTTCAAAATCTGTTTTCAAGATGGCGGCTGTGGCGGCCATCTTGGTTTTCAGATCGACCTTAAAAATGAATAATCCTTTGTTTGAACCTTATCAGGATCATTTCATGCCTGTTTCAGCCAAATCAAACCACTAGAACTTGAGAAGAAGTTCAAAATCTGTTTTCAAGATGGCGGCTGTGGTGGCCATCTTGGATTTCAGATCGACTCGAAAAATAACAACACTTTCTTGAGACCATGTCAGGATCATTTCAAGTAAGTTTCAGCCAAATCGCACCAGTAGAACTTGAGTGAGCAGAAGTTCAAAATCTGTTTTCAAAATGGCGGCTGTGGCGGCCATCTTGGATTTCGGATCAACTCAAAAAATACCAACACTTGGTTAGGACCATGTTAGGATCATTTATGTAAGTTTCAGCTAAATCGCACCACTAGAACTTGAGAAGAAGTTCAAAATGTGTTTTCAAGATGGCGGCTGTGGCGGCCATCTTGGATTTTGAATTGACTCGAAAAATAACAAAACTTTGTTGGGACCATGTCAGGATCATTTCATACAAGTTTCAGCCATATCAAACCACTAGAACTTGAGAAGAAGTTCAAAATCTGTTTTCAAGATGACGGCTGTGGCAGCCATCTTGGATTTCGGATTGGCCCAAAAAATAACAATCCTTTGTCGGGACCATGTCAGGATCATTTCATGCAAGTTTCAGCCAAATTGCACCGGTAGAACTTGAGAAGAAGTTCAAAATGTGTTTCAAGATGGCGGCTGTAGCGGCCATCTTGGTTTTCAGATCAACCCAAAAAATAATAATCCTTTGTCCGGACCATGTCGGGATCATTTCATGCAAGTTTCAGCCAAATCAAACCGCTAGAACTTGGGAAGAAGTTCAAAATCTGTTTTCAAGATGGCGGCTGTGGTGGCCATCTTGGATTTCGGATCGACTCGAAAAATAACAACACTTTGTTGAGACCATGTCAGGATCATTTCAAGTAAGTTTCAGCCAAATCGCACCAGTAGAACTTGAGTGAGAAGAAATTCAAAATCTGTTTTCAAGATGGCGGTTGTGGCGGCCATCTTGGTTTTTGGATCAACCCAAAAAATAACAACACTTTGTTGGGACCGTGTCAGGATCATTTCGTGCAAGTTTCAGCCAAATTGCACCGGTAGAACTTGAGAAGAAGTTCAAAATGTGTTTTCAAGACGGCGGCTGTGGCGGCCATCTTGGATTTCGGATTGACCCGAAAAAATAACAACACTTTGTTGGGACCATGTCAGGATCATTTCATGCAAGTTTCAGCCAAATCGCACCGGTAGAACTTGAGAAGTTCAAAATTTGTTTCAAAATGACTGTTGTGACGGCCATCTTGTTTTTCGGATCGACCCAAAAAATAATAATCCTTTGTCAGGACCATGTCAGGATCATTTCATACAAGTTTCAGCCATATCAAACTGCTAGAACTTGAGAAGAAGTTCAAAATCTGTTTTCAAGATGACGGCTGTGGCAGCCATCTTGGATTTCGGATTGGCCCAAAAAATAACAATCCTTTGTCTGGACCATGTCAGGATCATTTCATGCAAGTTTCAGCCAAATTGCACCGGTAGAACTTGAGAAGAAGTTCAAAATGTGTTTCAAGATGGAGGCTGTGGCGGCCATCTTGGTTTTCGGATCGACCCAAAAAATAATAATCCTTTGTCAGGACCATGTCGGGATCATTTCATGTAAGTTTCAGCCAAATCAAACCGCAAGAACTTGAGAAGAAGTTCAAAATGTGTTTTCAAGATGGCGGCTGTGGCGGCCATCTTGGATTTTGGATTTCGGATTGGCCCAAAAAATAACAATCCTTTGTCGGGACCATGTCAGGATCATTTCATGCAAGTTTCAGCCAAATTGCACCGGTAGAACTTGAGAAGAAGTTCAAAATGTGTTTCAAGATGGCAGCTGTAGCGGCCATCTTGGTTTTCAGATCGACCCAAAAAATAATAATCCTTTGTCGGGACCATGTCGGGATCATTTCATGCAAGTTTCAGCCAAATCAAACCGCAAGAACTTGAGAAGAAGTTCAAAATGTGTTTTCAAGATGACGGCTGTGGCGGCCATCTTGGATTTCGGATCAACTCAAAAAATAACAACACTTTGTTGAGACCATGTCAGGATCATTTCAAGTAAGTTTCAGCCAAATCGCACCAGTAGAACTTGAGTGAGAAGAAATTCAAAATCTGTTTTCAAGATGGCGGTTGTGGCGGCCATCTTGGTTTTTGGATCAACCCAAAAAATAACAACACTTTGTGGGGACCATGTCTGAGGATCATTTTATGTAAGTTTCAGCTAAATCGCACCGCTAGAACTTGGGAAGAAGTTCAAAATCTGTTTTCAAGATGGCGGCTGTGGTGGCCATCTTGGATTTCAGATCGACTCGAAAAATAACAACACTTTGTTGAGACCATGTCAGGATCATTTCAAGTAAGTTTCAGCCAAATCGCACCAGTAGAACTTGAGTGAGAAGAAATTCAAAATCTGTTTTCATGATGGCGGCTGTGGCGGCCATCTTGGATTTTGGATCAACCCAAAAAATAACAACACTTTGTGGGGACCATGTCTGAGGATCATTTTATGTAAGTTTCAGCTAAATCGAACCGCTAGAACTTGAGAAGAAGTCCAAAATGTGTTTTCATGATGGCGGCTGTGGCGGCCATCTTGGATTCCGGATTGACCCGAAAAAATAACAACACTTTGTTGGGACCATGTCAGGATCATTTCATGCAAGTTTCAGCCAAATCGCACCGGTAGAACTTGAGAAGAAGTTCAAAATTTGTTTCAAGATGACTGTTGTGACGGCCATCTTGGTTTTTGGATCGACCCAAAAAATAATAATCCTTTGTCGGGACCATGTCAGGATCATTTCATACAAGTTTCAGCCATATCAAACCGCTAGAACTTGAGAAGAAGTTCAAAATCTGTTTTCAAGATGACGGCTGTGGCAGCCATCTTGGATTTCGGATTGGCCCAAAAAATAACAATCCTTTGTCTGGACCATGTCAGGATCCTTTCATGCAAGTTTCAGCCAAATTGCACCGGTAGAACTTGAGAAGAAGTTCAAAATGTGTTTCAAGATGGCGGCTGTGGCGGCCATCTTGGTTTTCAGATCGACCCAAAAAATAATAATCCTTTGTCGGGACCATGTCAGGATCATTTCATGCAAGTTTCAGCCAAATCAAACCGCTAGAACTTGAGAAGAAGTTCAAAATCTGTTTTCCAGATGGCCGCTGTGGCCGCTTCGGGTCAGATGACCTAAAAAGTTGATGCCGGATGCAGTAAAACTGTTACAGCATTTCGGAACATATTGGTATTACAAATATTATTTACTCATTTATAAAGAGACCCAGAGGATAATTATGTAACACTCAAATTCCTATTTCAAATACTTTTCTAGTTCTTCATGGAACTAGCCTCAAAATTACGCTCGATTTACTGACAGCACTTATGATTGACTGAAGCAACATAAGTATGATAAACAGGTTGCCTTTTAAAATTATAAACAAATTAATATACACGTCTTTATTTTATAACAACAACAGAAATGAAAATAAAGGGAAATAACTCCTTTAACAAGAGTATTGTATTCCATTATATCTGTTACATATGAAAATTGAGCAAATAATGCTCATAAATGTATTTTCCCTATATAAACTATAGTAAGTTGCCCCCCTCCCTAGAGAAAAATCTGAGACCTCCGGGCTAGGAAATTCACAAATATTTTAGAGGGCCTCGAGACTTTTCAATACGTTACGAGTATATGTCCATCAATTCTGTGAATTCAGAAGTTTTTTTTTTAATTTTAGCCATTTTGACCTCTTTTGGTCCTGCCCCTCTGGTCCCTGGGAGTCAGCTAGGCCCTATATGGATATGATGTTAAAATCCTATCTCAGGCTAATAATTCTAACCAAGTTTGATTCATTTCCTACGAAAATTGAGCAAATAATACTCATAAATGTGTTTTTTTTTTATATAAACTATAGTAAATTTGACCCCCTCCCCAGGGAAAAATCTAATACCCCCAGGGCCATGAAATTCACAATTCTTATAGAGGGCCTTAAAACCTTTCAATTTATGAAGAGTATTTGATCCTACCATATCTGTGAGTGGAGGAGTTTTTGAAATTTTAGATATTTTCACCCTGTTGGCCTCTCCCACAGCCCCCTGGGAGTGGGGGTCATATAATTCACAATTTTGTTTGGCCTTATGCCTTAGAAGGTTTGTGCAAACTTTCATTGAATTTACTTTAGCAGTTTTGGAGAAGAAGTCGAAAATGTCAATTGGTTACGAACACACAAGGACGACGCACGACGACGGACAAATTGCGGTTAGATAAAGTCATTTGAGACTTCGTCTCAACTTAATTCATATGTTTAATAGAATGATAATTTGATACAATTTTGAAGTTCATGGTTAGATTATCAACTGAAGAATACAGAAAAGAAGTTCTTTGCGAGTGAGAATGTGAATTAGTAGTTTTAATAATAAGGTCAGTTCGTACGCGCCTCCCATGTCAGTCTCCTATAGTTGTGCGCGTCCTGTCAGTTGGGAGGTTCTATAACTGTCTTGCAGAGTTAGTATAGGGATTAAAGAACTTTACTTTCCTTTATTCTTTGATGGAGTACTATAAAACAAAATTGGGAAAATAAATTACTTAAAAAAACAGGCATGATATCAGGTATTCAGTTGACTACCATTGTTATCTTTAAACTTTATATATAATAAAAAATATTTTTGCTCACTCAAGTGACCTATTGTAATTGCCTTTTTGGCCGTTGTCGCCCGTCGTTCCCTGCGTGTCCGTAAACAATTTTGACTTCTTGTCCAAATCTACAGAAGCAAATTCAATGAAAGTTTGCACAAACCTTCTCAGGGATAAGGCCAATAACAATGGTGAATTATATGGCTCCAATCCCCCAGAGGGCTGTGGGAGGGACCAAAAGGTGTAAAATTAACTAAAATTTCAAAAATTTTCTCCACTCACGATTTGGTAGAATCAAACTCTTCATAGATTGAAAGATCACAATGCCCTCTACAAGAATTGTGAATTTCATGACCCTGGTGTCTCTGATTTTCCCCTGGGAAGGGGGTCAAAGGAGGGGTGCCAAATTGGGCCATTTTAAGGCCACTAAGTGAAAAGCGAAATATTTTGCATAAAGATACATTAGGGTCAGCTGCATATTGTATACTATGCAAAACCTCCTATTTGTTCTTTACGCATGGTAATTTTAGAGGTCAAAGATCAAAAGGTGAAATTCACATTTTCATTATTCAGTCCTAAGGCCATAGTTGTGGTTTTTTTTTCTGTTTTGCGTCATTTTGATTTTCTTTAACCTACCAGCCAGCAAGGCGAAAAAACACACACAAGAAAATAAATACAAGGTTTTACTAACGAATTAAATGGTTTTTTTTATGGCAAGCCAATTTAACATTTATTGAAGGAGCATGGCCTATCCTGTATCTAATCGAATCATATAAGATATCTTATCTAATTATATAAGATATCTTATATACATATATATGAGATATCTTATATCTCTATAAGATATCTTATAAAGTATATCAGATATCGTATAAAGTTTATAAGATACATGTATCTTATAAAGTATATCAGATATCTAATAAATTATATAAGATATCTCATATAGAAATTAAATAAGATATCTTGTATAAGATGTCTTAATTAATATATACCGTAAGATATCTTTTATAATTGAAATCTCGTTGCTATATAAGATATCTTATATAGCATGAGATTTCGTAACATTTAAAACCAGGAACTATATTTCCCCCTTGAGCATCATTCGGAGCACTTCGGAATACATCTTAGAATCGTTCGCAATGACAGAGATAGCATTGAAAGGGAGAATCAACCGCTGTTTGGTTGCATTCAACGATGTATTGAAAACACAGAAGTAGTTAATTCCCATCACTCTAGTTGTCAATTCGAACATGGTGACAATAAATATATTGGCTATGATGGTGACCTACACATGAATACTTTTGTCTCGTTCAACCAAACGCTTGATCCTTGCGTAGCATGCAGAGCCACCAAGAGTCTTAAGCTTGTTGAACGAGAAGTAGTATACTGTACATTTCACTATGACCTCCGGGTAGGGAGACTTCATTTCTGGCTTTTGTTGAAATCTCGTTCCTTTATAAGATATCTATAAGATATCTTATAAAGCAACGAGATTTCAAGTATATAAGATTATATATTATATAAGATATCTTATACAGATCACTTAAATAAAATATCTTATATACTTTATTAAATATCTTATATAGGATTAATTTAATATATGAGATATCTCATATATTATATAAGATATCTTATATATTAAATAAGATATCTCATATACTATATGAGATATCTTATATCTCAATCAAGATATCTTATATATATGCAGTGAAATTAAGGATCGACATTGCTCTTTAAATAAATGTCATTTTGGCTTGCCATATTTTTTGGTTCAAACTGATACTGATTTTTGTACAATTATCTAAAAATATTCTTTTCACTGATCAAATTTAGAAAAGAATTTCTTTTGATAGATTTCATATCTATGGATATTGCAGTAAACATTAATTACACTGTTACAACTTTGTATATTGCCCAGTTCGGAAAAAAAAGTTTGTGTTTGTTTTTTCACTCAAGACACCTAAAACTTACCAGCACGCAGACACAAAACAGAACAAGAGGCCCAGAAGGCCTGTATCGCTCACCTGGTTTGTAATGCCAAATAATTTTCTGAATACAGGTTCATTGTTTCTTTTCTGAAGGAATTTTAATATTAACCTCTAAATCCCCTATTGGGCCCCACCCCTCCTGCCCCCTGGGGGTCAGAGCCAAAATTTATACAAGTTCTGTTCCCCTTCCATAAAGGATGTTTCTGGCCAAATTTGGTTACATTCCATGCAGAACTCTATGACTAGTAGCGATTTAAAGAATTTACCTCTATTTCCCCTATTGGGCCCCGCCCCTCCTGCCCCCGGGGGGTCAGAGCCAAAATTTATACAAGTTCTGTTCCCCTTCCCCCAAGGATGTTTCTGGCCAAATTTAGTTACAATCCATGTAGAACTCTATGACTAGTAGCGAATTAAAGGATTTACCTCTATTTCCCCTATTGGGCTCCACCCCTCCAGCCCCCGGGGGGCCAGAGCCCAAATTTATACAAGTTCTGTTCCCCTTCCCCCAAGGATGTTTCTGGCCAAATTTGGTTACAATCCATGCAGAACTCTACGACTAGTAGCAATTTATAGGATTTACCTCTATTTCCCCTATTGGGCCCCGCCCCTCCTGCCCCCGCGGGGTCAGAGCCAAAATTTATACAAGTTCTGTTTCCCTTCCCCCACGGATGTTTGTGGCCAAATTTGGTTACAATCCATGCAGAACTCTATGAGAAGAAGTGATTTAAAGGATTTACCTCTATTTCCCCTATTGGGCCCCGCCCCTCCTACCCCCAGGGGATCAGAGCCAAAATTTATACAAGTTCTGTTCCTCTTCCCCCAAGGATGTTTGTGGCCAAATTTGGTTACAATCCATGCAGAACTCTAGGACAAGTAGCGATTGATAGAATTTACCTCTATTTCCCCTATTGGGCCCTGCCCCTCCTGCCCCCTGGGGGTCAGAGCCAAAATTTATACAAGTTCTGTTCTCCTACCCCCAAGGATGTTTGTGGCCAAATTTAGTTACAATCCATACAAAACTCTTGGACAATTAAGTAGCAATTTATAGAATTTACCTATAATTCCCCTATTGGGCCCCGCCCCTCCTGCCCCGGGGACCAGAGCCAAAATTTATACAAACTCAGTTCTTATTCTCCCAAGGATATTTCTGGCCAAATTTGGTTACATTCCATGCAGAACTCTATGACTAGTAGCGAATTAAAGGATTTACCTCTATTTCCCCTATTGGGCCCCACCCCTCCAGCCCCCGGGGGGCCAGAGCCAAAATTTATACAAGTTCTGTTCCCCTTCCCCCAAGGATGTTTCTGGCCAAATTTGGTTACAATCCATGCAGAACTCTACGACTAGTAGCAATTTATAGGATTTACCTCTATTTCCCCTATTGGGCCCCGCCCCTCCTGCCCCCGGGGGGTCAGAGCCAAAATTTATACAAGTTCTGTTCCCCTTCCCCCACGGATGTTTGTGGCCAAATTTGGTTACAATCCATGTAGAACTCTATGACAAGTAGCGATTTAAAGGATTTACCTCTATTTCCCCTATTGGGCCCCGCCCCTCCTGCCCCCGGGGGGTCAGAGCCAAAATTTATACAAGTTCTGTTCCCCTTCCCCCAAGGATGTTTGTGGCAAAATTTAGTTACAATCCATGTAGAACTCTATGACTAGTAGCGAATTAAAGGATTTACCTCTATTTCCCCTATTGGGCTCCACCCCTCCAGCCCCCGGGGGGCCAGAGCCCAAATTTATACAAGTTCTGTTCCCCTTCCCCCAAGGATGTTTCTGGCCAAATTTGGTTACAATCCATGCAGAACTCTACGACTAGTAGCAATTTATAGGATTTACCTCTATTTCCCCTATTGGGCCCCGCCCCTCCTGCCCCCGCGGGGTCAGAGCCAAAATTTATACAAGTTCTGTTTCCCTTCCCCCACGGATGTTTTTGGCCAAATTTGGTTACAATCCATGTAGAACTCTATGACTAGTAGCGATTTAAAGGATTTAGCTCTATTTCCCCTATTGGGCCCCGCCCCTCCTGCCCACGGGGGGTCAGAGCCAAAATTTATACAAGTTCTGTTCCCCTTCCCCCAAGGATGTTTCTGGCCAAATTTTGTTACATTCAATTCAGAACTCTATGACAAGTAGCGATTTAAAGGATTTACCTATATTTCCCCTATTGGGCCCCGCCCCTCCTGCCCCCGGGGTGTCAGAGCCAAAATTTATACAAGTTCTGTTCCCCCTCCCCCAAGGATGTTTGTGGCCAAATTTGGTTACAATCCATGCAGAACTCTATGACTAGTAGCGATTTAAAGGAAATGTTGACGGACAGACGGACGGACGGACGGACGGACGACGGACGACGGACGACGGACGCCGCGCCATGACATAAGCTCACCGGCCCTTCGGGCCAGGTGAGCTAAAAAAACACAGCTATGGCCCAATTGATTAAAAAAACAGATTATAGATAATATTTTTTGCAGGTTTTGCCTTTAAATCTTGGGTTTGTGAAGTTCAGTTCAGAAAATTTATAAAAAATGTCACAGTGACCTAGTTAAGCATTTATTCTATTTTAGCATTAGAAACTTTTGCTGAAAACTAGGATTTTTCAAAGATTTGGTAGCATGAAATTTTATGTTTAGTCCTGCATAAGGACCTAAACATGACCTGCTTAAGATGATTATATCTATTCATAGGGTCACATTGGCTAGGTCACATGCATAAATTAGGTCAATGAATGGTATCATCTGTCCACTAATTATAAGCATATGCTGTTTTCCCATGTTTAAAGCAGGATTTTAAATTATGTAGACTTGTTTTATGAGCTTAATTTCAAGAAACGCCTTCACTGAGGTAGGATGTTAGAATTATGTCTGCAGCCTCACTGCATGATTGTGAAAGGTGACTAAATTTGAAATCTTAATTTCACGGTTATTGAGATGAAATTTATTGAATTTTTCAACCATTTCAATGCTTTTGAGTAATGTTTAGCACTTGATTTGTATTTTTTTACGATCTGCTTTAGATTATTACATCCTAGGATCACATGTATAAATTAGTCACATTCAATGAATGTTATTTTCGGGCAACTAAGTATCTTCTGGATTTTCCATGTTCAAAGCAAGTGTTTAAGTTATTAAAGTTTGTTGTAAGAGAAAATATTAAGCAACACTTACATTGCAAGTATGTTGTTAGAACTGTGCCTGCTGCCTCATTGCATGATCAGAAAAGGCGTTCGTTTTAATCTAGGATATCAATTCTAGTGGCTACCTAGATCAAAATATATAGTATTTCTGTCTCAAATAACATACAGAATGTTTCTTTCTCAGGAAAACTTCCCTGTCACTATAAACCAGTTAACAATAAGATAATACTCCCTTATGGTGAACACTAGATGTTAAATACATGATATCATTTGCTAAAGCCAGGAGATTAAGATTCCATATTCCCCTTTTACAATGGAGCAGCAGGCACATTTCTAACAAAAAGTTTGCAATGCAGGTGTTGCTCAAGATAATCTCAAAACAAACTTAATTGCCTTATATATAGAAAATCCAGAAGATACATAATTGACAGAATATACCTATCATTGAAAATGACCTAATTCATCCCCATCACCCAGCTCATATGACCATAAGCTATCATCATCTAAAACAGATCATTTCAAAACATAAATTAAGCTCTAAACGTCACTCTGAAGCTATGGAACGGTTGGAAATGTAAAGTATTTTTATAGCCATAACCGCGAAATTAGGTTCGAAATTTCGAAACCTTGGTGAAGGCATTGCTCAAAATTAGGCTCATAAAACAAGTCTAAATAATTTAAAATCCTTCTTTAAACATGGGAAAACAGCATATGCTTAGTGGACAGATGATATCATTTATTAAATATGACCTAATTTATGCACGTGACCTAGCCAATGTGACTCTAGGATGTAATCATCCTAAGCATATCATGTCAAGATCCTTATGCAGTACTAAACATCAATTTTATGCTATCAAATCTTTGAAAAATTCTAGATTCCATCCAAAATATTAAAGTTTAATGCTAAAATAGAATAAATGCTTAACTAGGTCACTGTGACATACTGTTTGACTTTTCATCAGTTTTCTGAACTGATTTTCACAAAACCAATATTCATAGGAATAATCTGCACAAATTTTTTTCTCTATTCTAATATCTAATTATTTAGGACTTAAACAATGAAATGTGTATTTTCACCCTTTGACCTTTGGCCTCTGAAATAAAAATGAGTGCAGAAAAAATTGGATGTTTTGCGTAACGAGTAGCATACAATATGCAGCTGACCCTAATGTATCTTCACACAAAATATTTTGCTTATCACTGAGGGGCCCTAAAACGGCCCAAAGTGATACCACTCATTAACTATAATCTATTTAGGAAAAACACATTCATGAGCATTATTTGCTTAATTTGCATAGGAAATGAGTCAATCCTTGTTAGAATTATTAGCCTCAGAAATAATCTTAACATCATATTCATATTGGTCCTGGCTGACCCGAGGCGGGACCAAAACAGGTCAAAAATGGCTAAAATTTCAAAAATCTTCTTCTTCTGAATTCACAGATTTGATGGAACCAAATAATCTGCATAGATTGAAAGGTCTTAATGCCCTCTAGGAAGTTGTAAATTTTATTGCCCTGTTTCAGATTTTCCCCTGAGGAGAGGGTCAAATTTCCTAAAGCTTATATAGGTAAACATATGAACATTATTTGTTTAATTTTTAGGGAAATAATAAAAAAACTATAAACAATAAAAAATCCAGTTACAAAATGGCACAACATGAACATACTGCAGTCTGAGAGAGACATACACTTTACACGTGCACAAACAGGAAAGATCCTGACTGTTAATATAATTGGATATTAGTCTAAACAACTGTAATCTTTGGATACATGAGAAGCGGGCATTAAATGATCCTGTTTATAGGTCAGTAGTCTAAACAACTATAATCTTTGTGTACATGAGAGGCGGGCATTAAATGATCCTGTTGATAGGTCAGTAGTCTAAACAACTGTAATCTTTATATACATGAGAGGCGGGCATTAAATGATCCTGTTGATAGGTATTTGGTCTAAACAACTGTAATCTTTGTGTACATGAGAGGCGGGCATTAAATGATCCTGTTTATAGGTCAGTAGTCTAAACAACTATAATCTTTGTGTACATGAGAGGCGGGCATTAAATGATCCTGTTTATAGGTCAGTAGTCTAAACAACTATAATCTTTGTGTACATGAGAGGCGGGCATTAAATGATCCTGTTGATAGGTCAGTAGTCTAAACAACTGTAATCTTTATATACATGAGAGGCGGGCATTAAATGATCCTGTTGATAGGTATTTGGTCTAAACAACTGTAATCTTTGTGTACATGAGAGGCGGGCATTAAATGATCCTGTTTATAGGTCAGTAGTCTAAACAACTATAATCTTTGTGTACATGAGAGGCGGGCATTAAATGATCCTGTTGATAGGTATTTAGTCTAAACAACTGTAATCTTTATATACATGAGAGGCGGGCATTAAATGATCCTGTTGATAGGTATTTAGTCTAAACAACTGTAATCTTTATACACATGAGAGGCGGGCATTAAATGATCCTGTTGATAGGTATTTAGTCTAAACAACTGTAATCTTTATATACATGAGAGGCGGGCATTAAATGATCCTGTTGATAGGTCATTAGTCTAAACAACTATAATCTTTGTGTACAGGAGAGGCGGGCATCAAATGCAAGCGATACAAATCCTCTGGACAGAGTGATTGAAGTTTACTTTCAGCTAATAAAATGCCAATTTAGTCAATATAAGAAAATTTGGTTTAGAAAGTAGATACCAAATTGTTATGATTGGCTTATTAACATTTAAAAAATTACGAAAAAATACTTTCCTCAATTCCATCAACTTAACATATTTTTCTGCTGTCAAACATCAATTAGATTTCCTTATTTTTTTTTACAAATAAATACAATTAGTTTTTTAACAAATGTACACAATTATCTAGTTTTGAATTAATCCCGTCACAACCAAACTGTTCAAAATGCTTCTTCAGTTAATGATTTTCACGCTGACTTCAGTTGTCAAACCAGGGCAGAAATTCTTCAACGTCCTGAAATTTAAAAGCAAAATGCATCATTATGATGAAAATCTGAAAGGTCTTTAAAATTACTTTAATCTGATTAAATTATAGATCCATATGATAACTCAGCTTGATACATGTAAAGGATCTGACAACATCTCATTAGGGGTTTCGTTGTGGTGACTTTTCGAATTGGCAAATCAAATTGGAAGTGAGTTTCGGGGGGGGGGGCTAAATGTATAGTAGGATGAAATACCATTTTCAAATGATGTACTTTGTGTAACTAAGTGTAGCAAATATATTTAATAAGAAGTACAGCTGGTCTTAAGGTCACCAGAACGTGACCCCTTTCGCATCCTCGATACTCCAGGGGTTACTTTCACTGTCGTTACATCTTTACTTAATGAGAGTAAAAGTAAGCCATGAAGTATAAAGGATGTTAAAGAGGTTGGTATTTTAATCACCCTGCAAGTATTTAGCATATAACTGTTTATACAGATAATACCAATATTGACACTGCTACCGGCAAACCAGGTTTTTCAGGTAAATCTATACATACTGATTCAATCTAGCAGCTAATATATATATATATATATATATATATATATAGAAAAAACAAAACTAAAACAAATCTGCAATCTCTAACATTTTCCCAGCTACCGCTGTTCTTCAGGAGATGTTTAACATCATTAAACATCCTTTGAAGAACGGAGGTAGCTGGGAAAACGTTAGAGATTGCAGATTTGTTTTAGTTTTGTTTTTTCTATTTTAATTTCATCACAAGGATATTCAACATTTATTTATTATATTTATATATATATGTGTGTGTGTGTGTGTGTGTGTGTGTACATTTAAAGTAATACAAATTTAAGATGTTACACAGCCGACGAATGGTAATTTGATCTATTAGAAACGGGTACAGGCAAACTAGTAGTTTTCTTTAGTAGCAAGGATACTTACTTTACACTATTGCCATCAAGTTTTAGCTTCAAATTTTACCTAATAATAGAAATAATAACAGAATAAATACATTGAAAATAATTACCCAAAAAATACATGGTGCTCTTGATCTGCCCTATATGGAATGGGGTAGTGATTTATATGTATTTTTGTGTTAATGAGACATTTATGTACACGTTTAAAAATACCCCCCCCCCCAATCTGAATTACAAACAAAACAGAGTATTTAATATTCCACTGTCAAGAACTAATAGCTATAAGAAAAGGTTTTTTTTCCGTCAACCATGGATATGTGGAACTCACTTGACAGTTCCATTAGTGACTCTATTTCAATTTCTTTTAAATGTAAATTTAAAATTGCTCATGATACAATAGTTTCAGAAGTCTTCATGAGTTCCTCTCCAAGACAGTGAAGACTTAGTTCATTTTTTCTTTCAATGTCCATTGTATAATGGGCAATAGGCACCACATTTTATCCATCTACAATTTATTAGGTTATGTAAATCTACCATGCCTGCTGTGTGGCATCCGTAATGTACCTGATCAATTAAATACATTTATTCTTTATCATGTAAACTTATATATTAAATCCTCAAAACGTTTTTCTATGTACAAATAATTCAATTTTGCTTGTTACGAGAATTTTCATTGGCTTAAAAATTTACTTTATCAGCCCATAAAGGAAAAAATGGCGTCGCTGTTTGTAACGTTGCTTCTGATTGGCTGAGATGACGGCGTAATGATTTCATAGACAAAAGAGTCCCATAATGAATTTTGAATATTGAAGAGATTAGCTTTAGTAAATTGAATTATAAGGATTAACTTGAATAGATTTTTTATGTTATGGAGATATAACACAAAAATCTGAGTGTACTCTCATCATAAACCGCTTCGTGGTTTATTTAGAGTACACTCAGATTTTTGTGTTATATCTCCATAACATAACAAGAGGCCCATGGGCCTTAACGGTCACCTGAGTTAGAATATGTAATGAAACAAATAATGAAACAAATTAAAGACATATAAACACTATATCCTGGGCCTTGAAGTTGGTCAGTGATTTATAAATTTGACTTTTTAGACTATGAAGAGTATTTGCTTCCATCAAACCTGTGAACTTAGATGAATTTTTTGAAATTTTAATCAATTTGACCCTGTTTGGTCCTGCCCCTCTGGTCCCCCAGGGGGTCATCGAGGACGGATATGGATGTTAAAATGCTATATCTTAGGCTTATAATTCTAATCAAGTTTGACTAATTTCCTACGAAAATTGGGCAAATAATGTTCACAAATATGTTTTTCCTATATAAACTATAGTAAATTTGAGCCCTCCCCAGGGGGTAACGTGAGACCCCAAGGTCATATAATTCACAATTTTTATAAAACACCTGAAGACCTTTCCATCCATAATTATTTGATTCTACTATATCCAGAATTTTAGAAGATTTTTGAAGTATTAGCCTATTTGACCCTTTTTTAGTCCACCCCTCTGCCCCAAGAGGGTCGGCCAGGACCAATGTGGATATGATATTAAAATGCTATCTCAGGCTAATAATTCTAACCAAGTTTGACTCATTTCCTATGAAAATTGAGCAAAATATGCTCATTAATGTGTTTTTCCTATATAAACTATAGTAAACTTGACCCCCTCCCCAAGGGGAAACAGGAGACCCCAGGGTCATATAATTTACAATTTTATAAACAAACTTTAAAACCTTTTCATCTATAAAGTGTATTTGATTATACCATTTCCAGACTTTTAAAAGAATATTTTTGAAGTTTTAGCCCATTTGACCTTTTTTGGCCCCGCCCCTCTGCCCCCAGGGGGTCAGCCTGGACCAATATGGATATGATATTAAAATGCTATCTCAGGCTAATAATTCTAACCAAGTTTGACTTGTTTCCAATGAAAATTGAGCAAAAAATGCTCATAAATGTGTTTTCCCTATATAAACTATAGTAAACTTGACCCCCTCCCCAGGGGGAAACGTGAGACCCCAGGGTCATATAATTCACAATTTTTGTAAGCGACTTTAAGACCTTTCTATTTATGAAAAGTATTTGTTTCTACTATTTCCAGAATTTCAGAAGAAGATTTTTGAAGTTTTAGCCCATTTGACCCTTTTTTAGCCCCGCCCCTCTGCCCCCAGGGGGTCGGCCAGAACCAATGTGGATATAATATTAAAATGCTATCTCTGGCTAATAATTCTAACCAAGTTTGACTCGTTTCCAATGAAAATTGAGCAAAAAATGCTCATAAATGTGTTTTCCCTATATAAACTACAGTCGAAACTCGTTATCTCAAAATCGCTTGAGTCGAAATTCCGGTTGAGTCGAATTAATTTTCAAGTCCCGTTTTTTGTCCTTCTTTGTGTATGTATTTTAAGATCGGATGACTCGAATTTCGATGACTCGAAACTCCGGTTGTGTCAAAGTCAATTCCTGGTCCCTAGAACGGATATTCAACGAAAAAAATAGTCGCTATCTCGAATTTAATTTTAGTCAAAATTTTAAATAAAAAAAACCCCAACAATTACGTAAATATAACATGGATACAAACAATTGAAATTCACCTGTGGTTTGTCGTAACACGTGATTGGTTTACCTGCACATATCGCGATCGGTATATGCAGATTCAGGCCTATGGGAACATACTACAACAATGACTAGTAATTAATAATTGTTTAATAATGCTCTCAAGTCTGGCTTCCTAATTAGTGTCACTTTACAATTGTGACTTACCTGTACATAAACACGACGCGTGTTTACACAGCTAGATCAGCGTGGCTGATCATGACCGGAAGCGTGTTTGTTTAGGAATCATTAAAAACGTTTTCTAAGGTTTGTTTGGAATGTTGATAGTGCAAAATATGACGATCATATTATCGTAATTCAATTTTTTTATTTAAAAATGTATTTAAAAAAAAACCCATAACATCTGAAAACATATAACTAAAAAGATTTAATACAAACCTTATAAGTTGGAAAATCACGATAATATGCTGATCACGGTAATAGGCATGTACCCGGCTGTCATAAGATCTAAGGACCGTTAAAAACCACTTTCTGACCAAACCTAATGGCATTACTTTTGAGTCGAATTCCGGATGAGTCGAATTATTTTCGTTGGTCCGTTGAATTTCGAGATAACGAGTTTCGACTGTATAGTAAACTTGACCCCTCCCCAGGAGGAAACGTGAGACCCCAGGGTCATATAATTCACAATTTTTGTAAACGACCTTAAGACCATTCTATTTATGAAAAGTATTTGATTCTACCATTTCCAGAATTTCAGAAGAAGATTTTTGAAGTTTTAGCCTATTTGACCCCTTTTGACCCCGCCCCTAAGGCCCCTGGGGGTCAGTCATAGAAAATTTGTTAATAGGATTAAATGGCCATCTCATACTGATAATTCTGACAACATTTGACTCATTTCCTATTACAAATGACCAAATAATGCGCAAAAATGTGTTTTCTCAATATAAAGTATAGTAAACTTAACCCCCTCCCCAGGGGGAAACTAGAGACCCCAGGGTCATATAATTCACAATTTTTGTAAAGGACCTTAAGACCTTTCTATCTATGAAGAGTATTTGATTCTACCACATCTGTGAGTAGAGAAGAAGATTTTTGAAATTTTACTCAATTTTACCCCTTTTGGCCCCTCCCACAGCCCCCTGGGGGGTGGGGACCATATAATTCACAATTTTGATTGGCCTTATGCCTTAGAAGGTTTGTGCAAAATTTCATTGAAATTGCTTCAGCAGTTTTGGAGAAGAAGTCGAAAAAGTAAATTGTTTACGGACATACGACGGACGACGCACGACAGACGACGACGGACAAAAGGCGATTAGAATAGGTCACTTGAGACTTCGTGTCAGGTGACCTAAAAAATCTATTCAAGTTAATCCTTAAATAATTTTAATTATATGCAACACTAAGTAGTAGTAATTCAGTTACATACACTTACTCTGATATTATACCAATTAAGTCATTACTATGGTATAATACATTTATATAACATTCTAGTATGAATGCAAGAATGAATGGGTGTGAGCGAGTTGTTCTATAAAAAAAAATATTGAAATGTATATTTCTTCATTTAAGGCTTGTTGGAAATGTGTTTTGCATTCACTTTATTAATTATCAACTTCATTTGCTTTCTAAGAAATTTTTTGAGTAGAAATTATCCTTTTAATTATAACGTATAGTCATTTAATTACACGATGAACATAAATCCCTTACTCCTTAATTCGATACCAAACACGTATGGTTACCCATGCAATAAAGCCTCATGACGTCACATCGTCAACAAAATCACTATTTTCTATAGGTAGAATTTTGACATTTTTTTTCAGAAACAAGGCTGGATTTACTTCAAAGGATTCTAACAACGGGGTTTGCGTTGAAAATATCATGCATTTCCATGTATGAAGAATTGACTTACAGTCGCGTTTCAAATTGGCAGAAAAAAGTAGTAGTAAAATTGCAATAAAACGTCAAGGCATGAGGGAAAAATAGTCTTTCATAAATGGATATAAAAGAGTCTTATACTTTATACCATAAATTTGCTCAATACAGCCCTTTGAAATTTCCGATTGAAAAATCTAGCCGCCATGTTATATGTCTGTAGTACATTTATTTTCTTGACGTTGATTGCTGGAAAATTAATTGACCAATTAATGCCGGGAGAAAAAGAGTGAAAAATGTCTATAGAGCCAAACGCCTAACATCATGTTACCCAAATTGGCACGCTACCCAAAATGGCACACTTTTTTATACAAATACTGCTGTTTTAACTCATTTCGGAAATTTTCTTTTAGTTGTTGCTATACCGGTAATTATACCCTGATCATCATGAAGTATTTTAATGGTAATATTTCTGCATTAAACTAGGAGGAATTTTTTACAGCCATAAAATTGAGAAAATACCTGAAATCAAGTGTTACAGTAAATATTGCCCCGTGCAATGACTCTAGTTTTCCTCTTTTCACTCAAAAGTCTGCTTTAAAAAGTGGGGAAGTGGTAAAAACTATGTCTAGAATACAATCAATTTAGTTGTCAGTTATTTGGTAGTTTCGTAGTTCTGAGCTTCAGAGCTGTGTTATCCTCCATAAATGTTGATTTTCTATTTTTTTTTTTTTATTTTCATCTGCGATAATGTGTACATGCGAAATATAAGAAAGGTGCGCTCGAATAACACTTCTAAATCCAAAAGTTACTTCCCTTATGCCATTCATATGTTTATTAAACAAAATAAAGCTTTAAAAGAAAATTTGAAAGTGACGCTTTGCTTTGAATTTTCTTTAAACATATCAGAGGTTGGAGCAAGTTTTAAAACGATTGGATGCTACCTACATGTACCCTATCGTAGAGTTGTTGTGTCCCAGGGGAAATCACAACATGCTCTCCATTTGTTTATATATCTACTACGCATGGAAAAGTCCGAGAGACTTGAACGACAGTAAACTACGTTAACGAGACCTTGCGAGACTTGGTAAAACATTGTTAATAAACACTAATTTCGTTAATAGGAAAATATCTTGAAAGTGTGTACATGTAAAGCGAATTCCTAAACTGTAATCTAAATTTAAAAGGGGGCATATACTACAAAAAGATAATAGAATAAGGAATCGCGGCAAACCGGAAGTTACACTACACAGACGTAAATATACACAGATGCGACACACGTGTGTGAGTACACGTACACTGCCAAAGAACAAGTGTGGTGTGTAGCGAGACAGGTATTGCATGTAATATTGTGTACATATTACAAATGATTCTTCCGCCTACAATTAATAAAATATTATCTAGATAATACATACTTCACTTGTATATATGGGTTGTAGTAGTTCAGGCGAGGTGCTGCTGCTGGTGCTGCTGGTTCTGCCAAACATCTGAAGGTGATCCACGAACATAAAAAAAAATCCAAAATGGCCGCCATGACGTAAACCCTAAAAACACAAAAAATGCTATAACTCAAAAAGTATGAAAGCTATTTCAAATCTGAAGGTATGTTATTGTAGGGAATGAACATATCTAACTTTTACCCATGACATGTTTCCACAAAATATGTCTCGTTAAAAAGCTCGCTATGAGGTCGAAGTTTTCCAAAAGTGACTATTTTTAGATTTTTTTTATTATTCATTTTTTTCCAAACTTTCTGCATTAAATCGATGCAATATCTTATTCTGAATGTTTTGATGTCTTCAAATTAAAAATTGGTCCACTGAATAATTTTTTATGACGTAATTAATATTTAACTAAGATTTTTCTGGTGCTGCTGGTACCAGACCGTCTAGTATACAATCAATTTAGTTGTCAGTTATTTGGTAGATTCGTAGTTCAGAGCTTCAGGGCTGTGTTATCCTCCAAAAATGTTGATTTTCTATTTTTTTTTTTTTTTTATTTTCATCTGCGATAATGTTCACATGCGAAATGAAAGAAAGGTGCGCTCGAATTGCACTTATAAATCCAAAAGTTACTTCCCTTATGCCATTCATATGTTTATTAAACAAAACAAAGCTTTAAAAGGAAAAAATATTCATGAATATCGTCGTAAAAATCATGTAAGAAAGGTAAGTGATAACCATAAAGATGAAATTTTACCTGCGTATTGACTACATTAATTTTGACGTAAATCATTCTAAAAATAAATATGGAGAAAAGTGTTCAATGGCATTATCATTGTTAACTTTTGTATTGTAGTTTCAAAATAAAACATCAGATTTGAAATATCCCAATATTTTTGTTTGTTCACTGTTTTACTTGGGTGTGACAATCTGGGTACCTGCACCCGATTGATATCAGGTGCGTTCCGGACCTGTATCCAAGGATGCTATTTAAGGAAACACATGCAAGAATAATTCCAAACATAGATCAACAGATAGATGATACGCTTTATTTGTAAGATTGATACAAAAATTGGAATTCTATTGCAATCTGACAAATAGATGCTTAAAAATAAGAAAAATGTGTGCCAATCTGGGTTACATGACATTACACCATGGGGGCCACTAGCTGTGGGCAAAAACTGTTCATATTTCTTTATCAAATTGTGCGCATTCTGCACCCGTGTTCTGTCATTAAAAAAAGTGGTTGAATTTGCCCAATCTCTCCCAGTGTGCATTGCGGGGAATTACAAAAACACTAAACTGGTTCCCGTAGAGAGCTACGGGAAGGGAACCAGTCTACAAAAACACAGGGGCAGATAACTCTATCTGAGCATCCGGTGTTTCCGGCTATTACTTTAACTATGAATAAAGAAAGATAACTCTTACCGACTGATTATCATCACATTATGAAATCAGCATGCCATGCTGGCTTTTTATGTGTTCTGGTTGATCTTCTTAAGGGTTCAATCAAAATAGGTGGTGGAATTCCTTGCAGTCTTAAGGATCTTCTGGGTAGATTAATAATCTGCATATTAATAGTACAGTCATCAAGTTGCAAACCAGAAAGTTAATGGAGCGAATTTTCTGCCTTACAAAGGAATAGATAAAACTAAAGTCGTTCAGGTTTGGGTGATAATGTAGCCAAGGTTTATTACTGTATCATCGTATTATGTAATGTTACATAATTATAGATAGATGATATAATCATGACACAATATTGCAAAATATTATTGCATAATATGTTTTTTATAATTATGATTACAGTAAGTGGAAGAACCACATGTAATAAACCAGGTAGTAATTTGTCTAGGGACCGACTAACCTCGACTAATTAAGGACTAAACTAAGTAATCTATTCTCAGCTAATTAAATCTACACATATTAAGGTACAAAGTTCAACACAACCTACAAAATTAACGTAAATACCGGGCGGGAAGGGACGGGAGAATTTTTATCAAATTTCACTGCGAACAAGCGCGATCTGTTCTGCACGGCCGAAAATTTGAAAGTGACGCTTTGCTTTGAATTTTCTATATACATATCAGAGGTTGGAGCAAGTTTTAAAACGATTGGATGCTACCTACATGTACCCTATCGTAGAGTTGTTGTGTCCAAGGGGAAATCACAACATGCTCTCCATTTGTTTATATATCTACTACGCATGGAAAAGTCCGAGAGACTCGAACGACAGTAAACTACGTTAACGAGACCTTACGAGACTTGGTAAAACATTGTTAATAAACACTAATTTCGTTAATAGGAAAATATCTTGAAAGTGTGTACATGTAAAGCGAATTCCTAAACTGTAATCTAAATTTAAAAGGGGGCATATACTACAAAAAGATAATGGAATAAGGAATCGTGGCAAACCGGAAGTTACACTACACAGACGTAAATATACACAGATGCGACACACGTGTGTGAGTACAGTACACTGTCGAAGAACAAGTGTGGTGTGTAGCGAGACAGGTATTCATGTTATATTGTATACATATTACAAATGATTCTTCCGCCTACAATTAACAATATATTATCTAGATAATACATACGTTCACTGGTATGTATGGGGCATAGTAGTTGAGCCTGGGCTTGCCTTGGAGGCGAGGCGATCTCCTTAGGGCGATTGGTGCTGCTGGTTTAGGTGCTGCTGTTTCTGGTGCTGCTGGCGCTGGTTCTGGTGCCTCTGGTGCCTCTGGTACCAGACCGTCAAATGCAGGTTCCTGATTGTGGGCGTATACAAACTGCAAGAACACGTGCAACATTTCAGTAACCAACAAGAGGCTCATGGGCCTTAACGGTCAGCTGACTCATAGCACAAAACAACAGTCACAGTATAAAGTAGTGGTTAACAATTAATATAGGCAATACAAGGAACACCTTAGTTTAATATGTTAGTTTCTGAAATAGGTAAAGGTCATTTGTTGACCAAATTTGGTAGTCCTTCATCCTAGTATGCTGTAGGCCAAATATCAAGTCTCTAGGCCTCTTAGTTATTCACAAGAAACTATTTAAAGATTTTAGCTAATTTGACTCCTGTGAAGTTGAATGGTCGCCAAGGTAATTCATTTGAATAATTTTTTCTACAAATATTCCACAACATATATGGTTGTAACCCATTCAAGGATTAAGGAGGAGCCAGATTTTAAAGCCAAATTTTAGCAATTTAGCTTCCATTTTGAACTCCGCCGTTCTATTCCTATGAGTCTTACCTCAGTCCTTTACAAAATATGATTGTTCACACATAATGCTGTTTCATGACAAATATGGTTGTAATCCACCCAAGGGTTAACGAGGATTAGGATTTTAAAGCAAACTTTCATCAAAGTTTTCCCTACGAGCCCCACCCCTTTGTCCCTTAGAGTCAAATCTGGCTCATTTATATACAACATGATTGTCTTACCCCATTGATGTTTCACACCAGAGGTTGGACCTAACTCGTTTATATAAAATATGATTGTCCTTCCCCAATGATGTTTTACACCAAATATGGATGTAATCCATTCAAGGGTTCTGGAGGAGTAGGATTTTAAAGCCAAATGTCATATCATAATTCCTCCCTTCTGAGCCCCACACCTCAGTCCCCAGTGGTCGAACCTAACTAGTAAAATTATATAAAATATGATTGTCCTTCCCTAATTTTAATTAAAAATAAAATTTGACAAAAATTCTCATAAAATTCCTATCTTGATTACCTCCCCTGTCAGAAAAAGACTTAAAAGAATTACAAAATTTCTTTACATATTTAACATCTACATAATTTACCCTACCCACACACTTAACATTCGAAACTGATGTACCATTATACCCAATTAGCAGGCTCTGAAACATAAACCTCTCTATGAAATCATGTGCCCACAAGGGGTTTTCCTGAAATCTATTATTGGTTTGATTCTGCGGTGCATATAGTGGCCCTAATACGCCGCCGATATTGAACTGTATCTGATATGTTTTTGTGTTTTCTATGTTCAGTTTTCATTCCGCCTTAGTGTGTACTTTCATTCCGCTGTCCTTTAATGTGGGGCCGCAGTGGCCGAGTGGTTAAGATGTCCCGACATATTACCACAAGCCCTCCACCTCTGGGATGCGGGTTCGAATCCCATGTGGGGCAGTTGCCAGGTACTGACCGCTGGCTGGTGGTTTTTCTCCGGGTACTCCGGCTTTCCTCCACCAACAAACCTGGCACGTCCTTACATGACCCTGGCTGTTAATAGGACGTAAAACTAAACAAACCAAACCAAACCTTTAATGTGTACTTTCATTCCGCCTTTGGTGTGTTATTTCATTCCGCCTTTAGTGTGTACTTTCATTCCGCCTTTAGTGTGTACTTTCATTCCGCGTTTAGTGTGTACTTTCATTCCGCGTTTAGTGTGTACTTTCATTCCGCCTTTAGTGTGTACTTTCATTCCGCGTTTAGTGTGTACTTTCATTTCCCCTTTAGTGTGTACTTTCATTCCGCCTTTAGTGTGTACTTTCATTTCCCCTTTAGTGTGTACTTTCATTCCGCCTTTAGTGTGTATCTCTAATGTGGTACAGTATACTTCTACAGATATAATTGTTCCACCTTTAAATAGAACTAGATTTTAGTAAAAATGCCCGATTGATTTCTGGAAAATCCTAATTCAGAATAGCTTTACCACGAATGCTTGTTCTACATGTAATCTCAACGGATGCAAATGCTGTGTGATCATGATTTATCAGGAAGAGGGCATCGGAATCCAGGCATATTCAAGTCTATTTCCATATTTCGTTTTAATATTAGTTCCACAGGCAATGGTTGTAACACACAGATCAAGCTTCTGATTCAAGTGTTCTTGCTACATGACTATCCTGCATTAAACTGCAAGAGAGCATGATTTGCTTATGAAACTATAACTGCTATGCATCATTAAATGGTGTAGCAATAAAATGTACAAAACTGGTGTCTCAGAAGTCAATCTGGTTTAAAGATAGATCCTTATGATCACTAGGTTGGAGTCTATTTCATGGTAAGGAATAAAGTGATCTAGAGTTGGTCAGTAAAATTTAACCCCAGGGGTAAAGTCTTACCAAGGCGATTCCCAGGCAACCAAAACTGCAAAAGACTGCAATGGCAGGAATCCAAAAATCTACCTGCAAACACAAGGGCGACAAAAGTTCAGTAAATAAATATATTATACAGTTGGTGTGTAATTGCCGGAGGTAAAATCTTATTATGCAGAATATTAAGGTAGACCGTCCCTTAAAGTTTCCTCTCAGGGATTTCTTTCATATTTTGATATTTTGATTTTAGGTATAATAATATTTCCTCCTTGTAGCGTCACTTAACATATAAAGAATATGCTCGTAACATCTTCATACATTCAGGAAGTGATATAGAATTTATAACTATATCAAATAAGCTTGGTTTTCCACAATAAAACAAAATACGGTTATTCTAAAAGTAATCTGGACCCAATTTTAGTGAAAAATTGCATCAAAATAGTCAAGTTTTCTTTTTTCTTTTTTTCTGAAAAAAATATCTCATGAAAAATTGATTTTTTAGAATTTCCATGAAGATTAACCCACTTGCAATAAAAAAAGCTAATAAAACTATACCTAACCACATTATTTTTCAAAATATTACCGATTTGCTTTCTAATACCCCTTAAATTTTGGCCTGAAAACGTTAAAAATAGGCAAATCCAAAGCACTTTTCAACATTTTATGTTATTCATTTACCTTTGTTAGTTTTCTATATTTATTATATCATGGGAGCATACAAGATAACATAATAATTACATATCTTCATGATTTTATTTATCTATTATATAAAATATAACAAACCAGTTTGCAAGCTGCATGTAGGCCTGACCTCAAACTTTCAAAAAGAGTCTAATTCAGCAGGAAATATTTTTAAGCTTTTCTGAGACAAACATTTTGCTCTGTGTGATACTGTATTAAAATGGATTATTTTCCTTAATAGCATCTTTCAAATCACAAGTAAAGATTTTAACAAAAAATAAAATGAAAATATGTTCCAGCAATTTTAATTCTGTATATTGTTTGTTCGTTTCCGGACGATAATTAGCATACTGGTATATGTTACAATCTGTAGTACCATCAAAGCTCAAAACTAAAATGTTTGCATTCAAAACACTGCTAACTTCCTTCAGCATTGATATACTGTGGGAATTAAGTTCTATCCTGCAAAAACATAAGTACATAGCATGACGGTCATTCTGATGTTCAGTTAATTTACTAGGCCTAACTGAGGCGAAGTTTCTTTTTGGGTCCCTGTCAATCCATGTGTATTCCATGTGATTGTTTAGCGACCATTATGATTCTTGGAATTCACTTCATGCACGAATCTTCAAAATTATACTATATTTACCGATTAGCACACAGTTCACACCTTTAGATTGGTACACTTCAAGTAAACACTCGGAAAGTATCCGAAGAGAGTTATAATAGTTTAGGTAAGGAGAAATAAAATATGTTTGCTGGGATCCGGAAAGCGACGTTACAAATGTATGACATCATAGAAGGGACGGTCTACATTAATAGGCTGTAATTTTGTTAATCCGAGGTCCCCATTTCAGTCTCAATATCTCTGTACACCTGGTAGGCTGGTACCATACAACTGTATATTGCTTACATCAATCACAGGGACTTGGCACAAATTTCAACTAACGGTCCATACATATGCTTATTATATGTAGTGCGATACATGTATTAGACATATCAAAGAAACAATTTAACAAAGGATGACAATTTATTGACTCATGCCCTGTCCGGGCATTGAACTCACGATCTACGACATCCAATCGCCTAGCCAAACATACCTCCGCCTTTTACCATCGCGCCACATCCACGTCCCCTAAAAAGGACGTTTCAATGACAAAGTGATAATCGGTTAGATATGCTGACATGATCACTTTGGAAATTGTCAATAAGATTATTTGAATTCTTGAATAGCATTGTATATACATACATGGATACGAAATGTACACATATTTCATATAATCATCAACGAGGTACAATTTCAACAGGAAATTCAAATTAAACCTTTGGATCAACAAAGATACATTGTGTTTAAGTAATTAGACATATAAAAGAAACAAAATTTAACAAAGGATGACAATTTATTGACTCGTGCCCTATCCGGGCCTCGAACTAACGATCTACGGCACCCAATCACCTAGCCAAACATACCTGCGTCTTTTACCACCACGCCACATCCACGTCCCCAAAAAAGCACATTTCAATGACAAAGTGATAGGTATGTGTGGCTAGGCGATTGGGTGCCGAAGATCGTGTAAATATGAAATATGCGCAACTTGTATAGGGCCCTAGGGGAACCTACAAATGAAATTTGAGAATGATCCCATCAGTACTTGCTGGCTGGCGGCCATTTTTTTTTATCGGTCTGAAAATCAGCATGACAATTCGAGCGCTCTAGGGTAACCTACATATGAAATATGAGACATATCCCTTCAATACTTTCTGAAAAAAGAGTGGTAACAAACATCAACTGCAAAAATTCAAGATGGCTGCCTGGCGCCCATATTGTTTTTCCAATCAGTCTCAAAATCAGCATGACACTCCGAGTACCCTAAGGAAACCTACATATGAAATTGAGATTGTTCCTTTCTGTACTTTCTGAGAAATAGCGGTAACAAACATCAACTGCCAAGATGGCTGCCTGGCCGCCATATTATTTTTCCGATCAGTCTGAAAATCAGCCTGACACTCCTAAGGACCAAGGGAACCATGCATGTAAAATTTGAGAAATATCCTTGCAGTACTTTTCAAAAAATAGCGGTAACAAGCATTGTTTACGCACGGACCACGAACCATGGACCACGGATGAAAGGCGATTTGAATAGCCCACCATCTGATGATGGTGGGCTAATTAACTGTGTAGATTTGTTTCTACCGAAATTAAAACGTATTGTTTGTTTGTAATTGATCGACCATCTTAAGGGAAATTTGCCTACTCAAACAACTCAGAGAATTTTATTTTTTTTTAAGTTCTGGGCTCCATATAGCGATGGTTTTTGTTATTATCATATCTTTATGTTTTTTTTTGCATTTGTTATTCAGTTCTACATACACCAAATAAATGATGATTTCTGCCCTAAAAATTACCGATTCACTTTGGTTTGTAGGCGGTGAAGCATCTTCATAAAAGATGGTAACAAGAGGCCCAAAGGGCCTTAACGGTCATCTGACTACCTTGGCATTAGTAAAATTAATTATATATGGTGTCACTTTGTCAGGACCATGTCAGGATCATTTTCAATTTCTTTCAACAAATTTTATTTCAAACAAGAGGCCCAAGGGCCTTAACATATAGGAAATTAATTAGATATAGTGTCATTGTAGCCATCTTCGATTTTGGATCGACCCAAAAAATAACAACACTTTGTCGAGACCATGTCGGGATCATTTCATGCAAGTTTCAGCCAAATCGCACCAGTAGAACTTGAGAAGAAGTTCAAAATGTGTTTTCAAGATGGCGGCTGTGGCGGCCATCTTGAATTTCGGATCGACCCGAAAAATAACAACACTTTGTCGGGACCATGTCAGGATCATTTCATGCAAGTTTCAGCCTAATCGCACCGGTAGAACTTGAGAAGAAGTTCAAAATGTGTTTTCAAGATGGCGGCTTTGGCGGCCATTTTGAATTTCGGATCGACCCGAAAAATAACAACACTTAGTCGGGACCATGTCAGGATCATTTCATGCAAGTTTCAGCCAAAACGCACTGGTAGAACTTGAGAAGAAGTTCAAAATGTATTTTCAAGATGGCGGCTGTGGCGGCCATCTTGAATTACGGATCGACCCGAAAAATAACAACACTTAGTCGGGACCATATCAGGATCATTTCATGCCAGTTTCAGCCAAAACGCACTGGTAGAACTTGAGAAGAAGTTCAAAATGTGTTTTCAAGATGGCGGCTTTGGCGGCCATTTTGAATTTCGGATCGACCCGAAAAATAACAACACTTTGTCGGGACCATGTCAGGATCATTTCATGCAAGTTTCAGCCTAATTGCACCGGTAGAACTTGAGAAGAAGTTCAAGATGTGTTTTCAAGATGGCGGCTGTGGCGGCCATTTTGAATTTCGGATCGACCCGAAAAATAACAACACTTTGTCGGGACCATGGCAGGATCATTTCATGCAAGTTTCAGCCAAAACGCACTGGTAGAACTTGAGAAGAAGTTCAAAATGTGAAAAGTTAACGCACGGCGCACGGCGGACGGCGGACGGCGCACGGCGGACGGCGGACGACGACGGACGAAACATGACGACTATAGGTCATCCTGACCCTTCGGGTCAGATGACCTAAAAATATCTTCATCCAAAATGTGGCTGGTCTCTATAAAACTTTAAACTGAAGAGCCTATTTGAAAAAAGTTTTACCATCTTTGTAAATATAGTGAAGGTTATTCATTTGAACCTGTTTTATTTTGCAACTGATGGGTCCCAAATTAATGACCTTAAACCTTTTTGGTACCCCTTCATCGCATGGGTACCCCTATATCGCTCCCCTTTATCATACCCCTCCGGAATACATCGGATGGAGTTGAACGGAATCCTCGGAATTCTACTTTAACTCCATATGAAGTCAGGATGGCAGACGATAGGAGGGAGTCAATAAGGGAGATGAGATTTTGGTAAACAGACTAGATGAGTTAGATAAATTGATCGATAACTGGGACAGAGAGACTGATAGAGTCCATGTACAATGTAGCAAGACTGACAATGATTCAGCCTAAATAATATGCACCCAAAAAAACTGTTTGTTATCACAGTTTTGTTATATTTATGTTATTTAACTTAAAAAAAATTTACTCAAATGGTTTTGAGTTTCTGGTTAATTCCATTTGTCACTTAGGAAACAAAGAAGTAAGAATGTAAGTATATGATAAATAGAATTTCATATTAAACCCTTTATCAGCCCATGGGTTGACATAGGGGTCTCGGTCTGATAAATGGTATAATATGACACAAGAGGCCCAAAGGGCCTTAACGGTCATCTGACTACCTTGGCAATAGTAAAATTAATTTCATATGGTGTCACTTTGTCAGGACCATGTCAGGATCATTTTCAATTTCTTTCAACAAATTTAATTTCAGACCAGAGGCCAAAGGGCCTAAACATGAAGGAAATTAATTAGATATAGTGTCATGGTAGCCATCTTTGATTTGGGATCAACCAGAGATGTAACAACACTTTGTCGGGACCATGTCAGGATCATTTCATGAAAGTTTAAGCCTAATCGCACCTGTAAAACTTGAGAAGAAGTTCAAAATCTGTTTTCAAGATGGGGGCTGTGGCAGCCATCTTGGATTTTGAATCGACCCGGAAAATAACAACACTTTGTCGGGACCATGTCAGGATAATTTCATGCAAGTTTCAGCCAAATCGCACCAGTAGAACTTGAGAAGAAGTTCAAAATGTGTTTTCAAGATGGCGGCTGTGGCGGCCATCTTGGATTACGAATCGACCCGAAAAATAACAACACTTTGTTGTGACCATGTCAGGATCATTTCATGCAAGTTTCAGCCAAATCGCACCGGTAGAACTTGAGAAGAAGTTCAAAATGTGTTTTCAAGATGGCGGCTGTTGCAGCCATCTTGGATCTCTGATCGACCCGAAAAAAACCATGTCAGGATCATTGCATAAAAGTTTAAGCCTAATCGCACCTGTAAAACTTAAGAAGTTCAAAATGTGTTTTCAAGATGACGGCTGTGGCGGCCATCTTGGATTTCGGATCGACCCGAAAAATAACAACACTTTGTCAGGACCATGTCAGGATCATTTCATGCAAGTTTCAGCCAAATCGCACAGGTAGAACTTTAAGTTCAAAATGTATTTTCAAGATTGCAGCTGTGGTGGCCATCTTGGATTTTGGATCAACCCGAAAAATAACAACACTTTGTCTGGACAATGCCTGGATCATTTCATGCAAGTTTCAGCCAAATCGCACCGGTAGAACTTGAGAAGAAGTTCAAAATGTATTTTCAAGATCTCAGTTGTGGTGACCATCTTGGATTTTGGATCAACTCGAAAAATAACAACACTTTGTCGGGACCATGTCAGGATCATTTCATGCAAGTTTCAGCCAAATCGCACTAGTAGAACTTGAGAAGAAGTTCAAAATGTGTTTTAAAGATGGCGGCTGTAGCGGCCATCTTGGATTACGGATCGACCCGAAAAATAACATAACTTGGTCAGGACCATGTCAGGATTATTTCAGGTAAGTTTCAATCCCACTGGTCAAACTTGAGAAGAAGATTGAAATGTGAAAAGTTTACGGACGTCGGACGGCGCACGACGACGGACAAAGCATGATGGCTACAGGGTCAGATGACCTAAAAAGGCATATCATATACTCTATATAAATGAATTTGGCTGTTTGACAAATGATTGTTGACAGCACACTTTTCCATCGGACACAGATTATCACCCATCCTCAATACTCCAGAGGTTCACGGGCCAGCAAAGATTTCCTTAGAAGACTACATCAAAGTAACACTGTCAACTACAGTGTACCATTATACAGCTCTTTTAATGTACATCAAATGACTAAATTACCTGTTCTGTTGCCTCCAGTTTTACTATGATATAGTCAAGGGGTGTAGAGATTGTAAGTGATGGGAACCCCTGGGATATCGAGGATGATTATCACCTGGACCTTAAATATCTTGTCTATCACTCAATATGTAGGTGACAATCAACTGAATACAACTAAAACAATATATTTACAGTTTGCACTGACAAGGACTCAATAACCATGCTTTCTAGTATTATCATTATCAGTGTATAATTTTGCACAACATGCGTGGCGATTCTATTGTTATGTGAATAGTCGATGGCGTAGCAACGTGGGGTCATGACCCCACTTTTGGCAGGAACATATGAAGGACTCGATTCCAATCAGCTGTTCATTCGAATTCATTGACGATGACGGGAGGGGAAAAAATATGTGTATTTTAATAAAAATTATGCAACTGCCTCGGGAAAAAATAATATTAATCTACTTGAAAAACTGTAAATATGAGGAATAGATGTTTATTTTGTTGAGGTTATGAGGGTATTATGATAATGGAGCCCGTGTAAATTTTATGTAACCCGGCTTCGCCGGTGTTACATAATTTACATGTGCTCCATTATCATTATACCCTCATAACCTCAACAAAATAAACATCTATTCCTTAAATATACTATATACATATGATCACATATGCATAAGTATCTTGAAAATGTTTGAGGGCAAATGAAAATGCCATCCAGACATGTGGATTTTACAGGAGCACTTGTCCAACGGACGAGTGCATTTCACAGTTGTGTCAGTGTTATAGACTGTACCTTTTGCGATGGGTTTGGCTTGTCTGTCTGCCATTTGGACATCTGATTTGGGCTAACAGATCTTTCTGCAACAGAGAAATGATGATATTCATTAACTCATAATTCAAAACAAGAAAACAACTCTTAGTAGATAGTCCAACATATTAACAAAAGCGCTCCACCACAGGGTCGCGAGTTGGAATTCCGTGTGGGGCAGTTGTCGGGTACAGACTGTATTGACTGTTTTTTGACTGTTTTTTTTTCTCTGTGAACTCCACTATTTCTCTACCTCTTAAATGACCCTCAATAAACAAAAGAAAACCTTTTTCTGTACACATTATTTTCAAACAGAAAAATTCTTTGATGTAGTTCAAAGATTGAGATGTAAGTCAATGATAAAAGACACATTGTTACCTATGTGAACCTGTGCCCCACTTATATACAACCATCAGTTTTGCTTTAACACGTAACATCAGCTAAATTTTTAATTTACCATCTAGCTGGTATCCAGAAGTAGGTCTTGATGTTAGCTGGTATCCAGAAGTAGGTCCTGATGTACCGGGAGACTGCCAATGATTAAGGATAGTTATATATTAATTATTTCAAGGACATCTCAATTATAAGTTCTTGATTATTTATATATATAATCATCTTCAAACTGGTTTATAATTGATTGACTAAATGTTCAGAATCACTTATTTTGCTACCCTTAACATATCAGGATGGAACTTAATTGTTGCACTTAAAATTTCTACACATAGAATGACAAGCAAATTCATGGAATTTCCATCCTCCCCTTTCAGGACATAATTGTAAGTAAACATTATTAAGGTTAGGTTTAACCTTTGTTGAAACATGAAACAAGAGGCCCATGGGCCTTAGCGGTCACCTGAGTTCAGACACAGAATGAAACAAAGACATGCATGTAAACACTATAAATATATATTGGCCCATCAGGCCCTTGAAGTCAGTCAGTGATTTTATAAATGTTTAATCTATGAAGATTATTTGGTTCCATCAAATCTGTGAATTCAGGAGAAAGATTTTTGAAATGTTATCCATTTTGACCCCTTTTGGCCCCACCCCTCTCGCCCCTGGGGGTCGGCCAGGACCAATATGGATATGATGTTAAATGCTATCTCAGACTAATAATTCTAACCCAGATTGACTAATTTCCTATGAAAACTAAGCAAATAATGTTCCTAAATGTGTTTTCCTATATAAACTATAGTAAATTTGACCCCCTCCCTCGGGGAAAATCTGAGATCCCAGGGCCATGAAATTCACAAATTTTTGTAAAGGGCCTTAAGACCTTCCAATCTATCAAGAGTATCTGGTTCCATCAAATCTGTGAATTCAAAAAGAAGATTTTTGAAATTACCATTTTGACCCCTTTTGGCTCCGCCCCTCTGGCCCCTGGGGGTCAGCCATGACCAGTATGGATATGATGTTAAAATGCTATTTCACGCCAATAATTCTAACCCAGTGTTCACTAAATGAAAAATAGGCAAATAATGTTCATAAATGTGTTTTTCCTATGTAAACTAAAGTAAACTTGACCCCCTCCCCAGGGGGAAACATGAGACCCCAGGGTCATATTATTCACAATTTTGGTAAAGGACTTTAAGACCTTTCCATCTATGCAGAGTATTTGATTCTACCAGTTCCAGAATTTCAGAAGAAGATTTTTGAAGTTTTAGCCTATTTGACCGGTTTTGGGACCGCCCCTAAGGCCCCTGGGGATCAGTCATGGAAATTTGGTAATAAGATTCAATGGCCATCACTTTGGGATAATTCTGACTACAATTGACTAATTTCCAATTATAATGACTAAATAATGCTCAAAAATGTGTTTTCCATATATAAACTTATATATAGTAAACTTAACCCCCTCCCTAGGGGGAAACCTGAGACCCAAGGGTCATATAATTCACAATTTTCATAAAACACCTTAAGACCTGTCCATCTATGAAGAGTATTTGATTCTACCATTTCCAGTATTTAAGAAGAAGATTTTTAAAGTTTTAGCCTATTTGCCCCTCTGCCCCGAGGGGGTTGACCAGGACCAATATAGATATGATATTAAAATGTTATCTCATGCTTATAATTCTAAACAAGTTTGACTCATTTCGTATTAAAATTGAGCAAAAAATGCTCATAAATGTGTTTGCACTATAAAAACTATTGTAAACTTGACCCCCTCCCCAGGGGGAAACGTGAGACCCTAGGGTCATATAATTCACAATTTTGGTAAAGGACCTCAAGACCTTTCCATCTATGAAGAGTATGTGATTCTACCATTTCCAGAATTTCAGAAGAAGATTTTTGAAGATATAGCCTATTTGACCCCTTTTGACCCCGCCCCTAAGGCCCCTGGGGGGGTCAGTCATGGAAAATTGGTTAATAGGATTCAATGGCAATCTCATACTGATAATTCTGACAATATTTGACTCATTTCCTATTACAAATGATCAAATAATACTCAAAAATGTGTTTTCCCTATATAAACTATAGTAAACTTAACCCCCTCCCCAGGGGGAAACCTGAGACCCCAGGGTCATATAATTCACAATTTTTGTAAAGGACCTTATGACCTTTCTATCTATGAAGAGTATTTAATTCCATCACATCTGTGAGTGGAGAAGAAGATTTTTGAAATTTTAGTCAATTTTAACCCTTTTGGCCCCTCCCATAGCTCCCTGGGGGTGGGGACCATATAATTCACAATTTTGATTGGCCTTATGCCTTAGAAGGTTTGTGCAAAATTTCATTGAAATTGCTTCAGCAGTTTTGGAGAAGAAGTCGAAAATGTAAATTGTTTACGGACATACGACGCACGACGAACGACGCACGACGACGGACAAAAGGCGATTAGAATAGGTCACTTGAGATTCGTCTCAGGTGACCTAAAAATAAACTGAAGTCTTATTCCGAAGTAAGACATTTAACTTTGTTACCAAGTTTGAAAAAAATTGATTAATATCTATCACAGTTACTGTACGGAAGTGGCAGAAAATGACTTTTTTATTAAATCAAAGGGCCATAATTCTGCTAATTAAGATCTGGGAAAAGTGGCGATTCAACTTGGCTACGCCCTTAAGGCATTTAACTTTGTTACCAAATTTTAACAATATTTGTTTTAACATTTGTTAGTTATTACACAGAAACTGCAGAAATATGACATATGTAGTTAATTAAAGGACCATAACTCTGATAAATAACATCAGTTGAAAGAGTTGATAAAACCTGGCCAAGGCATTCAACCTTGTTACCAAGTTTGAAGAAAATTGGTTAATATTTATTACAGTTATTGTACTGAAGACTTCAGAAGTGGCAGAAACTGACTTATTTAATATAAGCAAAGAGCGCGTGTAAATTTACATGTGCTCCATTATCATTATACCCTCATAACCTCAACAAAATAAACATCTATTCCTTAAATATACTATATACATATGATCACATATGCATAAGTATCTTGAAAATGTTTGAGGGCAAATGAAAATGCCATCCAGACATGTGGATTTTATAGGAGCACTAATTATGTCCAACGGACGAGTGCATTTCACAGTTGTGTCAGTGTTATAGACTGTACCTGTTGCGATGGGGTTGGCTGGTCTGTCTGCCATTTGGACATCTGATTTGGGCTAACAGATCTTTCTGCAACAGAGAAATGATGATATTCATTAACTCATAATTCAAAACAAGAAAACAACTCTTAGTAGATAGTCCAACATATTAACAAAAGCGCTCCACCACAGGGTCGCGAGTTGGAATTCCGTGTGGGGCAGTTGTCGGGTACAGACTGTATTGACTGTTTTTTGACTGTTTTTTTTTCTCTGTGAACTCCACTATTTCTCTACCTCTTAAATGACCCTCAATAAACAAAAGAAAACCTTTTTCTGTACACATTATTTTCAAACAGAAAAATTCTTTGATGTAGTTCAAAGATTGAGATGTAAGTCAATGATAAAAGACACATTGTTACCTATGTGAACCTGTGCCCCACTTATATACAACCATCAGTTTTGCTTTAACACGTAACATCAGCTAAATTTTTAATTTACCATCTAGCTGGTATCCAGAAGTAGGTCTTGATGTTAGCTGGTATCCAGAAGTAGGTCCTGATGTACCGGGAGACTGCCAATGATTAAGGATAGTTATATATTAATTATTTCAAGGACATCTCAATTATAAGTTCTTGATTATTTATATATATAATCATCTTCAAACTGGTTTATAATTGATTGACTAAATGTTCAGAATCACTTATTTTGCTACCCTTAACATATCAGGATGGAACTTAATTGTTGCACTTAAAATTTCTACACATAGAATGACAAGCAAATTCATGGAATTTCCATCCTCCCCTTTCAGGACATAATTGTAAGTAAACATTATTAAGGTTAGGTTTAACCTTTGTTGAAACATGAAACAAAAGGCCCATGGGCCTTAGCGGTCACCTGAGTTCAGACACAGAATGAAACAAAGACATGCATGTAAACACTATAAATATATATTGGCCCATCAGGCCCTTGAAGTCAGTCAGTGATTTTATAAATGTTTAATCTATGAAGATTATTTGGTTCCATCAAATCTGTGAATTCAGGAGAAAGATTTTTGAAATGTTATCCATTTTGACCCCTTTTGGCCCCACCCCTCTCGCCCCTGGGGGTCGGCCAGGACCAATATGGATATGATGTTAAATGCTATCTCAGACTAATAATTCTAACCCAGATTGACTAATTTCCTATGAAAACTAAGCAAATAATGTTCCTAAATGTGTTTTCCTATATAAACTATAGTAAATTTGACCCCCTCCCTCGGGGAAAATCTGAGATCCCAGGGCCATGAAATTCACAAATTTTTGTAAAGGGCCTTAAGACCTTCCAATCTATCAAGAGTATCTGGTTCCATCAAATCTGTGAATTCAAAAAGAAGATTTTTGAAATTACCATTTTGACCCCTTTTGGCTCCGCCCCTCTGGCCCCTGGGGGTCAGCCATGACCAGTATGGATATGATGTTAAAATGCTATTTCACGCCAATAATTCTAACGTTCCAGTTTGACTAATTTCCTATGAAAAATAGGCAAATAATGTTCATAAATGTGTTTTTCCTATATAAACTAAAGTAAACTTGACCCCCTCCCCAGGGGGAAACATGAGACCCCAGGGTCATATTATTCACAATTTTTGTAAAGGACTTTAAGACCTTTCCATCTATGCAGAGTATTTGATTCTACCAGTTCCAGAATTTCAGAAGAAGATTTTTGAAGTTTTAGCCTATTTGACCGGTTTTGGGACCGCCCCTAAGGCCCCTGGGGATCAGTCATGGAAATTTGGTAATAAGATTCAATGGCCATCACATAGGGATAATTCTGACTACAATTGACTAATTTCCTATTATAATGACTAAATAATGCTCAAAAATGTGTTTTCCATATATAAACTTATATATAGTAAACTTAACCCCCTCCCTAGGGGGAAACCTGAGACCCAAGGGTCATATAATTCACAATTTTCATAAAACACCTTAAGACCTGTCCATCTATGAAGAGTATTTGATTCTACCATTTCCAGTATTTAAGAAGAAGATTTTTAAAGTTTTAGCCTATTTGCCCCTCTGCCCCGAGGGGGTTGACCAGGACCAATATAGATATGATATTAAAATGTTCTCTCATGCTTATAATTCTAAACAAGTTTGACTCATTTCGTATTAAAATTGAGCAAAAAATGCTCATAAATGTGTTTGCACTATATAAACTATAGTAAACTTGACCCCCTCCCCAGGGGGAAACGTGAGACCCTAGGGTCATATAATTCACAATTTTGGTAAAGGACCTCAAGACCTTTCCATCTATGAAGAGTATGTGATTCTACCATTTCCAGAATTTCAGAAGAAGATTTTTGAAGATATAGCCTATTTGACCCCTTTTGACCCCGCCCCTAAGGCCCCTGGGGGTCAGTCATGGAAAATTGGTTAATAGGATTCAATGGCAATCTCATACTGATAATTCTGACAATATTTGACTCATTTCCTATTACAAATGATCAAATAATACTCAAAAATGTGTTTTCCCTATATAAACTATAGTAAACTTAACCCCCTCCCCAGGGGGAAACCTGAGACCCCAGGGTCATATAATTCACAATTTTTGTAAAGGACCTTATGACCTTTCTATCTATGAAGAGTATTTAATTCCATCACATCTGTGAGTGGAGAAGAAGATTTTTGAAATTTTAGTCAATTTTAACCCTTTTGGCCCCTCCCATAGCTCCCTGGGGGTGGGGACCATATAATTCACAATTTTGATTGGCCTTATGCCTTAGAAGGTTTGTGCAAAATTTCATTGAAATTGCTTCAGCAGTTTTGGAGAAGAAGTCGAAAATGTAAATTGTTTACGGACATACGACGCACGACGCACGACGAACGACGCACGACGACGGACAAAAGGCGATTAGAATAGGTCACTTGAGACTTCGTCTCAGGTGACCTAAAAATAAACTGAAGTCTTATTCCGAAGTAAGACATTTAACTTTGTTACCAAGTTTGAAAAAAATTGATTAATATCTATCACAGTTACTGTACGGAAGTGGCAGAAAATGACTTTTTTATTAAATCAAAGGGCCATAATTCTGCTAATTCAGATCTGGGAAAAGTGGCGATTCAACTTGGCTACGCCCTTAAGGCATTTAACTTTGTTACCAAATTTTAACAATATTTGTTTTAACATTTGTTAGTTATTACACAGAAACTGCAGAAATATGACATATGTAGTTAATTAAAGGACCATAACTCTGATAAATAACATCAGTTGAAAGAGTTGATAAAACCTGGCCAAGGCATTCAACCTTGTTACCAAGTTTGAAGAAAATTGGTTAATATTTATTACAGTTATTGTACTGAAGACTTCAGAAGTGGCAGAAACTGACTTATTTAATATAAGCAAAGAGCGCGTGTAAATTTACATGTGCTCCATTATCATTATACCCTCATAACCTCAACAAAATAAACATCTATTCCTTAAATATACTATATACATATGATCACATATGCATAAGTATCTTGAAAATGTTTGAGGGCAAATGAAAATGCCATCCAGACATGTGGATTTTATAGGAGCACTTGTCCAACGGACGAGTGCATTTCACAGTTGTGTCAGTGTTATAGACTGTACCTGTTGCGATGGGTTTGGCTTGTCTGTCTGCCATTTGGACATCTGATTTGGGCTAACAGATCTTTCTGCAACAGAGAAATGATGATATTCATTAACTCATAATTCAAAACAAGAAAACGACTCTTAGTAGATAGTCCAACATATTAACAAAAGTGCTCCACCACAGGGTCGCGAGTTGGAATTCCGTGTGGGGCAGTTGTCGGGTACAGACTGTATTGACTGTTTTTTGACTGTTTTTTTTTCTCTGTGAACTCCACTATTTCTCTACCTCTTAAATGACCCTCAATAAACAAAAGAAAACCTTTTTCTGTACACATTATTTTCAAACAGAAAAATTCTTTGATGTAGTTCAAAGATTGAGATGTAAGTCAATGATAAAAGACACATTGTTACCTATGTGAACCTGTGCCCCACTTATATACAACCATCAGTTTTGCTTTAACACGTAACATCAGCTAAATTTTTAATTTACCATCTAGCTGGTATCCAGAAGTAGGTCTTGATGTTAGCTGGTATCCAGAAGTAGGTCCTGATGTACCGGGAGACTGCCAATGATTAAGGATAGTTATATATTAATTATTTCAAGGACATCTCAATTATAAGTTCTTGATTATTTATATATATAATCATCTTCAAACTGGTTTATAATTGATTGACTAAATGTTCAGAATCACTTATTTTGCTACCCTTAACATATCAGGATGGAACTTAATTGTTGCACTTAAAATTTCTACACATAGAATGACAAGCAAATTCATGGAATTTCCATCCTCCCCTTTCAGGACATAATTGTAAGTAAACATTATTAAGGTTAGGTTTAACCTTTGTTGAAACATGAAACAAGAGGCCCATGGGCCTTAGCGGTCACCTGAGTTCAGACACAGAATGAAACAAAGACATGCATGTAAACACTATAAATATATATTGGCCCATCAGGCCCTTGAAGTCAGTCAGTGATTTTATAAATGTTTAATCTATGAAGATTATTTGGTTCCATCAAATCTGTGAATTCAGGAGAAAGATTTTTGAAATGTTATCCATTTTGACCCCTTTTGGCCCCACCCCTCTCGCCCCTGGGGGTCGGCCAGGACCAATATGGATATGATGTTAAAATGCTATCTCAGGCTAATAATTCTAACCCAGATTGACTAATTTCCTATGAAAAATAGGCAAATAATGTTCATAAATGTGTTTTTCCTATATAAACTATAGTAAATTTGACCCCCTCCCTAGGGGAAAATCTGAGATCCCAGGGCCATGAAATTCACAAATTTTTGTAAAGGGCCTTAAGACCTTCCAATCTATCAAGAGTATCTGGTTCCATCAAATCTGTGAATTCAAAAAGAAGATTTTTGAAATTACCATTTTGACCCCTTTTGGCTCCGCCCCTCTGGCCCCTGGGGGTCAGCCATGACCAGTATGGATATGATGTTAAAATGCTATTTCACGCCAATAATTCTAACCCAGTTTGACTAATTTCCTATGAAAAATAGGCAAATAATGTTCATAAATGTGTTTTTCCTATGTAAACTAAAGTAAACTTGACCCCCTCCCCAGGGGGAAACATGAGACCCCAGGGTCATATTATTCACAATTTTGGTAAAGGACTTTAAGACCTTTCCATCTATGCAGAGTATTTGATTCTACCAGTTCCAGAATTTCAGAAGAAGATTTTTGAAGTTTTAGCCTATTTGACCGGTTTTGGGACCGCTCCTAAGGCCCCTGGGGATCAGTCATGGAAATTTGGTAATAAGATTCAATGGCCATCACTTTGGGATAATTCTGACTACAATTGACTAATTTCCAATTATAATGACTAAATAATGCTCAAAAATGTGTTTTCCATATATAAACTTATATATAGTAAACTTAACCCCCTCCCTAGGGGGAAACCTGAGACCCAAGGGTCATATAATTCACAATTTTCATAAAACACCTTAAGACCTGTCCATCTATGAAGAGTATTTGATTCTACCATTTCCAGTATTTAAGAAGAAGATTTTTAAAGTTTTAGCCTATTTGGCCCTCTGCCCCGAGGGGGTTGACCAGGACCAATATAGATATGATATTAAAATGTTATTTCATGCTTATAATTCTAAACAAGTTTGACTCATTTCGTATTAAAATTGAGCAAAAAATGCTCATAAATGTGTTTGCACTATATAAACTATTGTAAACTTGACCCCCTCCCCAGGGGGAAACGTGAGACCCTAGGGTCATATAATTCACAATTTTGGTAAAGGACCTCAAGACCTTTCCATCTATGAAGAGTATGTGATTCTACCATTTCCAGAATTTCAGAAGAAGATTTTTGAAGATATAGCCTATTTGACCCCTTTTGACCCCGCCCCTAAGGCCCCTGGGGGTCAGTCATGGAAAATTGGTTAATAGGATTCAATGGCAATCTTATACTGATAATTCTGACAATATTTGACTCATTTCCTATTACAAATGATCAAATAATACTCAAAAATGTGTTTTCCCTATATAAACTATAGTAAACTTAACCCCCTCCCCAGGGGGAAACCTGAGACCCAAGGGTCATATAATTCACAATTTTTGTAAAGGACCTTATGACCTTTCTATCTATGAAGAGTATTTAATTCCATCACATCTGTGAGTGGAGAAGAAGATTTTTGAAATTTTAGTCAATTTTAACCCTTTTGGCCCCTCCCATAGCTCCCTGGGGGTGGGGACCATATAATTCACAATTTTGATTGGCCTTATGCCTTAGAAGGTTTGTGCAAAATTTCATTGAAATTGCTTCAGCAGTTTTGGAGAAGAAGTCGAAAATGTAAATTGTTTACGGACATACGACGCACGACGCACGACGAACGACGCACGATGCACGACGCACGACGGACGACGATGGACAAAAGGCGATTAGAATAGGTCACTTGAGACTTCGTCTCAGGTGACCTAAAAATAAACTGAAGTCTTATTCCGAAGCAAGACATTTAACTTTGTTACCAAGTTTGAAAAAAATTGGTTAATATCTATCACAGTTACTGTACGGATGTGGCAGAAAATGACTTTTTTATTAAATCAAAGGGCCATAATTCTGCTAATTCAGATCTGGGAAAAGTGGCGATTCAACTTGGCTACGCCCTTAAGGCATTTAACTTTGTTACCAAATTTTAACAATATTAGTTTTAACATTTGTTAGTTATTACACAGAAACTGCAGAAATATGACATATGTAGTTAATTAAAGGACCATAACTCTGATAAATAACATCAGTTGAAAGAGTTGATAAAACCTGGCCAAGGCATTCAACCTTGATACCAAGTTTGAAGAAAATTGGTTAATATTTATTACAGTTATTGTACTGAAGACTTCAGAAGTGGCAGAAACTGACTTTTTTAATATAAGCAAAGGGCAATAACTCCCCTAAATAAGGTCCATCGACAAACTTTGCCAAGCCCTTAAGGCATTTAATCTTGTCACCAAGTATGAAGAAAAAGTTTACATTTGGTACAGTTATTGCACAGAAATGAAGTGTTACAGACAGATTAACAGACAGATGGACCCAAATTAATATCCCCCGTTTCAGAGAAAGTGAGGGATAATAATAATTACTCGTGCAAAGGGCAATAACTTCGCAAATTACTATCGAATCAAGCAGATTTTCAAACTCGTCAGAGATCTTTCCAATATTAGTCTACATACAAAGTTTCATTAAGCTCAGTGTATATTTACTAAAGAAATCGCGTTCACAAGGAAATGTTAATGAACGACGACGGACAAAAGACTATCCCAATATGTCAAAATGACCTAAGGTCAGGTGACCTAAATACAACTTAAGTCTGGACTAGGAACAGACACATATATAACTTACATACCTCTCTATTCATCAGCAGGCCGCTGAGGAACATTACAAAGGTGGCAAATGAAGAGCACAGCATATTATCTGTAATATAACCATTATACAGTCGAAATTACCTTTGACTAAATGTTACAAAAATTTATTTTTCTAATATAACTCAATAAAGATACAATTTAGTGATGTTTTGTCTAAAGTTTGATCGTTATCAAGTATTGTTGCAAAATATTTACGCCAAATAATGCTGTAATTAAAGGTACTTTTTTAATTCAAGAGACATTATGCATACAAAATGTGTTTTGCGATCACATTCACGAACTTATAAGGTATTATAGAATATACTAATATCTGTAACATCTGGCCCGAATATTATAACCCCTCCTGTGTGGGGACATTTGTTTGTAAGAAGGCTGACCCTAGGCACTAACACCTCCTGTGTGTGGACATTTCTTTGTAAGAAGGCTGACCCTAGGGCACCATCCCCTCCTGAGTGGGGACATTTGTTTGTAAGGAGGATGAACCCATGGCCCAAACACCTCCTGTGTGGGGACATTTGTTTGTAAGAAGGCTGACCCTAGGGCACCACCCCTCCTGAGTGGGGACATTTGTTTGTAAAGAGGATGACCCCATGGCCCAAACACCTCCTGTGTGGGGACATTTGTTTGTAAGAAGGCTGACCCCATGGCCCAAACACCTCCTGTGTGGGGACATATGTTTGTAAGAAGGCTGACCCTAGGGCTGCACCAACCCCTCCTCAGTGGGGACATTTGTTTGTAAGGAGGATGACCCTAGGTCCTAACACCTCCTGTGTGGGGACATTTGTTTTATATAGGTTGACCCTAGGTCCCAACACCTCCAGTGTGGAGACATTTGTTTGTGAGGAGGCTGATTACAGAGCCCCAAAACCTCCAGTATGGAGATATTTGTTTGTAAGGAGGTCCATGGCCCAACACCTCCTGGGTGGGGACATTTGTTTGTAAGGAAGCTGACCCTAGAGTCCAAACACCTCCTGTGTGGGGACATTTGTTTTATATAGGTTGACCCTAGGTCCCAACACCTCCAGTGTGGAGACATTTGTTTGTAAAAAGGCTGACCCTAGGTCCCAACACCTCCTATGTGGAGATATTTGTTTCTAGGGAGGCTGACCCTAGGGCCAAAACACCTCCTGTGTGGGGACATTTGTTTGTTAAGAGGCTGACCCCAGGGCCCCAACACCTCCTGTGTGGGGACATATGTTTGTAAGGACACTGACCCTAGGGCCCTAACCCCTCCTGTGTGAGAACATTTGTTTGTAAGGAGGATGACCCTAGTTCCAAACAGCTCCTGTGTGGGGACATTTGTTTGTAAGGAGGCTGATTACAGAGCCCCAAAACCTCCAGTATGGAGTTATTTGTTTGTAAGGAGGTCCATGGCCCAACACCTCCTGGGTGGGGACATTTGTTTGTAAGGAGGCTGACCCTAGAGTCCAAACACCTCCTGTGTGGGGACATTTGTTTTATATAGGTTGACCCTAGGTCCCAACACCTCCAGTGTGGAGACATTTGTTTGTAAAAAGGCTGACCCTAGGTCCCAACACCTCCTATGTGGAGATATTTGCTTCTAGGGAGGCTGACCCTAGGGCCAAAACACCTCCTGTGTGGGGACATTTGTTTGTTAAGAGGCTGACCCCAGGGCCCCAACACCTCCTGTGTGGGGACATATGTTTGTAAGGACACTGACCCTAGGGCCCTAACCCCTCCTGTGTGAGAACATTTGTTTGTAAGGAGGATGACCCTAGTTCCAAACAGCTCCTGTGTGGGGACATTTGTTTGTAAGGAGGCTGATTACAGAGCCCCAAAACCTCCAGTATGGAGATATTTGTTTGTAAGGAGGTCCATGGCCCAAATTCCTGTGTGGGGATATTTACTTGTATTTACTTTGTTTTTAAGAAGGCTGACCCTAGGGCACCAACCCCTCCTGAGTGGGGACATTTGTTTGTAAGGAGGCTGATCCCAAGGCCCAAATACCTCCTGTGTGGGGACATTTGTTTGTAAGGAGGATGACCCTAGTTCCAAACAGCTCCTGTGTGGGGACATTTGTTTGTAAGGAGGATGACCCTAGTTCCAAACAGCTCCTGTGTGGGGACATTTGTTTGTAAGGAGGATGACCCTAGGTCCAAACACCTCCTGTGTGGGGACATTTGTTTTTAAGAAGGCTGACCCTAGGGCACCAACCCCTCCTGAGTGGGGACATTTGTTTGTAAGGAGGCTGATCCCAAGGCCCAAATACCTCCTGTGTGGGGACATTTGTTTGTAAGGAGACTGATCCTTTGGCCCCAACACCTCCTGTGCGGGGATTTCTTTGGAATGAGGCTGACCCCAGGGTCCCAACCCCTCCTCTGTGGGAACATTTGTTTTAAGTAGGCTGACCCTTTGTCCCAACACCTCCTGTGTGGGGACATTTGTTTTAGGTAGGCTGACCCTTTGTCCTAACACCTCCTATGTGGGGACATTTGCTCGTAAGGAGGCTGACCCAAGGCCTCAATACCTCCTGTGCAGGGGTTTGTTTGGAAGGAGGCTGACCCCAAGGCCCCAACACTCCTGTGTAGTGTTGGGACATTTGTTTGTAAGGAGGCTGACCCAAGGACCTTTACCCCTCTCATGTGTGGACATTTGTTTGTAAGGAGGCTGACCCTAGTGTCCCAACCCCTCCTGTGTGGGGACATTTGTTTGTAAGGAGGCTGACCCCATGGCCCAAACACCCCCTGTGTGGGGACATTTGTTTGTAAGGAGGCTGACCCTAGGGCCGCTACACCTCCTGTGTTGGGACATTTATTTGTATCGAAGCTGACCCTAGGACCCCAAAATCTCCTGTGTTTATACATTTGTTTGTAAGGAGGCTGAGCCTACAGCCTCAACCCCTCCTGTGTGGGGACATTTGTTTGTAAGGATGATGACCTAGGCACTAACACCTCCTATGTGGGGACATTTGTTTGTAAGGATGATGACCTAGGCACTAACACCTCCTGTGTGGGGACATTTGTTTGTTAGGAGGCTGACCCTAGGTCTCAACACCTCCTTTGTGAGGATATTTGTTTGTAAGGAGGCTGACCCCATCGCCCTAACACCTCCTGTGGGTCGACATTTGTTTGTAAGGAGGCTGACCCTAGGTCCAAACACCTCCTGTAGGGGGGACATTTGTTTGTAAGGAGGCTGACCCTAGGTCCAAACACCTCCTGTAAGGGGGACATTTGTTTGTTAGGAGGTTAACCTTAGGTCTCAATACCTCCTGTGTGAGGATATTTGTTTGTAAGGAGGCTGACCCTAGGTCCCCAACACCTTTGTGGGGACATTTGTTTGTAAGAAGGCTGATCCCAGGTCCCCAACACCTCTGGTGTGGGGATTTTTGTTTGCAAGGAGGCTGACCCTAGGGCCCCAACCCCTCCTTTGCAGGGACATTTGTTTGTTATTCCTGTAGGGGACATTTGCTTGGAAGGAGGCAGACCCTAGGGCCCCATCACATCCTGTGTTGGGACATTTGTTTGCAAGGAGGCTGACCCTAGGGCCCCAACACCTCCTGTGCTGGGATATTTGTTTGTAAGTCCTGCAGGGGACATTTGCTTGGAAGGAGGCTGACCCTAGGGTCCAAACATACTGTGGATATAGTATATATACAATTCTCACAGTCTATGTAACAAACCCTTCAGGTACCCTATGCCACGCACCCAGTGGCTACGTACGTGTACATATATACTACCTGACAATCGGTCATTTGAGTATTGCTGATCACATGTACATATAGTTTTCTGAATAAATTCAATTTATTAACATGTTTTCAATAATAATAAAAAAATGTTTTTGATTCTATAGATATACAGATACCTTTATACTTCTGAACAGTATGTGTAATACACAGCCAGATGTCCGTAAATGCATGCCTATAGAATCTAAAGCCTGTTCCAAAGGACGTGCCGATGTACGGTATTATAATGACAGGGATTGAATGAAACTTGACAGATACTCATGATCAGATAGATACGTTTTCTCAGAGTTAACCAAAATATTCGCTTCAACTTAATTCATAAGTTCATAACAGTAAATTAAATATAAATTCATATACCAGAAAGTTATAGACTACATGTGCATCATGCAATTATGCCTAACCTTTGAATTTAAAAACTATACCTATAAAAAACATGGAATACAATGAAACTATATAAAGCTACTTACCGATCGAACGAAGACGTCTATTATGTTCAAAAAATTTAGAACTGGACTTGAAAGGGATCGTGAACCAATAAGACTCTTCGTTTCTGTCATGTGACAATCACGTAAACAATCATGAACACTTATCAACTCACCGCTTCACGCGGTTTATACACATGTATGTCAAACGAGTATTCACTTGTATAAAAACTGAAATAAAAAGTACACCAAACAATTTATTGGGACACATAGATATTACGACTATTATATATTGAGACTGTAAAGTCTACAGTATATACATGTATATTATCAGGTGTTCTTTGTATTTCAGGGTTTATTGTCTCCGTTATTGTGTTAATAAATTGTTCGTATTTTATTGTACAAGTGACAGGGGCGTAGGAAACGGGCAAACATGTCTTTTTGCCCCCCCCCCCCCCAATTTTCGCCAACTGAATGTTCTAAAAATGCATATTTGAAAGAAAAAAGGGTTCTGCACATTTTTCGTACTTAATTCTAAAAAAATTCCGCTGAGCAGCGCATTTCCTAAAACGTTCAAGCACATAATGTTCAAACCTTTAACAGTAGAATTTCAATACACATGAACTACACTAAAATGTCCATTAAGGGATTCTACGTACTACATTTGTATTTCAAAAAATGTCTCTAAAAAGATTACTTTGTTTATATGTCTTAGCAAGACAATTAATCCATTATTATTTTGAGTTACAAAACAATGTGATGGTGTGAAGCCGGTATGTTCAGATCGAGCAGGGTTGCACAATGATATGACGACACAATTATCATAATTATCATTTCTAAGTGCAGGTTATTTCAATTCGAAAAATTACCATTGTAAGATCGCTTTAAAATCATTAAAATACATCGTAAAACTCATCTCAGCCATTCTAAATCGTAATTTTTTTCCCGGGGGAGACCCCCGCACCCCACAAACACCAAAATCTCGCGCCCGGCTCGGGCGCTCGCAAATTCATCAAAATGCATCGTAAAAACTCATCTTAGCCATTCTAAATCGTAATATTTTTTCCCGGGGGAGATACTCGAACGCCCCGAACACCAAAATCTCGCGCCTTCGGGCGCTCGCAAATTCATCAAAATGCATCGTAAAACACATCTTAGCCATTCTAAATCGTATTTTTTCCCGTGGGAGACCTCCGAACCCCCCAAACACCAAAATCTCGCGCCTTCGGAGCTCGCAAAATCGTCAAAATACATTGTAAAACTCATCACAGCCATTGTAAATCGTAAAATTTTTCCCGGGGTCGACCCCCAGACCCAAAAATCTCGCGCCTTCGACGCTCACACGCTAATTTGGCCAATTTGCGTATTCGTTAATTTACTTTTAGCGACCCCACTGTCTATAAATGTGAACAAGGATTAAATTTAATGATATATGAAAAAAGTATTTAAAGTATATATGGTTGTGTGTGTATTGAACTAATCTCCTCCTGTAGGCGTGACGGGGGTGGGGGGGTGGGGGGGGGGGGTTACAAAATATTGATGACCCCCCCCCCCCCCCCTCCCATTACGTTTCATCGTCCTACGCCACTGAGTGAATAAACCTATTTCAATACAAATGTAAACAGTTTTTATTCTCGTTATAACGAAATTTAAATGTTATTAGGAGAAAAAAGTAATTGTAATTTAAGTCCTATCAATATCCATAGTCATTTAATGACGTGACAGGTTTAGTAATGGGAAAAACGGGAGTATCCGAAGTAAACGACATACGCAACGATCAGTACCAGGCAACTGATCCACTGGGATTCGATCTAGAAAACCAGAGTTGGGGGGACTTTTGATAATCCTCCGTATGCATGTCCACAAAATAACCAACAATCTACACGTACAGTGCATATGTGAAAGTACAAATGTACAGGGAAATTATATATATATCAATTACATTCTTCAGACACTGTTTTGTTGGAAAACAAAGAGAATCAGCTTATAAAAATATTAAAGCCAACTCTCAATAGGCCATAATAGAAAATAGCGCACCTTCATATTATTGTTATGTAAACGTGTATACCTTGTGACGTCACGCTATTTGTTACGTCATTAATTTGTTCTTTGAAAAATAAACATATTCCTGAAGAGCCATCATGACATGGTGATTGTACAAGAGGAAAGTCGTTGACTTTTATTTTCTATATATTCAACTCTACATGGACACGTACTTTTTTTCTTGGTATATATATATGTATATATAAATAAATGTAACAATGTCGGTAAGATTCGCAATCATACAACTTCAACGTTTCAAAAAATCGAAAGAGTAACAGTAATTAGTTTAAACTTTTCTTTGCTTACCAAATGACCTAATTATAAAGTCTGACTTTGGTACGTATATAGTTGATAACTGAAAGTGGACGAATTTCTAAAAATAATGTTCTTCTTATAGATATACATGTATATATATAAATTGGTACCTCATCTGTACATAAATTATTTCATTTCTAAATATTTTAATTGAAATAAACACTTATTAGGCTGCCGGATTGCTACAGGACTGGTATTAGTGGACGTGTAAAAATAAAGAGGTTCCATCTTGGAGCACGTATACATAGTCCTAATGCCTTTTGTATGGAAACCTCATACTGTCATTCACACCAATTCAAAGGGAAGTAACTCGAGTATGACATGTCAAAATGAAAATAAAAAAATCACAAAACACGAGTTAATTTAATAGTTAAACTGAAGAAACAGACATAATTTTAAGTCTTATCCAGAAATGATCAATGACTAGTCTTGCACAACATGCAGATACTTTAACTATAGACATCTGGGATAACAGTCATTGGATAATGCATTAAACGGCATACATGTATGTAGAACGAATATACGTACCAGACCTACTACAATGTATACCTTTCGGCCGGGTACGAATTGGTCCCTATGTGTCGTAGTGGAGCAGTGCCTCGGAAAATCACTCGGGCACAGCTTTCAATACTTTTTTGTAGGTTTCCAATTATTTTATGCGTATACATGCATTTACATATTATTTTTGTCCAAAACAAACATTACTACCATTCTTAATATCTACCGTACCGCTCACAAGACGTCAAATTCACAATTTGTGGACTTGCCGTATAAATTCCCTTCAGAAATACCTTCATATGTATTATGTAAAAAAAATAATGCCTCGATGAGAATTTGATAATATATGTGGTTCAGTTTTAATGCCTAGTAGGTAAGCGATATCAAACATGTACGATAAAATGCAAACAAACGTTTTATAATGGTTTGCATAATCATTACTTTGCTCCATTAGCAGTAATAGGCACCAATTGTAGCTCTAAAAGACGACACCATTTTCTGTCTAAAAGTCTTTTGAGCTACAATATTGCAGCTAACATGTATGCAACGTGCAATCTCTAAAATTAAACAATGCTCTATTGATATACTTAAAATAGGAATTGACTGGAAAATGGATGATGTGTGGGATATATACACGAAATTGCTTCAATTTATGAAGTCCTATGCATCATTAGTTTGTATTTCGTGTGCACGTGTTTGATATACACATCCGACTGCCTTCCTATACAAGATGTACTTATTACTGACCGACTGCCTTCCTATACAAGATGTACTTATTACTGACCGACTGCCTTCCTATACAAGATGTACTTATTACTGACCGACTGCCTTCCTATACAAGATTACAATACTTATTACTGATGATCATGGGTAGTGATTTAGCTCAGTATAGGGCGGCGATCGGGTGTTTCTATCAACGTACATATTCCGTATTGTCTACTCAAAATTTTATATTTTACTTAAATTTCATGACATTATTCACAAGTTGTAAGTCTGGTGTGTTGTCATTTTCAGCTAAGCTAGTTTTTTTATTTTACATGTTACCTTTTCTTCTTCATACTACAGTTACTCCTCCTTTCATGCAATGATGTCCATCCAAAACTAGGTCCTCCTAACCAAGAAAACGAGCTACATGTATCTATTTTTCATTTAAACATATGTAGTCTGAGAAATAAGATGGCCTATTTAGAACAGGTTGCTACTGATTATGATATTATCTGCGTCACCGAGACTCACCTTGATACATCAATAGCTGATGGCGATATACTCCTCGGTGATTATGAACTTTACCGTAAAGATAGAGGAACTCCGGGAGGGGGCATACATGTAGTTGTAGATTTAGAATTTCGGGTGGGTGAGACGATTTGGATAGAAATCCAGTTTCCAGATAAGAAATTCCTTGTATGTACACTATACAGACCTTCAAATTATACACACACTTTTTGGAACCACTTACGTCACTCCATTGACACAGCTATCCAGGAAACTCCACACGTTGTTATTGTAGGTGACATTATGTTGATCTATTAACCGTAGTAAACACACACGAACTTTACGACATCATCCACTCATTTCACCTGACTAATGTAATTTACAAACCGACTCGCATTAGACGCACGTGCTCTACCCTACTTGACCCAATTTTACACTCTGACACCTGTATCTCTAATTTTGCTGACGTATTTGATATAGACGACAACATTTCGGACCACAGAGCGACGACTGTAGTTCTGTAGGAACAGAACTAACACGCACATATAAATGAGAAATAAGATGTTACGACAAAGCGAATTACGAACTGTTTAATCATACTCTACATGCCACTATATATACGAGAAGGGTGGAAAGCCTTAGACTCAAAATTTCTAACCCGCCTTCCTTTAGCGACTATAAAAACACATTTCTGGTATATTGTCATAAAAACTGGAAAGAGCGATAATTTTCCTTTCAAAATCATCCTACACATCTATACAAAGTGCCGTCATTAAGGCGATATAAGCCTCATTTTGACAAACATCTTGAAAATCAGCTAATTAAAATTCATACTGACGGTGTGGCCAATATTAAATATAATATGCATGAGCGAGGCTTCGGCTGCAATCTCATTGGCCAGCTTTAAAAAGTCCACAGCTGTATATGTTTGAATAGTAACAGGGAAATCCATATATAAATGTACAACGTCCCGAAAAGAGAGACTTTTTATAGCCCATGAAACGTTGAAAATGGACCTCCGTTGAAAATTGACCTCGGGTCATTTTTCAACGTTGAAAACGGACCCCGAATGCCGTTGAAAATTGAACATGCCATTGGAAATTGACAGCGCCTAGGGTCAATTCTCAACGGCAGATCTGTTGAAAAATGACCGTTGAAAAATGACCTTAGCAAACTCTCAACGGTTCTTCTAGATCTGTTAAAGATGATCCACCGCTGACAAATGGTATTTTTTCGCTATCAAAAACAATGCAGAGACCACCAACAAGACCTTATTGACCAAAACCAACATCCACCTACCAGTACGAAGATAGAAGATCGAAGACAGAAGACAAACAAAAATGAACTGTAATTACTTCTTAAAATTTTGGACATTTATAAATGTGTTTTTATATATTGGAATTTACTTTTTGGTAATGTATAGTGTTTTATTGTTTTCTAAACTGATATAATTATACATTTTTTAAAAGTTGTTTTCATCTAAATATCATATGTTTTAAAGAGACAATTCGCTCAGGCTAATTATTTTACATAACCAAGAAGCAAAATATAGCATAAATGTATTGTTCTACATTTCTTATGAAACATATAACGTTAAACATTGACCAATTCCACGACAAAATTAAGTATTTTAATAAATATCGCTGAAATATCAAATCGTTGATCAATACGATTAAGCAGGTATAATATGGACGCTGTACTCATACCCGAGCCAAAGTCACGCACGTTAAACAAATGAACTGCATAACCATTGAGAAGGTGATAAAATGATTTTTTTAGGCAAGACAATACACCTAATAAGGTAAACACACTACTGTCAGAGCGATCTGAGCAGTTTTAGACAAACGTTGCATTACTCTACGAGCAAGGGACAGGGTTCGACATACAATAAGTTCGACCACAGTGTGTAATGGCGGACAGCGAGCGAGTTTGAACATTTCACACACATGTCACCACCATGGGCTTTTCAGGCATATCACAGTAAAACCGACTGATCTAATTTCCATTAAAACTGGGTTTTTTCCGATATATGTACAAATTCTAATGTTCTCTTAGACTGAATTGTCCCTTTAAGGTACAACGTATAAGTAAATGTATTATTATTTTTTTTACATACATATAACAGGATGATAATTGTTCTAAGCGAAAGGTTATGTAGTAATGTAATACATTTTTTTTAATTCAATATGGTAAATATAATTTACTTCATAACACTTAAATATTTAATATTACCATACTATCAATTTCATTTTTATATTTTTTTCCTGAGCTAACAGATTGTTGAGATTTTTGGATAAATAATGTTTTGTTAATTTCATTTCTATTAATATGTTCATGACTTGTGCTGTTCATTTATGTCATTCACAGAGAAAGTTCCTCAACATACCTTTTTGTTTTAAATTATTATTTTTCATTTACACCAATACATTTTTTATACAATATATATTTAAACGTCTGGAAATGTTCTGCTGACATGGTCCAACATGCAGTTTTAAAAGTAATTGGAACTTCCAGTATGTCTGAGAACAAAAGGGTGGTGAGCTATCTCATTATGGCCCATTTTCTCGATATTAATGACATATTTACGTTTATATATATTATTTCACGTTGGGAGAAATACCCGATGCAGTTTAATGCCGGGCACACTCAAGTTTTTTATGTTTCTCTCAAAGTTTACATATACAAACACACAATATGGAACATTCTTTGTAAAATGATTTTCATTTCATTTTATTTACTATAATTAAGATCTTAGCCTGATTGGAGTGCAAGATTTCACGGCTTGATTGTTAAGACGGTATGACGTCAGCACAAGCATTTTTTTTTCTTTTCATTAACTTCATTTTTATATAGCACAAGTTTGAACAGTACTAGTTCATGTTAATCATTTTTATTATCCTTTTTGAATTTAATAACTAAATGAAATTTATATGCTTAGGAACTGTTATCATCCTATATTTTACAAAATCAAGACATTTCAATTTGGAACAATTACGTTATTCATATCAGTTAACATATTTTGTAATGGTTGGTCAGGTATCTGCCTGAAGACATATCTGCTCCCGCTATGACAAATTGTGCCCAAGGTCAAATAATACTTATAGATATCTTATTAATATATATTTGATAAATATGGTAGCTTAACTGTTCATATTAACAGTACAATTTTTGTTTAAAGTTTTATAACGTTATATTTCTAAACAATTAATACGCGCATTTATTTTTTTACAATGACTTGTTCATGATTATGCTGTTGTTATAACTTAATATTCATATGGAAGTTCTTTTAACAATTTATATTTTTACTTTATTTGTTGACACTTATACACATTTTACATATTGTATATACTTATGGGAAGTTTCTCTCACGTGCTAATGCATGGAGAATGAAACGTATTTATAAACTTCCCATTTTTTATGTTAGAGGCGGAGTAGTGATGTGATATAACACACACATTTAATTGTTGTTGCTCCGACCTTCTAATAACATAACACGCACAATTCGCTACATTTTTTTTACACAACAACAAAGAACTTCCTGTGAATTGCATCATTACATTAATTGTTTACCAGTCTTAGTCTAATTAAAGTCAAGACATCATGCTAGTGTTTTAAAACGATATGACGTTGACCTAGCGCTTTTCATTTACTTTTATTTTTATTCTAATAATAACAGCATAGTTATCATGAATATATCAAAGTCAGATAGATTTTTTTTCTCCGTATTTTGCTTACATAATTTTCTAGCTACCTACACCAAATCAGTCTGGTTCGGGTTTTTTTTTAAATCAAATTAAATTGTACATTACCTAGAATTATTAAGTTTCATACCTATTTTACATTGTTGAAATGCCAAGTCTCGTATCAATTTAGTTTGTATGTCAGAATTATCAATATAATCATAATATAACATAATCAGTTTTATTTTAAAATTATTATTTCAAATTATATCTAATTTTAAATAATTATTAACAAGGGGACGTTATATAACATAATCAGTTTTATTTTAGAGATTCATAATAATATTGTCATTGTCTAAAACTAGACCGGTGGTTAAACAGGAACTATTTAACGTGTACGTGTTATGTCTCCAGGGCAAATGTCTACTTGTCAGCGACGTAACAGTCTGTCATTTTTGTCATTTGTACACGTAGGCAATATATTTGACCAGTATATATATTGGACTGGCCAGTGATACATACGGAGACAAACAGACGGGGACGCACACTTGTGTGTGTGGGCCCATTGGGTCCGTAATGCCTGGCACCTTCTCACCATATGTATATTATATTGTAAAATGTACAACAGCAGAATAAAACGTCGACAAAACATTGCAGTCCTTTCTTCAATTACAACACAACATCGACGTGAACCTCACCAGCCATGGAACCAACAAAGCTACATTCCACTTCAGACAACAAAATAGAAAAGGATTCATTTTATTATACTACAAAATTTATATTTGTCTATAGTCATTTTGTCCGTCCGTGTAGATATACTGATTATTAAATTGTTTTCAAACTGAGGAATTGCTATATAACACTGTGGTAACGCAGTAAATAAAAGGAAATGTTGTTATCAACTGCATGCAAAGTTTGTACTATGTGATGCTCAATTCCGAGTACCAGTGGATAGTGTTACAAAACTATAATTATGGGATATTATTAATTTGTTTCTTAATGATTTTTATGATCATATTTTCGACGACAAATTATGTATGGTAAACAACTGAATCCGCCTTATGATGGTTGCGTACAGGAACACAATTTGTAGGCATTAAAACAAAAACAAAAATCAAAACAATTCTGCAATCTCTACGCTTCCGTAGCTATCGCTGCTCTTCAGGAGATGTTTAGTATATATAAATATAACAAGATCAAGAAGACCACTCAAGTATTCAGATTTTTTCGCTTTTTCGTGTTAGAAAAAACGCGAAAAAGCAAACGTTGGATTTTCGCTTTTTTTTCGCATTTTCCCAACACGAAAAATGTTGTGTGTTGTGTGTTGTTGTGTTGTGTGATAAGCTGCAATATTGTAGCTCAAAAGACTTTTTGACAGAAAATGGTGTCGTCTTTAGAAAGGTATAGTATGATGTGTTGTGTGCTGTGCTGTTGTGTGGTTGTGTGGTGTCGTGTTGTCGTGTTGTTGTATTGTTATGTTGTGTGGTGTTGTGTCGTTGTGTGTTGTGTAGCTGTGCGTTGTGATGTGTGGTGTTGTTGTGTGTTGATGTGTCTTGTTGTTGTGTTGTGTGTTATTGGTGTGTTGTTGTTTGTTGTTGTGTTGTGTTGTTTTTGGTGATGTTGTGTTATTGTTGCGTGGTTGTGTGTTCTGTAATGTGTTGTTGTGTTGTGTTGTGTGATGTTGTGATGCTGTGTTGTGTGGTGGTGTGTGTTGTGTTTTTGTGTTTGTGTTGTTGTTGGGTGGTTGTCTGTTGTGTGATGTGTTGTTGTGTGATGTTTTGTTATGATGTGTTGTGTTGTTGTATGGTGTTGTCGTGTGTTGTGTTGTTGCTGCTTGGTTATGTTGTGGTGTATTTGTGTGTTGTGTGATGTTGTGTTGTTTTGTTGTGTTGTTGGTGTGTTGTTGTGCTGTGTGATGTTGTGTGGTTGTGTGGTGTTGTGGTGTTGTGATGTCGTGTGTTGTGTTGTGGTGTAAAAACGAGTTCTCATGGGGTCACTTTTCAACGGGGTCCATATTCAACGGGTCGTAATGAAAAGTGCGCTTTAAAGTTCAGTTTTCAACGGTTTTCGGGGTCATTTTTCAACGATGAGAAATGACCCGAGGTCAGTTTTCAACGAGGGTCCATTTTCAACGTTACACCGGCCAATGAGATCGCAGATTTGGGCTCCAACTTAGAATTTTTTGTACCCTTTGCGGAACGGTCAGCGATGTCTAAGACGAGTATGGCGGAAGGCGGAGGTGGTTTGGATCTCCAGTCCACAAATACAGGGACCATGCCTAAAGAATGGGTGAGTACTGAAAAATTAATTAGTAGATTAGATACCAAAAGGTACAAAGTTTTACAACAGAGGAATATGAACAGCTTCTGACTTTAGGTAAGAATGCTAAGACTAGTACACCAATGAGGCTAGGGCGAGGTCGTGCGAAGGTGAGTATTCGCATACTAGAGATTACACCTCAAAACACATCATTTTGCAAAGAAAGATAATTTTCCTCTTTATAGTTTTTTTTAAAGTTTACTATATAGAAATAGCTTATTACTACAATCTAAAAGGTGCATTTTGCTTGAGAAAATAATGTCAAATATGCCATGTATTAATCGTTTTAATGAGCGTTTTATTCTGGCTTGTTCCTTCCTACTGAAGTTTCCCCTTTTAATGTCAAATGCGATGTTATTTTCGTTGGTAATACTTGATACGTATGAATACCAAGAATATGATTCACTTTCATAAATATTTTTAATGACCTTCAAAGCTCCTTTTACAAGATTATTAATGTCATCTTGTGATATTCTAGCCAAATAACACAATGCTTGAGTATTGATGAAACAGTCTAGTGTATACTGTCCTAATTTAGCCCTGGGAGCAACATCTACTGCATATTTTACAACCCCAAGGGCCATTTTGCAAAATTTTAAATTTATTTGTTCAAATGGCGTTTTATCTATTCTTGAAATTTCGTCAAATGTTGAATTATTCACATGCACTCTTTTACTTGCATTTGCAATTTTACTGTAAAAGTCAGCATACCATATTTCAGAAATATATGTTAAGATTGGTCTGACTAAAGAATTATACAACTTTTTTCAAGAGCCATATGGTCATATCAGCTATTTTATTTAAATATTGCTTAATTGAAAACAAATTTTTTCTCCTTTTTACGCTAAGTTCCTTAGCAGCTAGCATGAATTTACTGTTGCTACATAAAGTTGTACCTAAATATTTATACTGTATCTTATTATGTAATCGTGTTCGTTTTGTATGTCTTGATAAAGGGGCAGAACGCCTCGAAAATTTGACAATTTGTTTTGTCCATACGGTTGGAATTACTTCCTTGTCCCATATTTACCATTTGAAGTAATTCGTATCCAACAGACTTACGTTTGATTGGATCCGGTGTCATCTGGAAAATCCTGTTGATATTACTTCTTTGACCCTAAATATTCATACTCCGAGACTTGTTCAATTTCCTGACTTTTAAACATTTGATGGTTTTGATATTTCTCTGCCTAGTTTGGAAAATCAACGTTTTTGTTTTCTTAGCATTTATTGATAGCTGCCATTTTTCACAGTAGTTTTCCAATTCGATTAATGATTTCTGCAGTCCCTCGGAAGTTTCTGATAAAATTCTTAAAACATCCGAAAATGACAAACTACCTACTGCTAAATCTGTCATGTGACCGCTATAGTCTGTTTCAATAAAATTCATTACCTGTATAACCTTATTCCATTCAGTGTAATAGGCATTATCTGGAACGCACTATAGTGGTCACATGACAGAGAGGGACTTTCAAAATGGCTGCTCAAAGTAGCGATGGAACAAGACATCGTTTACAAAATGGGATGGTTCTTTGTTTTTAAGACATGTCAATAAATAATATATGTGCGTATGGAGAGAAAAATATCTCCTCTAGCGATGTGGGAACCACTGCAGTTGGATTATTTATGTAATACACCCTTACAAGAGGTAGGTCAACCTGACTTGATTTTCCAGAATAAAGTTTAGAAGGCTCGAGTAGGGATTCCGACGAGAGACATCTATCAAACGTCCGAATATAAAAGAGTCTAGAGGAGGAATCTCAATAGGGATTAAGTAGGCCTAATGTTATGCAATGCACAGTCGATGTCGAGAACAGATCCGATTTGATGCATTCAACTCAAATATAAAGAAATGAATGCTATAGCCGAAACCTTTTGGACTCAGAGATAGTCAAAGATCGCTTTTTTAATGAATAAGAAAAAATAAACACGAAAAAATGACGATAGCTGCTCGCAACCCATTGGTACCGCGGTTCATCGGTTTTCGACGTCGAAAGACCAAAATAGATTTTTTACACACAATGTCAAACATATTCAATTCAACTCATTAATTATATGTGTAAGAAGCATGTTAATGATGTTTTTTGTGCAATAATTCATGAAATTCATCTACTAAACGAAGCCTTGTATCCACAAACGCTGTAAGATTTACATTGTAGCCTACGTATATGCCTACTGTTTCTTTTTGTCAAAGTGACGTTTAAATAATGAAATGTTCCAAGATAAAGTAACGCCATTATTTTAAACTATGTTAAGCTGTATATGAGTGCAAATTGTCACCATAATACCGCAAATGAGTGCTTATTCAATCCTTCAAAACGTCAGCTTGCAAGGTCGAATCACCCGGGCTCATAGAGGACTAAAAAGTGACGTCATTGGAATGTTCGGGATCAAATCGTCAAATTTAGAAATGGTAATCAGAATAAAGAAATTAATCATTTATTTACTCACATCGCAATATAACATTTCGCAACTGTTACAGGAAATTATTTTTACCTGGTATCGAGTTCTATGCCTGATTAATCTCGATATTTAGTGTTGAAAATATCTGGTTTATTGATATTATTCCGCTACTTTTGTTGAGTTTGAATTCGCAAATTCGAAGGGCGTCAGAACGCTTGTTTTCAACCGGAATCAACACCGTAGTGATAAAGACCTTCCAAGTGGATTTTTTTCATCGACTTAAAAAGTTGATTTTCTCAAAAAGTAAGAAAAAAAAAATACATTAATTTTGCTGGAACACTAAAAAAATAATTCTGATTTCGGAACAGTTGGAATCATAAAGATACCTCTAACAGTATTTTTATTATTATTATTATATATTATGTAAGTAATTATTTTTATTCTTATTTCTTCTGGTTTCTTCCGCCGCGCGGGTTTCCGCAGCTTTTCTCAGAAACTACTGGGCCGATTATCACGAAACTTCACATACATATTCATTAGGGTATGGGATTGTGCATAAAGGTTTTTTTTTCCCAACCGGAAGTCCAAGATGGCCGCCAGGGCCCATTTCCTGTTTTCAGGTTTCGGTCTCCGATCTCGATGAAAATTGGTCTATGGGGGTTTTAAGGGATGGCGAACATCATGAAAACATTTTCGTGAAGATTTTTGGTATTCCAAGATGGCTGCTGGCCCACTTCCTGTTTTCAGGTTTTGGTCTCCGATATCAAAGAAAATTGGTATATAGGGGTTTTAAGGGATGGCGAACAACATGCAAAGGTTTTCGTAAAGATTTTAGTATTCCAAGATGGCCGCTGGCCCACTTCCTGTTTTCAGGTTTCGGTCTTCTATCTCAATGAAAATTGGTATATAGGGGTTTTAAGGGATGGCGAACAACATGCAAAGGTTTTCGTTAAGATTTTGGTATTCCAAGATGGCCGCTGGCCCACTTCCTGTTTTCAGGTTTTGGTCTCCGATCTCAAAGAAAATTGGTTTGTAGGGGTATTAAGGGATGGCAAACAACTGCCAAAAATTTTCGTAAAGATTTTAGTATTCCAAGATGGCTGCTGGCCCACTTCCTGCTTTCAGGTTTCGGTCTTCTATCTCAATGAAAATTGGTATATAGGGGTTTTAAGGGATGGCGAACAACATGCAAAGGTTTTCGTAAAGATTTTGCTATTCGAAGATGGCTGCTGGCTCATTTCTTGTTCTTCAGGTTTCGATATCCGATCTCAATGAAAATTGGTCTACAGGGGGTTTTAAGGGATGGCGAACAACATAAAAACATTTTCGTAAAAAATTTTGGTATTCCAAGATGGCAGCTAGGCTAACTTCCTGTTTTTATATTTTGGTCTCTGATTTCAATAAAAATTAGTATATAGGGGTATTAAGGGATGATGATCAATATGATAAAAATTTTAAAAGATTGTCACTGGGCAAACTTCCGTTTTCAAATTTTCGTCAGCAATTGATTGAAAATTTTAACTTAACAACATATTTTAACTTAAAATTTTAAGGGATGCCATACAGTCATGATTACCGCCAAATCAATTTCTCTGAAAATAGCCTTGTATTGTCGTATTTTTGCACGTATAGTGCACACTTTTTTTTCAGATTTGTTGCAATGGGGGGTGCATTTGGGGGACTATGTGATGGTGTCCATTACAATGAGTACTTGTATAACATTGTTTTTAGTAAGAATAAGGCATCAGTTCTACTATTTTTTTTGAAACCCAAATTGATTTGGGCATATAATATTTTGCATTTAAACATGGAAAGCCTCTTGTTTGAAATAGAATTGAATAACTTTGCCAAATAACTTTGGCAAGAGATGCCTCTGTAATTCGTTGGTAGACCTGCATCACCAGATTTGAAAATAGGAATTAAGAAAGATTTGTTCCAAACTCTGAATAACAGCCACTACTAAAAATAGCATTAAAATAGAGGGTCAGTAAATTTTGTTATGGTGCAATATGGCGGCTCTTTCCCCCTCGCTTCAAAATTTAAACCCATTCTCTTCAACTAATTATACCATTTTATTACCGTCAAAATATAATATAACTTGCTGATTTTGTTGTGTAAAATTAACTAAAATCGTTTTAATTCTTCAAATGAAATGAAATGCATTTTTTTTTTAAATACGAGTTGTTTCCCCTTCGCCAGTTTGAAAGTTGATGACGCGTTACTATTCAAGCGTTTTCTCGACAGTGATTATATAGGGATTGGATTGCGCTTTTAAAATGTTAACCACGCTTGTATGGAGCAATTCCTCTAAGAATATATTCTATTGGGCGTGTTAGCGCCCCATATTGAATAAATTCTTAGAGGAATTGCTCCATACAAGCATGGTTAATAAGAGCGAAATCCAATCCCTATATTTACAATCATACGACATTTTTTCATTTATATTTTATGCTATAAAATCGTCATTTGAATTCAATAAAAGTCAGTCAAAAGTGGGAGGAGCTTACTCAATTGAACAGCGAAAGATGACTCTTTACGTAAGGCAGAATTATTCATTCGCGACGACAATAAAGTTCAATATTTCATTGTAAAATAAACATGACAAACAAAGTAAATTTCAGAGAAAATTTTATTTCATCAGATCAGAACATTAAATATATATTTGAGACTTACATGTGGTGATCAAACTGATATTAAGCAAAACCCAACATGGAACATTGGCAAATTTTATTGGTCCAGCAAAGACCCAACAAGTATACAAAAAACATGACATAAAATGACTAGAGTTTATAGAAAATAATAGTACAAAAAATTATCTCCACACACAAACAAAATTACAAATATACTGGTAAGAATGCAACATGTATTGTACATTTGAAACAATTATTTTAGAGAGCGCAGCGAACGGGCCGAAGGCCCGTTCGCGAAGCGAACTCTTGTGATAGAGGTGTCTCCCTAACGTTATTCTATGTAAATCATCCAATAGACCAATGTTCTCGCTATTTGAAAATTGGCTGACACTTTTTGGGGAGCCATAACATTTCCCCGCACACTTTTTCTAAAATGTTTTTCACGAGATCGTGCTTTATACTGAAATAGAATCACTACAAGATTACGTTGTTTATTTCAGAAAGGAAATCCAAGAAATCTCGAAGATAATGTGTCTAGGCTGATCACGATTTTCTGTTCCTCGTTAACAGAGTCCATTTTGAAGAGACACACATTGATATTTGTTCCTTAAAACCTGACAACCACATCCGTTTCGTATTAATATATATCCACATGTCCTTATACATCTTTTAAAACAGTGTATAGATAGAATGATATTAATTAATTGGAAATTGATTGATCAAATAGACTAATATATGCAGTTGAAGAATCCGGTAAATGTCTAAGACGTTTCATAACAGTATGCTGAGTCGACAGCGGCTCCTTTCATTTCTTTTTCACTCGCTGTGGAACCTTTTGTAAAACTTTGCTGCTTTAAAGGAATATATATGCCGTGTTGGTATCCATTGGGTTGACGATTTATACTAACTTCCTCGAGAAAGGAAATGCTATTTTGTCAGATTTGAAGGGATGGCACATCGCTTGCAGTGATGTAGTGTTTGCTAGCTAGTAATGTCGCAGCAGAAGTGCTTGTAACTCTCCTTCCAGTTGCATATACATTCTTAAAAACCAGAGGTTTACATTATGGAAGGGGTTGTAACCTAAATTACCCGTTTTAGAAAGGCCTTGCTCTGCGAATACACGATTGGATGTATTTGATGGACATATTGACTGTTTTAATAATGAGATCATGATAATTATGTGATTGGGACTGGGACTGTTATAGACAGCCAAATTCAAATTACTTCAACAGAAACCTGATTTTGGTATTGGTCTTTCTGCGAAGCCTCTAAATACAAATGTCTGCCAGGGCGCACCTAAACGATTCATGTACTGGACCTTCATATTACCCAGTCTCAAAAGTCGAAGTGATTTCAAATTATTAATTGTAAGTAACAGATCACTTGTTATTGGTTCATCGAAATAACAAAGATTCATCGAACACTAGTCGTCGTTCAAAAACTAGGCCCATCCTCCAAGGAAGGACCAAACTGGAGTGACTGGCAGCCTCCTGTAACACTAATAGCTAGCGGAACTCATCTCACCCACGCCATTACGTAAACCTGCAGACCCAGCTCATCGATAGTAAAACAAGGTTAAGAATAGCCTGACATGCTGTTTTTATTGATTATCGCGCGCGACACTTAGGTGACGAATCATCATAATGTCGTCGTCAGCCATACTGACCAAACTATGTCAAACTGTGTCAGAAAATTCTGTAAACTCAGTATCAGTAACAATACATTCATAGTTGATAAAGAAAACGATTCCAAGGGTAAATATCTAGGCTAGGGAGTGTTTGATTAATACCAATGATTGGTGTTTTATTATTGAAATGTTCTTATAATGATGACAAGTTTGGGAATGCCATCAACAAGCTTCTACCCTACTCCTTGTCGTCATTTCGACCAACACAGCAATCCATATGACAACAATGGCAATAAACATAACACATATGGAAAATCAGAAGCTGTTATAGTAATATTAATATGTGTGAAAATTGTGTGCTAGGAAGTAAACATACAGTTTTAATTAGCTTTTTGAAGAAATAAATATCTTTGACTTAACAAAATTTTCGCCAGGTTAAAGCAGATAAATCTATTGATATTATATCTACATTTACGTTTCATCTACGGCTATCTCGTATAATAATAGTTAAATCTAAACGTTCTAAAATTTTAAGGCTTTTATAATACACACTATTCACTCATCAAATAAATAAATTTAAAATAATTTATTATCATTTCAGCCCATATATAGGGCTATAAATACGTTGAGTGATTGTTTTCTTGTATACCTGCCATTTTAAAATCACCTGTTACTTGTCATGCATAGCTGATCTTTTTTATTATTGTATATATATACACACACACTGTCACACACCGGAGACAGTATTGGTCCCAGTGTCTATAAATATACTTCATGTTTTGTAACGATGGTTTCACCCTTCACCTATTAACTCTAACCAGTGCTCTGCCATAGGGACTCAAAGATCATGTCGACATACTTTACTAAAGGTGTGCTGACGTTTAATAAACTTCCAGGTATCCAGCATGGAAATATCCTCTCCAAACACTCCACCGGAAAGCGTTTATCAGGTAGGAAATTATTTCATAGGGTACGTGTTATATACCGAGTTTTACTGTGTATTATTTCTGGATCTCTACGTTGAGACTAGTACTGAACATGTAGTCGTCATACATTATTGTATTTCAATTATCTACGATGTCATCTAAAGGGGATTGTTTTTTCAGGGGTTTTAATTGTAGATGGTTCTTAACCAAACCTAAGTGTCGATTGCCCCAATAGAGTTGTCTCCCTCCTTCAAGGATACCTTAATCGTGACCAAGATATTTAATTAGCATTTAGGGGTACATCTCAACGAATGTTTCCGTTTGTTATATATATTCTTTGTTGAATGCAGTTGTTAACATTAAAGGGATGACGTTTTGTGATAAAGGATTTCTAGCTGCACATGCACCATATGGAGATAACTAATTGTCAATAATATTACAACAATACCAGGTTACTACAGATAAAGAAGCAAAAATTGAGTAATATTATTTACTCTCATATGCATGTTGTCTGTATGATTTACACACTTTGATTGCCTTTACTAAATCAATGAAGCTGTCATACGATATTCCTTATTTGTCACTCCTGTAAGAAAACATATGATGAAAGTGATCGAACTTTAATTTTAATTTCACCCAAAGGACCATTCCATTCTATAAATGTGGGTTTATTTGCTGTCTTTCATAGTTTCAAGAGAGTAAAAGACTTCATTATCTGTTGGCTTTAGAAGCTTCCGTTCCCTCAGTTAACACGTTAAAACAATTCATGTAAATTAGCAATAAGATGTGGAGAGTGGAGCAGAGCTAACTGAGATATGTTAGGACGCCAGACCATTATCACTCTACAATTGCCTTGAACAGGAAGTGGAGGAACAGCTTGGATAGTTACCATGGAAATGTAGCATCTGAGGGCGTTGTGGAGGCTGATATTGCAATGGAGGATAGCAACTCTCTCACAGTAGGTCCAAATTATTGCAACATATGTTTGATATACAGAAACTAAACAATGTCCACCCACTTATATTATTGTCGGAAAACATCACTATTTGACCCATAAGCAGGTGTACTAGATACATCATACAGTTTAGGACACATATGACACCTGTGTATACGTATATACATTAGCACATTTTCAGTATTTTTTTTTATTTCAGCTTTAATATACAGTGAATGTGCTATACTTTTAAAGACTTTGACGCGTACTATAGAATTATGTTGGTAACTATCCTTTGAAGAATGGTACAAAGAGACCAGGACTGGTTTACAAGAACCAATACGATGACTCTTACATTGTTATATAGGTGTAGATTGAAGAGTAACATTACTATTGACTAGATATTTATACCTTATACTTTCACGTATAATATCTGCAGTGTTGATAGGAATAACAATTAAGTCATTGATGTTGTTATGGAAACAGAGTTATATCTGAAAGGTTATTGTTTTCACTAAATAATAAATGGAACTTCATCAATATGGTGTGTCTAGATCTATGTGCATTGCGACAAAACTAGAAGTCACGAATTTAATATGACATAAATGTCATGTGTTACTAAGATGATTTAGGACATCTCCGATATGCAACGAGTTATGTTATAATGATTTGTACATAACATTTAGTTAATCGCTGTCTTTATCAGTAACGGGCATGGCTAAAGTGTAATAGCCATTGGTATAGGGGCATAAGTACGTGATGTATCGAGCTTTGTCATCGGATAGTGGTATAATAGCAACATGATCTGTTTACTGTAGAAAACAAGGTGTTATCTGGACTGAGGTTACAGTGATCATGTTGTTATAGGGGTTAGGATATGGTTGTATACATAGTGAGGCTACGGGGATTCGATCATTACGACAGGGATATGGACAAAACATTGGATATATGGACATACCTATAAGGAAAGATTGTTTTACAATGGATTGGGAACATAACGACAAGTTGATGTATAGTGCTGATATCGAAAATGGGATATAACTAATAAGATATAATATTACTATGTTACTATAATGTGGTTGTGATGTTGAGGGTGTGGATTTATCTGCAAGGTAATTATGTGTATTACGACAAATTTCCAGGTTAAACACTGTCGTTGCAATAGAAATAGGGACAAAACTACAGAGCTGTTTGTGTTGATGTGGACGTCGGGACAATAGAAGTTTATTAATGTATATATAACATAAATACAAAACCGATTGATTGTTGTTTTATTATTAATGTTATTTATGTTAGAAATTGTGGTGTAAAAAACATGTTTTTTATGTTGCTATTGAAATTCAGACATGGGTGTTATTACTATGGAGATAGGAATATAACAACACTAAAATTGGTGTTGCTATCCAGATCGAGTCATAACAGCAAGGCCAAGGCATCGGGATATGGAATCGCTGAGTTGCTATCAACATGATCTGGTCATACATGAGAGATGTGTTTGGCATTATACCATTACAAGGCCGTGGGTGGTTGGTGTAACATAAGATCATTTCAATTACAATTAACTTTTTATTGGACGCGTATTCGTTATTGGAGATTCGAATAACGAAACAGCTGCTAAATTCATTTCCACATGTAACAAACATGTAAGGATCGCACTGCATTGAACTAGCTATTGGATGTCATGATTTACTTATATTGCACTGGTTTCAATGTCATAGTTATATAATGATTCATTTTTGTCAAAGTATCAATACTTTCAATCTATATTTTGTGTTTTAGCTTTGCCCAGAATAATCGTGATTTTTGTATTATTTATTTCATTAAAGTGTGATATTTTGCTGTTCTCAATTAACACAGATCAAGTTAATACATTTTCAAACGGTATATTGTGCAATTGAATATAAAACCACACTTCATTCGGGCAAGATCTTATAACGCTATTGATAAACATTGCATACTGATATTATAGCTATCATTATCACGAATCATAGAGGGAAAGATAATGCTAAAGAACCATTTAAGTTTGTATTTAAGCGAGAAACGCAATTCAAACAGTACCAGGAGGTATTCTCTGTCTTTTTTCTTTCAGTAAACATCCAATATATTTCTAATCATGTCTCTTCCTGAGGGGAATATTGTTATGTCTTAGACTTGCATACAGTACATTATATCCGGTTATTTCGAGGGTAAAAATTGATAACGTAATCAGAGAAAATATGATCTCAAATTAAGATTTTGCAATTAGACAAAAATGCTTTAACCATTTTGTATTTTAGGGGTAATAAATTTTGTAATCACAATTTTGTCCCTAGCAAACATTACCACTACCGGCTGTTTGGTAAATTGGTGATAATTCATTCCATATAACCTCTGCCGGTGGTCAGATTCCTTCTTATAACATCTCTTCAACCTTGTGTGATAATGACATAGGTTTCATTCGAAGATACACTGACCACGTCCTTGAAGACGCTCATTATTATGGCGTTGTCAGACACGGCTTCAGACCAATTAGTTTATATGGAGACAGATCTTCCACTAATGGACTGTGTATTGTCGTTTATGGTGGTCATTGAGATCGTATGAACTGTAATACTTGCAATTAGGACGACAGACTGCAATTTTAAAATCTACTGGTCGGATGGTTTTATCTTCACTATTCTTTGACTGTGCATATGTGTATATTACTGTCCTGATATTGCCATTTATGATTCTACATAAAATATTTATAGTCGAATATCGAACTGTTTTTGACAGGAAATCATGTGCTGACAACACTAAAACTGATGATGTCATCAGATGTTGTTTGAATTCCCACGGTATTATAGGTCGGTGGTACAAACAGTTTGTACTAATTTTGTCAATGAGGAAGCTGGGGACCATCTGTAAACAATTGAATGGATTGTTAGTGTGGTACTGTGGTAACTGACTGCACAACGTCACAGCGTTCCTTTACCATTTAGAGGAGAATTTTGTCCACATTGGGTTCTAAACAAAACATAGACCCATGGGACATTTATGTATAAGAAGGCAATTAACTTTTGAATATGTTTACATCGTAACAGAGATTTTACAGCAGTAAAACATCAGGAGCTTTAACTCAGATACACAGTAGCCTGAAAGGTCAGTATTTCTAAAGCATTTACAGCTTTATAAACATACATTTCTGCAACTTTTAGTTTCATACTAGTGTTTCATATAATCTAAATTTATATTTGCAATATCTGGGCGATAATTTCAATTTTGAAATGCTATTTTGTCTTCGGTAATCTATTGAAAATAGTTTTGATGGATTAAGATTTGAAAATCAGTTCAAGGTACAGATGAACATGCATGGTCCTTTTTGAAGCATTTGAAATAACATAAAATCTATGCACTGCAATGTTTCTTGGTTTTCTTTATGTTTTATGTTTGTTAAGATGAACACATTTCTGAAGCACCTTTATAATTACTAACATCACTGTAAAAATGCGAAATGAAAAGGTAGACCACAACTTGGATTCTTAATTGTAAAAAAGATTTTTTACAGTACTGCCAATTTTATCTGATCTTATTTCCTTTGTAAAAGTAAAACATAGACATTTAAAGTATTCTTTTATCAAAATGGTGGCGATTAACATATAAAAAAAACCTCATTCTTCTTGATTCATATCTCAAGTCAAATCAAGGCACATATATATTTAAGTGACTTGAATAATAAACTACACCTTTATCAACATAAATGCATAGGATATATATATGTAATGTAATTCTCCATGATTGTTCCACCACAAATGTTTACGTACTTTCGGACTAAATGAGCAACATAAAATCACAGATCAAATGAAAGAAATTAAAATAACTAAATCTGTATTTGCATGGTGGCATTTATTGGATGTTAACTTGACCAGTAGAATTCACCAACCTTTACGGTCTGATGTTATTACTTCACATCAGTCTGTATCTATGAATACACTGAACACAAACATTTGGATGACATTAATAATACCCAGCTGGTGACCTATTCGGTGTGATATACACATTATATAGTGTTTTATAGTTAACCTGACATTCTAGATTTGCATCTAACCTCCAACAATGACTACGAACACATACGGCCTGATACATAAGGACGGGGTGGCCAATGATTACAATTTCTGACGTTCCTCTCCTATCCTGCACTTCTGAGATGTGATACGTAAGGTATCTGACATTCTAGTCTGGACTACAGATGAGAGTGGTAATGGTGTTTGTTAACTTTTAACAATCATAACTCCATCCCTGTGCTTTGGTGGGTGACTGGTTAATATGTCGTGTATTCATATATAGGCTCCTCACATTGGACACACATGGCGACATGGTATTGATGTCTGATATCGGTGATGTGCAAGATACCACAGGCCATCTTCATCTGTTTAAGATGACAAATGGATACTCTTCTCTGGCAATTTGGTATGTAGTATTTTTGGTCATCGTAAACTCAATGCTGCAATGGCATTTTCATGAAGGTAACTGATAGGGTATTGTATTTGACCTTTTACCTCTGACCCTCTACCTGTGGCTTTGGTAGCTGATTGGTTGGTTACTGTACGTCTTTGAGCTTTAACCTCTAGCGCTCCACCTGTGGTCTTTGGTTACAGATTGGTTTGTTACCGCATTTGACATTTTACCTCTAGCCCTTCATTTGTGTCTTAAGTGGCTGATTGGTTGATTATTGTACTTGAATTTTCACCTTCCGTTTGATCTTTGGTTGCTGGTTAGTTGGTTATTGTATTTGACCTTTTACCCCTGGCACTCCACCTCTGATCTTTGGTGGCTGATTGGCTTGTTATTGTATTTGACCTTTAACCCCTGGCACTCCACGTGTGATCTTTGGTGGCTGATTGGCTTGTTATTGTATTTGACCTTTAACCCCTGGCACTCCACGCGTGATCTTTGGTGGCTGATATGCTTGTTATTGTATTTGACCTTTAACCCCTGGCACTCCACGCGTGATCTTTGGTGGCTGATTGGCTTGTTATTGTATTTGACCTTTGATCCCTGGCCCTACAAGGCTTAGTTGATAATCTTGGGATACACATGTCTTTCACCAAGACAGATATATGGTTTATATCGAAGATATCAGAGGCAAATAATAGTATGAGATTGTAATTTGTCCAACTATGAAAGACTTTTTCTGTTTTAGCGAAGTTTTCTACAAGGGAACATTCAACTAAATGAAAAAAAGACCTTCGAAATGGCCTTTGAGTGATATAATTTTGACTGGTTAATCATGAATTTCAAAAGTAAAAATGTTTTCTTATAAAATTAGGTAATAATTCCTAGATAACAATGGTGTTTTTTTAAATTTGGAAATCCAGTTTGAAATTTAGGTTCAAAATATAAATTTTGATAATGGATAGGTGAAACATTAGAATTTCAGGAGTTTTAAGTGCAAAATGCACCTTATTTCAAAATTGTTACAATGTTGGAGTTTGAACAGAAGGACCCAGCCTTTTTTTCTATCTAGTGTTATATGAGAATCTAGACTTTAATTATAGAACACAGTAGTTAACCAATATTCACTTGGTTTAAATATACATTGCAAAACTTTAACACTGTGGTTTCTGTAAAATTAGTTTGTTGGTTGTTCTCTACAAGGAAAGTCTGACTGACCACTCGATATTAACTAAGCTAGTAACAAGCTAAAGGCCCGTTCACACAGTAGATCAAGGATGATCAACCTTGTTGCATAAAGCAAATATCATTGTGTGAACTTGCTTATTCCTGTGTAGCATAATCCTTCTGTCAGGAAGATAAACCACATTTTAGAATAGAGCATGCTCTATCCTGTAAACCAAAACCTACAACTTCGGCCAGACTGACCAATCAGTGACCAGCTCACAGCTGGCAGGGATAGGGATAGGGCATAGCATCATAAAAACTGATACACATATTAGCAAATTTACAAAGATAATAGATACAAAGAATACAAAAGGCATCTTCTGAACAATGAACCTATGGAAGGCCTAATTTTCATGATTACTTATCAAATCAGAATTATATATAAGATGGCAGATCAATAGTACTAGAGAGAATAATGTAAGTTTTATTAATTACTGCAGGAATATTACAAGAGTAAATGTTCAATATTTTATATCAACACCTTTTAATAATGTGAACTTGCAGAAGTAAAACTCATTCGTACGGTACATCAATATCATCTGTCTGCCTTGGTGTTGTCCATCTTGACTGCATTGGTCAGAGTGTTGTGTTAACATTAAGTTACGGGAACTCCAGCAGGGGGTATATACAGCTTGAGGTTTACAGTGTGCGCATAGAAGGTTTATATATCACAAGTTTTATAATACTAATTGTATGTGTCTTGTTTTACTGTGTGAACGGGCCTTAAGGTGTCTGTCTATACTAGATCACCGCTGGGGGCACTAAATCGCCTGCACATGGTCGCTCTTACTCAAGCATTGACAGGACTATTATAACAAAGCTAGCGTAATTGATTTATACAGACACAACAATTACTTACTGTAACTTAACTCAATACGGTCTTTTTAAAACTCAAATATTTGATCTTCCAGATAAAATGTACATTAAAGCTGTATATATATGTTTTATGGCAAATCATCAATTATAAATATTTACATCCATGTTTTGATGGGAGTTGACAAGGATGAGGCGTCATGGAGTCAGCTGGCTCCCTGGTTATTATTGTTGTCCTCACGGAGGAGGGCATATGCTCAGCATACAGAAAAAATCCATAAATAAAGTTGTGACTTCAAAATACTGTCTTTAGTGGTTAATTAGTGTAGAGCAATATTGGGGCTGTTAAAGTTCTGTATCAAGTGAGCCTTGACATTGAAATAGCTGTTTACTACCTGCATAGAAAAAACCGTTTGGTAAGGGGATGTTCTTGTACAATCACTACCTAAACAGTGTGTGTTTTCTCAGCGTTCAAAGACACATTACGGTAAACATGTTTAGTGGTGTGTTCACTTTGGGTCACATAGCTAAAACTCCAATTTGACTGGATTTTTTTTTATAAATTGTGACTTCTATAGGAATTCAATCTGGAAAAATCGATAAAAGCGTCACAAAGAATTGAATGCAATTTTGAATTTTAGTTATTTTTCATATAACTAGAATAAGTAAAAGTATATTTGCGTTGTTATTAAGAGGACAAAGCTAAAAATATTTCTAAAATAGTATAAATGATCTGGTCAAATATATATAAGGGAAGTTCATATGTATTAATAATAGATGTTTCTGATAAAGCTAACCATACAGACACTAGACAGTGGTGGAGAATACAGTCTGGCGTTATTTTGCTGTATGTGGGTGGGATCTGTTGCAAAACTGATAAGAATTTCAGAATGTGTGAAACTGATTTGAATGGCTGCTGACAAGCAATTAGAAGTTTTGAATAGCTCCATACAAAGATGGTTTATAAGCCGTAAATAAATTCTACATGAGCTTAGTCTTAAGGATTACCAACCATAGATGACTAAGGGAAATAACTCATTCAAGCTCAATGAGAAACTCAAATTAGAGGAGATATCCAGTGTAACGTAGAGGATATAATGTACTGTACGGAGTACGGGGGTAATAATAATAGCTACTAAAAGAAAACAAAATGATAAACAAATAATCACATGCAATTCAAGGGAAATATGACATAGTTAGGGGATATTTTCCAATAAAGTATACTGGGAAGAAAATAAGTATTTTCAGTGGAGAGAAATATGAAACATTCAGACAAGATATTTAAGTGCTACACAAGGAGATATCAGTATTTCAGGGTATCGAGATAAATCTGTTTTATTCTGAGATTGCAGTACATCTTCATAGACCAAACGGTAAAAAGCAAGACTGAAGTTCTTCTGAACTCCTCTTAACTAACATAACTTGATCCGCGGTCCGCGGAGGTAGATGAGTATTGTAAAGGCCTTCATCATGATGGTTTACACTATGATCTCAGATTGACAATGTGGACACATTGGTCATAACAACACCCAGGGGTAAAGTAAGAATGGGACCAAAAATGGGAAACATGTCGTAATATATCAGAACTTATGTATTCCCCAAAGGCCGTTTGATATTTAGTTTTGTATAACAGACACATAGCTTCGAAAACATAATTAGACTTTTTTTATCTGGTATGTTTTTCAAACATGGCCTATAGCTAGGTTTATTTTTAGATCAGTGGAGCCGTAGCACATTTCATAAGAAGCTGTGGAATTTAAATAAACATGCTGTGTTATCTCTTCCCGGGCTCCTATATATTCACCAGCTCGAGGTGAGCTCAATATTAATGCTGTAAAACATTGACTTAAAATTCTGACGAGGTAAACAGGAAATAATCTAACGCTTAATTGACAAGGTCTGTATATTTAGTTCTCTGGGTATGTTTAGCTACATAGATAGAATACTATAATAATTGAGTGTGTTTTTGGCTATATGTATCTATGTATCTGCATGTGTAAATCATCTCTAAGATGAGTGGTCTTACTTCACACATTATGGTACAGTCCAACCTCGTGTATACGAAGTTGAGACCGCGGTTACACTTCGACTGATCTTAATCTAAACTTTGTTTTACTTGGATATAAAGTAAAATGTTTAGTGGGAATCAACACAAACTTTCGAGAGTATTTAGTTATACAAGTTCGAGTTTACAAAGTTCAATTGTATTTAATAGACCTATGTTTATTTGGGGAAACCTGGTTAACAAAATTGTTAAACTGTATTGTGTGTATGCGAGGTATATTCTAATTCCGCTCAACTACGATACTCTACGATACGTGTGTACTGGAGCTATCGCAAAGCATCGTGATGGAGCGAAATTATATATAAGTCTAATTTTAAATAAAATGGTACTTGTTTGTTTAATTGATTAATTTTTTTTTTCACTCAGAGCAGCAGAGAATCAACTAACCACCAGCTAACAGCAAATTTTCCTTTTTTTAAACTGAATTTTATCTATTCTACTTCAACACATACACCTACACAATATACAATATACATTTTAACTAATGCATACAGTACACACTTATATACTGTATATACATACATACATAATTCATACATAAATACATACATACATACATACACACATACATAGATACATACATACATACATACATACATACATACATACATACATACATACATACATACATACATACATACATACATACATACATACATACATACATACATACATACATACATACATACATACATACATACATACATACATACATACATACATACATACATACATACATACATACATGCCGCACACACACACACACACACACACACACACACACACACACACACACACACACACACACACACACACACACACACACACACACACACACACACACACACACACACACACACACACACACACACACACACACACACACACACACACATATATATATACATACATACATACATACATACATACATACATACATACATACATACATACATACATACATACATACATGCATACATGCATACATACATACATAGTCCGTACATACACCCTCACATACACTCACCCTCACATACATACATACATACATACATACATACATACATACATACATACATACATACATACATACATACATACATACATACATACATACATACATACATACATACATACATACATACATACATACATACATACATACATACATACATACATACATACATACATACAAATGCATATTACATATTTTGCATAGCTGATACCGTGTTTTATTCTCATTTTCTCATCACGGTGATTACTATTCTTTTGATTTTTAATACTCTATATCACATATCAATGGCAATGTTGTATTACATATTTTCTAAAATTACCCTGCCTGAAGCATGCCTGTTATATATCGTTACAGACCAAACATCTGACATAATATCATCTAATATGATATAATATTTAATTTGAGGTGTTTACGAGTTACGTCAAACTGAAATGTGTTAATTTATTTCACAATTTCCTTTAGCATGCATGCCTGCTAAAAACAAGAGTCCACTGCACATAGTGCATATAGCAGGCTACACATGACATAATTATACAAAGTTTATTACAAAATTTTCCTTAAGATGCAGGCCTGCTAACAAAAGTCCACTGCACATAGTGCAATGTAGCAGGCTATACTTGTGACATACTTATTCAAATATCCATTACTAGGGTATACTATCACATATTTGGGAAACAATATCAATAGTTACTACTGTTTTCTGTTTAGAATTGCAAAAAAGCCAGAGCTCATTTTTAAGTTGCTTCCTCAATTGTATTTTTGTAATTTCTGTGTTTGGAAGTCTGTTATTGTGTTTAATGTCATTTCTGCATTTCCATATTGTCCACTTCATGATACAAATAAAAGTGTTTATTAATAAAGCAAGTCCACTTTTACAAGGATAACCAAGAATAACAATTTCTTCTTTATCTAGTGTTTCTGAAATATATTCAGGTACAACGTTTTTCATTATGGTATCCATATAATCCAAAATAAGTTTCGTATAAGCACAACTGAAGAATAAATGTTGTATATATTCGTTTTCGACTTTGCAGAAATGACATTTTCCATCTGAGTTACCGAATTTCATTATCTTTTTTTCTGTATATATAAGTTGGTGGATACATTTCCATTGAAATTCTTTAATCTTAAGACATGTTAATATATTAAAACAATTTAACCAGATATCTTTCCATTGAAATTGTATTTGATAAAGGTTCTCCCATTTCATTTCAACATCGGGTCTATTATTCCCGTTAAGTTTCATGCTTACTGATTTGAGTTTTAAATTTTTATATTCGATTATTTTATTATATCGATCAATTATATTCAATTCAGAATCCACAAAAATATTAGATTTTTCCTCATTTAAGATATCTTCCTCGCGTAATATTCGTTTATATTTCATTGGTATTGCAGACTTCAATCTTGATAACTCTGAAATGCAGTTTCTTTTATCTCTTAGTTTCCCATAAATATTTTGATCACTTTTGAACTGTTTCTGTGTGGAATCCCATACATCACCTATCGTATGTATTCCACAGTGGAATAATTGATTAAATTAACGTTCAATAAACACACAGGGTCATTTAAGGACGGCCTCCCATGTATGGGGGTATGTAGTGAGTATGAGGTGCATGGTGTGTGTTTTGGGAAACTGCGGTATATTCGTGTTGTGTCTTCTTGTATAGTGGAACTCTTGGTCTCTTTATAGTGCTTAACACTGAAGCATGCCGTCGAAGACACAAAGCAACACATCCTACCCGGTCACGTTATACTGACAACGACCGAACCAGTCGTCATTCTTCCTTAATGCTGAGCGCTAGGCAGGAGTAGAAACTACCACTTTTATAGACTATGGTGTATTTTGACCAGGGTACAGAATCCATAGCTTAACTTACAGGGGCGAGCGCTCAACTGAAGTCCAAAAGAGAGGTGGTGTCACGGGAGACTTTAGGAAGAAGAAAGTTAGTTAGGAAGAAAACAGATAATGCCCTAAAGTTAGCCGCCTTTTACGTCATGCAAAAGGTGCAGCAGGTATTATTCTTTCTCTCACCTTCAAGGAATTAGACTGTTGAGAGATATTAACAAAGAAGTTGAAGTTCAGCTCGGAGAGCGAGCTGACTCCAGGACGGCAACTCCCATCACAATATTGATGTGTGTGTATAGTTGTTGATATAGATTCCTGATATATTTAAATCCGAATGGGAGGAGCAACACACTGAATATCATGCAGTACACTATATGTATATGCTGGCAATACAGATTTCTATCTCAAGTCTATTACATAACCAATCTTACAACATCCCAGACAGAGATCCGTTCTGATAACCTGCAAACTTTTAGAATTTCACTCTCAAGGCTTTTTCTTATAGGTACATTCAAAAGCCTTTACGTCACTACACTTACGTCAAAATACTAAAGGGATAAAAAAATTATGTTTTTATAATAGAAATGGCTCCCACCACAAATTGGATCACTCAGAAGCTTTGGGTGATGAAAGTGATCAATCACAAAAGATTTCTAATGTTGTCATATCCTCGGCTCAACGATATGTATTGCAATCAGATTGATTACTAAAAGATTTATGAAAGCCCACCCTCCCTTTCCATCAAACAACCCAACCAACAGACGATACAATCATAATTTATTTCCCGTGACCCTTGGACGTATTCGTCTTATACAGATTGGGTCTAGGTCCACAAATGATTTATATCAATCTCACACTATCAAATGATTGAAAATGAAAGTATTTTGATTTAGGAAGCCAAGAGATTAAGACCCTACTTGAGTCGCGTTTTACTATGTAGTGGAACATTAGGCACAATTCTAACATCCTACCTTCAGTGTGGATGCTGCATGAATTTCTCTCCTAAAACAAACTTTAATAACAACCTGCTTTAAACATTGAAAAAAGAAACAGAAGATGTTTAGTTAAAGACGATGATATCATTAATTGAATATGACCTAATTTATCCTCATTACCCAGCCCATATGACCTTAGGATGTAATCATATTAACCTGATCATATCAAGATCCAAATGCAGTACTAAATAAACATCAATGTCAAGCTAGCAAATTATTGTAAAATGTAAATTTTCTTATTCAAATGTAAAATAGAACAAATGTTTTGCGACCTACTTCAATTTTTCATCTTTTTCTAAATTAAGATTTACAAACCTGTGACTTGCAGGCAAAAACTGCAAAATATCATTTCTACTCTAATATATA